>NC_142623.1:21825000-22125000 GCF_059453375.1 Lepisosteus platostomus | reverse complement strand
GATTCAGTTGTCTGAAAAAACGCGTTTATTTCGGGCTGAAAAACACGTTTTGAAAAGTGTTCTGTTACTGCCCCATAACTTACATGGGGTTGACCAAACTTGCAGAAACATGTTTATTTCTGCTGAAAAACACGTTTTGACCCTTTCTGCACACTGGGGTTAAGAGCTGAGTGTGTGGGCTCCTCTGAGCCTTGCTGTTACATGGGGATTCAGTTGTCTGAAAAAACGCGTTTATTTCGGGCTGAAAAACACGTTTTGAAAAGTGTTCTGTTACTGTCCCATAACTTACATGGGGTTGACCAAACTTGCAGAAACATGTTTATTTCTGCTGAAAAACACGTTTTGACCCTTTCTGCACACTGGGGTTAAGAGCTGAGTGTGTGGGCTCCTCTGAGCCTTGCTGTTACATGGGGATTCAGTTGTCTGAAAAAACGCGTTTATTTCGGGCTGAAAAACACGTTTTGAAAAGTGTGCTGTTACTGCCCCATAACTTACATGGGGTTGACCAATCTTGCAGAAACATGTTTATTTCTGCTGAAAAACATGTTTTGACTCTTTCTGCACACTGGGGTTAAGAGCTGAGTGTGTGGGCTCCTCTGAGCCTTGCTGCTGCATGGGGATTCAGTTGTCTGAAAAAACGCGTTTATTTCGGGCTGAAAAACACGTTTTGAAAAGTGTTCTGTTACTGCCCCATAACTTACATGGGGTTGACCAAACTTGCAGAAACATGTTTATTTCTGCTGAAAAACACGTTTTGACCCTTTCTGCACACTGGGGTTAAGAGCTGAGTGTGTGGGCTCCTCTGAGCCTTGCTGTTACATGGGGATTCAGTTGTCTGAAAAAACGCGTTTATTTCGGGCTGAAAAACACGTTTTGAAAAGTGTTCTGTTACTGCCCCATAACTTACATGGGGTTGACCAAACTTGCAGAAACATGTTTATTTCTGCTGAAAAACACGTTTTGACCCTTTCTGCACACTGGGGTTAAGATCTGAGTGTGTGGGCTCCTCTGAGCCTTGCTGTTACATGGGGATTCAGTTGTCTGAAAAAACGCGTTTATTTCGGGCTGAAAAACACGTTTTGAAAAGTGTTCTGTTACTGCCCCATAACTTACATGGGGTTGACCAAACTTGCAGAAACATGTTTATTTCTGCTGAAAAACACGTTTTGACCCTTTCTGCACACTGGGGTTAAGAGCTGGGTGTGTGGGCTCCTCTGAGCCTTGCTGTTACATGGGGATTCAGTTGTCTGAAAAAACGCGTTTATTTCGGGCTGAAAAACACGTTTTGAAAAGTGTTCTGTTACTGTCCCATAACTTACATGGGGTTGACCAAACTTGCAGAAACATGTTTATTTCTGCTGAAAAACACGTTGTGACCCTTTCTGCACACTGGGGTTAAGAGCTGAGTGTGTGGGCTCCTCTGAGCCTTGCTGTTACATGGGGATTCAGTTGTCTGAAAAAACGCGTTTATTTCGGGCTGAAAAACACGTTTTGAAAAGTGTTCTGTTACTGCCCCATAACTTACATGGGGTTGACCAAACTTGCAGAAACATGTTTATTTCTGCTGAAAAACACGTTTTGACCCTTTCTGCACACTGGGGTTAAGAGCTGAGTGTGTGGGCTCCTCTGAGCCTTGCTGTTACATGGGGATTCAGTTGTCTGAAAAAACGCGTTTATTTCGGGCTGAAAAACACGTTTTGAAAAGTGTTCTGTTACTGTCCCATAACTTACATGGGGTTGACCAAACTTGCAGAAACATGTTTATTTCTGCTGAAAAACACGTTGTGACCCTTTCTGCACACTGGGGTTAAGAGCTGAGTGTGTGGGCTCCTCTGAGCCTTGCTGTTACATGGGGATTCAGTTGTCTGAAAAAACGCGTTTATTTCGGGCTGAAAAACACGTTTTGAAAAGTGTTCTGTTACTGCCCCATAACTTACATGGGGTTGACCAAACTTGCAGAAACATGTTTATTTCTGCTGAAAAACACGTTTTGACCCTTTCTGCACACTGGGGTTAAGAGCTGAGTGTGTGGGCTCCTCTGAGCCTTGCTGTTACATGGGGATTCAGTTGTCTGAAAAAACGCGTTTATTTCGGGCTGAAAAACACGTTTTGAAAAGTGTTCTGTTACTGCCCCATAACTTACATGGGGTTGACCAAACTTGCAGAAACATGTTTATTTCTGCTGAAAAACACGTTTTGACCCTTTCTGCACACTGGGGTTAAGAGCTGAGTGTGTGGGCTCCTCTGAGCCTTGCTGTTACATGGGGATTCAGTTGTCTGAAAAAACGCGTTTATTTCGGGCTGAAAAACACGTTTTGAAAAGTGTTCTGTTACTGTCCCATAACTTACATGGGGTTGACCAAACTTGCAGAAACATGTTTATTTCTGCTGAAAAACACGTTGTGACCCTTTCTGCACACTGGGGTTAAGAGCTGAGTGTGTGGGCTCCTCTGAGCCTTGCTGTTACATGGGGATTCAGTTGTCTGAAAAAACGCGTTTATTTCGGGCTGAAAAACACGTTTTGAAAAGTGTTCTGTTACTGCCCCATAACTTACATGGGGTTGACCAAACTTGCAGAAACATGTTTATTTCTGCTGAAAAACACGTTTTGACCCTTTCTGCACACTGGGGTTAAGAGCTGAGTGTGTGGGCTCCTCTGAGCCTTGCTGTTACATGGGGATTCAGTTGTCTGAAAAAACGCGTTTATTTCGGGCTGAAAAACACGTTTTGAAAAGTGTTCTGTTACTGTCCCATAACTTACATGGGGTTGACCAAACTTGCAGAAACATGTTTATTTCTGCTGAAAAACACGTTTTGACCCTTTCTGCACACTGGGGTTAAGAGCTGAGTGTGTGGGCTCCTCTGAGCCTTTCTGTTACATGGGGATTCAGTTGTCTGAAAAAACGCGTTTATTTCGGGCTGAAAAACACGTTTTGAAAAGTGTTCTGTTACTGCCCCATAACTTACATGGGGTTGACCAAACTTGCAGAAAAATGTTTATTTCTGCTGAAAAACACGTTTTGACCCTTTCTGCACACTGGGGTTAAGAGCTGAGTGTGTGGGCTCCTCTGAGCCTTGCTGTTACATGGGGATTCAGATGTCTGAAAAAACGCGTTTATTTCGGGCTGAAAAACACGTTTTGAAAAGTGTGCTGTTACTGCCCCATAACTTACATGGGGTTGACCAATCTTGCAGAAACATGTTTATTTCTGCTGAAAAACATGTTTTGACTCTTTCTGCACACTGGGGTTAAGAGCTGAGTGTGTGGGCTCCTCTGAGCCTTGCTGCTGCATGGGGATTCAGTTGTCTGAAAAAACGCGTTTATTTCGGGCTGAAAAACACGTTTTGAAAAGTGTTCTGTTACTGTCCCATAACTTACATGGGGTTGACCAAACTTGCAGAAACATGTTTATTTCTGCTGAAAAACACGTTTTGACCCTTTCTGCACACTGGGGTTAAGAGCTGAGTGTGTGGGCTCCTCTGAGCCTTTCTGTTACATGGGGATTCAGTTGTCTGAAAAAACGCGTTTATTTCGGGCTGAAAAACACGTTTTGAAAAGTGTTCTGTTACTGCCCCATAACTTACATGGGGTTGACCAAACTTGCAGAAAATTGTTTATTTCTGCTGAAAAACACGTTTTGACCCTTTCTGCACACTGGGGTTAAGAGCTGAGTGTGTGGGCTCCTCTGAGCCTTGCTGTTACATGGGGATTCAGATGTCTGAAAAAACGCGTTTATTTCGGGCTGAAAAACACGTTTTGAAAAGTGTGCTGTTACTGCCCCATAACTTACATGGGGTTGACCAATCTTGCAGAAACATGTTTATTTCTGCTGAAAAACATGTTTTGACTCTTTCTGCACACTGGGGTTAAGAGCTGAGTGTGTGGGCTCCTCTGAGCCTTGCTGCTGCATGGGGATTCAGTTGTCTGAAAAAACGCGTTTATTTCGGGCTGAAAAACACGTTTTGAAAAGTGTTCTGTTACTGCCCCATAACTTACATGGGGTTGACCAAACTTGCAGAAACATGTTTATTTCTGCTGAAAAACACGTTTTGACCCTTTCTGCACACTGGGGTTAAGAGCTGAGTGTGTGGGCTCCTCTGAGCCTTGCTGTTACATGGGGATTCAGTTGTCTGAAAAAACGCGTTTATTTCGGGCTGAAAAACACGTTTTGAAAAGTGTTCTGTTACTGCCCCATAACTTACATGGGGTTGACCAAACTTGCAGAAACATGTTTATTTCTGCTGAAAAACACGTTTTGACCCTTTCTGCACACTGGGGTTAAGATCTGAGTGTGTGGGCTCCTCTGAGCCTTGCTGTTACATGGGGATTCAGTTGTCTGAAAAAACGCGTTTATTTCGGGCTGAAAAACACGTTTTGAAAAGTGTTCTGTTACTGTCCCATAACTTACATGGGGTTGACCAAACTTGCAGAAACATGTTTATTTCTGCTGAAAAACACGTTTTGACCCTTTCTGCACACTGGGGTTAAGATCTGAGTGTGTGGGCTCCTCTGAGCCTTGCTGTTACATGGGGATTCAGTTGTCTGAAAAAACGCGTTTATTTCGGGCTGAAAAACACGTTTTGAAAAGTGTTCTGTTACTGCCCCATAACTTACATGGTGTTGACCAAACTTGCAGAAAAATGTTTATTTCTGCTGAAAAACACGTTTTGACCCTTTCTGCACACTGGGGTTAAGAGCTGAGTGTGTGGGCTCCTCTGAGCCTTGCTGTTACATGGGGATTCAGTTGTCTGAAAAAACGCGTTTATTTCGGGCTGAAAAACACGTTTTGAAAAGTGTTCTGTTACTGTCCCATAACTTACATGGGGTTGACCAAACTTGCAGAAACATGTTTATTTCTGCTGAAAAACACGTTTTGACCCTTTCTGCACACTGGGGTTAAGAGCTGAGTGTGTGGGCTCCTCTGAGCCTTTCTGTTACATGGGGATTCAGTTGTCTGAAAAAACGCGTTTATTTCGGGCTGAAAAACACGTTTTGAAAAGTGTTCTGTTACTGCCCCATAACTTACATGGGGTTGACCAAACTTGCAGAAACATGTTTATTTCTGCTGAAAAACACGTTTTGACCCTTTCTGCACACTGGGGTTAAGAGCTGAGTGTGTGGGCTCCTCTGAGCCTTGCTGTTACATGGGGATTCAGATGTCTGAAAAAACGCGTTTATTTCGGGCTGAAAAACACGTTTTGAAAAGTGTTCTGTTACTGCCCCATAACTTACATGGGGTTGACCAAACTTGCAGAAACATGTTTATTTCTGCTGAAAAACACGTTTTGACCCTTTCTGCACACTGGGGTTAAGAGCTGAGTGTGTGGGCTCCTCTGAGCCTTGCTGTTACATGGGGATTCAGTTGTCTGAAAAAACGCGTTTATTTCGGGCTGAAAAACACGTTTTGAAAAGTGTTCTGTTACTGCCCCATAACTTACATGGGGTTGACCAAACTTGCAGAAACATGTTTATTTCTGCTGAAAAACACGTTTTGACCCTTTCTGCACACTGGGGTTAAGAGCTGAGTGTGTGGGCTCCTCTGAGCCTTGCTGTTACATGGGGATTCAGTTGTCTGAAAAAACGCGTTTATTTCGGGCTGAAAAACACGTTTTGAAAAGTGTTCTGTTACTGTCCCATAACTTACATGGGGTTGACCAAACTTGCAGAAACATGTTTATTTCTGCTGAAAAACACGTTGTGACCCTTTCTGCACACTGGGGTTAAGAGCTGAGTGTGTGGGCTCCTCTGAGCCTTGCTGTTACATGGGGATTCAGTTGTCTGAAAAAACGCGTTTATTTCGGGCTGAAAAACACGTTTTGAAAAGTGTTCTGTTACTGCCCCATAACTTACATGGGGTTGACCAAACTTGCAGAAACATGTTTATTTCTGCTGAAAAACACGTTTTGACCCTTTCTGCACACTGGGGTTAAGAGCTGAGTGTGTGGGCTCCTCTGAGCCTTGCTGTTACATGGGGATTCAGTTGTCTGAAAAAACGCGTTTATTTCGGGCTGAAAAACACGTTTTGAAAAGTGTTCTGTTACTGTCCCATAACTTACATGGGGTTGACCAAACTTGCAGAAACATGTTTATTTCTGCTGAAAAACACGTTGTGACCCTTTCTGCACACTGGGGTTAAGAGCTGAGTGTGTGGGCTCCTCTGAGCCTTGCTGTTACATGGGGATTCAGTTGTCTGAAAAAACGCGTTTATTTCGGGCTGAAAAACACGTTTTGAAAAGTGTTCTGTTACTGTCCCATAACTTACATGGGGTTGACCAAACTTGCAGAAACATGTTTATTTCTGCTGAAAAACACGTTTTGACCCTTTCTGCACACTGGGGTTAAGAGCTGAGTGTGTGGGCTCCTCTGAGCCTTGCTGTTACATGGGGATTCAGTTGTCTGAAAAAACGCGTTTATTTCGGGCTGAAAAACACGTTTTGAAAAGTGTCCTGTTACTGCCCCATAACTTACATGGGGTTGACCAATCTTGCAGAAACATGTTTATTTCTGCTGAAAAACATGTTTTGACTCTTTCTGCACACTGGGGTTAAGAGCTGAGTGTGTGGGCTCCTCTGAGCCTTGCTGCTGCATGGGGATTCAGTTGTCTGAAAAAACGCGTTTATTTCGGGCTGAAAAACACGTTTTGAAAAGTGTTCTGTTACTGCCCCAAAACTTACATGGGGTTGACCAAACTTGCAGAAACATGTTTATTTCTGCTGAAAAACACGTTTTGACCCTTTCTGCACACTGGGGTTAAGAGCTGAGTGTGTGGGCTCCTCTGAGCCTTGCTGTTACATGGGGATTCAGTTGTCTGAAAAAACGCGTTTATTTCGGGCTGAAAAACACGTTTTGAAAAGTGTTCTGTTACTGCCCCATAACTTACATGGGGTTGACCAAACTTGCAGAAACATGTTTATTTCTGCTGAAAAACACGTTTTGACCCTTTCTGCACACTGGGGTTAAGATCTGAGTGTGTGGGCTCCTCTGAGCCTTGCTGTTACATGGGGATTCAGTTGTCTGAAAAAACGCGTTTATTTCGGGCTGAAAAACACGTTTTGAAAAGTGTTCTGTTACTGCCCCATAACTTACATGGGGTTGACCAAACTTGCAGAAACATGTTTATTTCTGCTGAAAAACACGTTTTGACCCTTTCTGCACACTGGGGTTAAGAGCTGAGTGTGTGGGCTCCTCTGAGCCTTGCTGTTACATGGGGATTCAGTTGTCTGAAAAAACGCGTTTATTTCGGGCTGAAAAACACGTTTTGAAAAGTGTTCTGTTACTGTCCCATAACTTACATGGGGTTGACCAAACTTGCAGAAACATGTTTATTTCTGCTGAAAAACACGTTGTGACCCTTTCTGCACACTGGGGTTAAGAGCTGAGTGTGTGGGCTCCTCTGAGCCTTGCAGTTACATGGGGATTCAGTTGTCTGAAAAAACGCGTTTATTTCGGGCTGAAAAACACGTTTTGAAAAGTGTTCTGTTACTGCCCCATAACTTACATGGGGTTGACCAAACTTGCAGAAACATGTTTATTTCTGCTGAAAAACACGTTTTGACCCTTTCTGCACACTGGGGTTAAGAGCTGAGTGTGTGGGCTCCTCTGAGCCTTGCTGTTACATGGGGATTCAGTTGTCTGAAAAAACGCGTTTATTTCGGGCTGAAAAACACGTTTTGAAAAGTGTTCTGTTACTGTCCCATAACTTACATGGGGTTGACCAAACTTGCAGAAACATGTTTATTTCTGCTGAAAAACACGTTGTGACCCTTTCTGCACACTGGGGTTAAGAGCTGAGTGTGTGGGCTCCTCTGAGCCTTGCTGTTACATGGGGATTCAGTTGTCTGAAAAAACGCGTTTATTTCGGGCTGAAAAACACGTTTTGAAAAGTGTTCTGTTACTGCCCCATAACTTACATGGGGTTGACCAAACTTGCAGAAACATGTTTATTTCTGCTGAAAAACACGTTTTGACCCTTTCTGCACACTGGGGTTAAGAGCTGAGTGTGTGGGCTCCTCTGAGCCTTGCTGTTACATGGGGATTCAGTTGTCTGAAAAAACGCGTTTATTTCGGGCTGAAAAACACGTTTTGAAAAGTGTTCTGTTACTGTCCCATAACTTACATGGGGTTGACCAAACTTGCAGAAACATGTTTATTTCTACTGAAAAACACGTTTTGACCCTTTCTGCACACTGGGGTTAAGAGCTGAGTGTGTGGGCTCCTCTGAGCCTTTCTGTTACATGGGGATTCAGTTGTCTGAAAAAACGCGTTTATTTCGGGCTGAAAAACACGTTTTGAAAAGTGTTCTGTTACTGCCCCATAACTTACATGGGGTTGACCAAACTTGCAGAAAAATGTTTATTTCTGCTGAAAAACACGTTTTGACCCTTTCTGCACACTGGGGTTAAGAGCTGAGTGTGTGGGCTCCTCTGAGCCTTGCTGTTACATGGGGATTCAGATGTCTGAAAAAACGCGTTTATTTCGGGCTGAAAAACACGTTTTGAAAAGTGTGCTGTTACTGCCCCATAACTTACATGGGGTTGACCAATCTTGCAGAAACATGTTTATTTCTGCTGAAAAACATGTTTTGACTCTTTCTGCACACTGGGGTTAAGAGCTGAGTGTGTGGGCTCCTCTGAGCCTTGCTGCTGCATGGGGATTCAGTTGTCTGAAAAAACGCGTTTATTTCGGGCTGAAAAACACGTTTTGAAAAGTGTTCTGTTACTGCCCCATAACTTACATGGGGTTGACCAAACTTGCAGAAACATGTTTATTTCTGCTGAAAAACACGTTTTGACCCTTTCTGCACACTGGGGTTAAGAGCTGAGTGTGTGGGCTCCTCTGAGCCTTGCTGTTACATGGGGATTCAGTTGTCTGAAAAAACGCGTTTATTTCGGGCTGAAAAACACGTTTTGAAAAGTGTTCTGTTACTGCCCCATAACTTACATGGGGTTGACCAAACTTGCAGAAACATGTTTATTTCTGCTGAAAAACACGTTTTGACCCTTTCTGCACACTGGGGTTAAGATCTGAGTGTGTGGGCTCCTCTGAGTCTTGCTGTTACATGGGGATTCAGTTGTCTGAAAAAACGCGTTTATTTCGGGCTGAAAAACACGTTTTGAAAAGTGTTCTGTTACTGCCCCATAACTTACATGGGGTTGACCAAACTTGCAGAAACATGTTTATTTCTGCTGAAAAACACGTTTTGACCCTTTCTGCACACTGGGGTTAAGAGCTGAGTGTGTGGGCTCCTCTGAGCCTTGCTGTTACATGGGGATTCAGTTGTCTGAAAAAACGCGTTTATTTCGGGCTGAAAAACACGTTTTGAAAAGTGTTCTGTTACTGTCCCATAACTTACATGGGGTTGACCAAACTTGCAGAAACATGTTTATTTCTGCTGAAAAACACGTTGTGACCCTTTCTGCACACTGGGGTTAAGAGCTGAGTGTGTGGGCTCCTCTGAGCCTTGCTGTTACATGGGGATTCAGTTGTCTGAAAAAACGCGTTTATTTCGGGCTGAAAAACACGTTTTGAAAAGTGTTCTGTTACTGCCCCATAACTTACATGGGGTTGACCAAACTTGCAGAAACATGTTTATTTCTGCTGAAAAACACGTTTTGACCCTTTCTGCACACTGGGGTTAAGATCTGAGTGTGTGGGCTCCTCTGAGCCTTGCTGTTACATGGGGATTCAGTTGTCTGAAAAAACGCGTTTATTTCGGGCTGAAAAACACGTTTTGAAAAGTGTTCTGTTACTGTCCCATAACTTACATGGGGTTGACCAAACTTGCAGAAACATGTTTATTTCTGCTGAAAAACACGTTTTGACCCTTTCTGCACACTGGGGTTAAGATCTGAGTGTGTGGGCTCCTCTGAGCCTTGCTGTTACATGGGGATTCAGTTGTCTGAAAAAACGCGTTTATTTCGGGCTGAAAAACACGTTTTGAAAAGTGTTCTGTTACTGCCCCATAACTTACATGGTGTTGACCAAACTTGCAGAAAAATGTTTATTTCTGCTGAAAAACACGTTTTGACCCTTTCTGCACACTGGGGTTAAGAGCTGAGTGTGTGGGCTCCTCTGAGCCTTGCTGTTACATGGGGATTCAGTTGTCTGAAAAAACGCGTTTATTTCGGGCTGAAAAACACGTTTTGAAAAGTGTTCTGTTACTGTCCCATAACTTACATGGGGTTGACCAAACTTGCAGAAACATGTTTATTTCTGCTGAAAAACACGTTTTGACCCTTTCTGCACACTGGGGTTAAGAGCTGAGTGTGTGGGCTCCTCTGAGCCTTGCTGTTACATGGGGATTCAGTTGTCTGAAAAAACGCGTTTATTTCGGGCTGAAAAACACGTTTTGAAAAGTGTTCTGTTACTGTCCCATAACTTACATGGGGTTGACCAAACTTGCAGAAACATGTTTATTTCTGCTGAAAAACACGTTTTGACCCTTTCTGCACACTGGGGTTAAGAGCTGAGTGTGTGGGCTCCTCTGAGCCTTGCTGCTGCATGGGGATTCAGTTGTCTGAAAAAACGCGTTTATTTCGGGCTGAAAAACACGTTTTGAAAAGTGTTCTGTTACTGCCCCATAACTTACATGGGGTTGACCAAACTTGCAGAAACATGTTTATTTCTGCTGAAAAACACGTTTTGACCCTTTCTGCACACTGGGGTTAAGAGCTGAGTGTGTGGGCTCCTCTGAGCCTTGCTGTTACATGGGGATTCAGTTGTCTGAAAAAACGCGTTTATTTCGGGCTGAAAAACACGTTTTGAAAAGTGTTCTGTTACTGCCCCATAATTTACATGGGGTTGACCAAACTTGCAGAAACATGTTTATTTCTGCTGAAAAACACGTTTTGACCCTTTCTGCACACTGGGGTTAAGATCTGAGTGTGTGGGCTCCTCTGAGCCTTGCTGTTACATGGGGATTCAGTTGTCTGAAAAAACGCGTTTATTTCGGGCTGAAAAACACGTTTTGAAAAGTGTTCTGTTACTGCCCCATAACTTACATGGGGTTGACCAAACTTGCAGAAACATGTTTATTTCTGCTGAAAAACACGGTTTGACCCTTTCTGCACACTGGGGTTAAGAGCTGAGTGTGTGGGCTCCTCTGAGCCTTGCTGTTACATGGGGATTCAGTTGTCTGAAAAAACGCGTTTATTTCGGGCTGAAAAACACGTTTTGAAAAGTGTTCTGTTACTGTCCCATAACTTACATGGGGTTGACCAAACTTGCAGAAACATGTTTATTTCTGCTGAAAAACACGTTGTGACCCTTTCTGCACACTGGGGTTAAGAGCTGAGTGTGTGGGCTCCTCTGAGCCTTGCTGTTACATGGGGATTCAGTTGTCTGAAAAAACGCGTTTATTTCGGGCTGAAAAACACGTTTTGAAAAGTGTTCTGTTACTGCCCCATAACTTACATGGGGTTGACCAAACTTGCAGAAACATGTTTATTTCTGCTGAAAAACACGTTTTGACCCTTTCTGCACACTGGGGTTAAGAGCTGAGTGTGTGGGCTCCTCTGAGCCTTGCTGTTACATGGGGATTCAGTTGTCTGAAAAAACGCGTTTATTTCGGGCTGAAAAACACGTTTTGAAAAGTGTTCTGTTACTGTCCCATAACTTACATGGGGTTGACCAAACTTGCAGAAACATGTTTATTTCTGCTGAAAAACACGTTGTGACCCTTTCTGCACACTGGGGTTAAGAGCTGAGTGTGTGGGCTCCTCTGAGCCTTGCTGTTACATGGGGATTCAGTTGTCTGAAAAAACGCGTTTATTTCGGGCTGAAAAACACGTTTTGAAAAGTGTTCTGTTACTGCCCCATAACTTACATGGGGTTGACCAAACTTGCAGAAACATGTTTATTTCTGCTGAAAAACACGTTTTGACCCTTTCTGCACACTGGGGTTAAGAGCTGAGTGTGTGGGCTCCTCTGAGCCTTGCTGTTACATGGGGATTCAGTTGTCTGAAAAAACGCGTTTATTTCGGGCTGAAAAACACGTTTTGAAAAGTGTTCTGTTACTGTCCCATAACTTACATGGGGTTGACCAAACTTGCAGAAACATGTTTATTTCTGCTGAAAAACACGTTTTGACCCTTTCTGCACACTGGGGTTAAGAGCTGAGTGTGTGGGCTCCTCTGAGCCTTGCTGTTACATGGGGATTCAGTTGTCTGAAAAAACGCGTTTATTTCGGGCTGAAAAACACGTTTTGAAAAGTGTTCTGTTACTGCCCCATAACTTACATGGGGTTGACCAAACTTGCAGAAACATGTTTATTTCTGCTGAAAAACACGTTTTGACCCTTTCTGCACACTGGGGTTAAGATCTGAGTGTGTGGGCTCCTCTGAGCCTTGCTGTTACATGGGGATTCAGTTGTCTGAAAAAACGCGTTTATTTCGGGCTGAAAAACACGTTTTGAAAAGTGTTCTGTTACTGCCCCATAACTTACATGGGGTTGACCAAACTTGCAGAAACATGTTTATTTCTGCTGAAAAACACGTTTTGACCCTTTCTGCACACTGGGGTTAAGAGCTGAGTGTGTGGGCTCCTCTGAGCCTTGCTGTTACATGGGGATTCAGTTGTCTGAAAAAACGCGTTTATTTCGGGCTGAAAAACACGTTTTGAAAAGTGTTCTGTTACTGTCCCATAACTTACATGGGGTTGACCAAACTTGCAGAAACATGTTTATTTCTGCTGAAAAACACGTTTTGACCCTTTCTGCACACTGGGGTTAAGAGCTGAGTGTGTGGGCTCCTCTGAGCCTTGCTGCTGCATGGGGATTCAGTTGTCTGAAAAAACGCGTTTATTTCGGGCTGAAAAACACGTTTTGAAAAGTGTTCTGTTACTGCCCCATAACTTACATGGGGTTGACCAAACTTGCAGAAACATGTTTATTTCTGCTGAAAAACACGTTTTGACCCTTTCTGCACACTGGGGTTAAGAGCTGAGTGTGTGGGCTCCTCTGAGCCTTGCTGTTACATGGGGATTCAGTTGTCTGAAAAAACGCGTTTATTTCGGGCTGAAAAACACGTTTTGAAAAGTGTTCTGTTACTGCCCCATAACTTACATGGGGTTGACCAAACTTGCAGAAACATGTTTATTTCTGCTGAAAAACACGGTTTGACCCTTTCTGCACACTGGGGTTAAGAGCTGAGTGTGTGGGCTCCTCTGAGCCTTGCTGTTACATGGGGATTCAGTTGTCTGAAAAAACGCGTTTATTTCGGGCTGAAAAACACGTTTTGAAAAGTGTTCTGTTACTGTCCCATAACTTACATGGGGTTGACCAAACTTGCAGAAACATGTTTATTTCTGCTGAAAAACACGTTGTGACCCTTTCTGCACACTGGGGTTAAGAGCTGAGTGTGTGGGCTCCTCTGAGCCTTGCTGTTACATGGGGATTCAGTTGTCTGAAAAAACGCGTTTATTTCGGGCTGAAAAACACGTTTTGAAAAGTGTTCTGTTACTGCCCCATAACTTACATGGGGTTGACCAAACTTGCAGAAACATGTTTATTTCTGCTGAAAAACACGTTTTGACCCTTTCTGCACACTGGGGTTAAGAGCTGAGTGTGTGGGCTCCTCTGAGCCTTGCTGTTACATGGGGATTCAGTTGTCTGAAAAAACGCGTTTATTTCGGGCTGAAAAACACGTTTTGAAAAGTGTTCTGTTACTGTCCCATAACTTACATGGGGTTGACCAAACTTGCAGAAACATGTTTATTTCTGCTGAAAAACACGTTGTGACCCTTTCTGCACACTGGGGTTAAGAGCTGAGTGTGTGGGCTCCTCTGAGCCTTGCTGTTACATGGGGATTCAGTTGTCTGAAAAAACGCGTTTATTTCGGGCTGAAAAACACGTTTTGAAAAGTGTTCTGTTACTGCCCCATAACTTACATGGGGTTGACCAAACTTGCAGAAACATGTTTATTTCTGCTGAAAAACACGTTTTGACCCTTTCTGCACACTGGGGTTAAGAGCTGAGTGTGTGGGCTCCTCTGAGCCTTGCTGTTACATGGGGATTCAGTTGTCTGAAAAAACGCGTTTATTTCGGGCTGAAAAACACGTTTTGAAAAGTGTTCTGTTACTGTCCCATAACTTACATGGGGTTGACCAAACTTGCAGAAACATGTTTATTTCTGCTGAAAAACACGTTTTGACCCTTTCTGCACACTGGGGTTAAGAGCTGAGTGTGTGGGCTCCTCTGAGCCTTGCTGTTACATGGGGATTCAGTTGTCTGAAAAAACGCGTTTATTTCGGGCTGAAAAACACGTTTTGAAAAGTGTTCTGTTACTGCCCCATAACTTACATGGGGTTGACCAAACTTGCAGAAACATGTTTATTTCTGCTGAAAAACACGTTTTGACCCTTTCTGCACACTGGGGTTAAGATCTGAGTGTGTGGGCTCCTCTGAGCCTTGCTGTTACATGGGGATTCAGTTGTCTGAAAAAACGCGTTTATTTCGGGCTGAAAAACACGTTTTGAAAAGTGTTCTGTTACTGCCCCATAACTTACATGGGGTTGACCAAACTTGCAGAAACATGTTTATTTCTGCTGAAAAACACGTTTTGACCCTTTCTGCACACTGGGGTTAAGAGCTGAGTGTGTGGGCTCCTCTGAGCCTTGCTGTTACATGGGGATTCAGTTGTCTGAAAAAACGCGTTTATTTCGGGCTGAAAAACACGTTTTGAAAAGTGTTCTGTTACTGTCCCATAACTTACATGGGGTTGACCAAACTTGCAGAAACATGTTTATTTCTGCTGAAAAACACGTTGTGACCCTTTCTGCACACTGGGGTTAAGAGCTGAGTGTGTGGGCTCCTCTGAGCCTTGCAGTTACATGGGGATTCAGTTGTCTGAAAAAACGCGTTTATTTCGGGCTGAAAAACACGTTTTGAAAAGTGTTCTGTTACTGCCCCATAACTTACATGGGGTTGACCAAACTTGCAGAAACATGTTTATTTCTGCTGAAAAACACGTTTTGACCCTTTCTGCACACTGGGGTTAAGAGCTGAGTGTGTGGGCTCCTCTGAGCCTTGCTGTTACATGGGGATTCAGTTGTCTGAAAAAACGCGTTTATTTCGGGCTGAAAAACACGTTTTGAAAAGTGTTCTGTTACTGTCCCATAACTTACATGGGGTTGACCAAACTTGCAGAAACATGTTTATTTCTGCTGAAAAACACGTTGTGACCCTTTCTGCACACTGGGGTTAAGAGCTGAGTGTGTGGGCTCCTCTGAGCCTTGCTGTTACATGGGGATTCAGTTGTCTGAAAAAACGCGTTTATTTCGGGCTGAAAAACACGTTTTGAAAAGTGTTCTGTTACTGTCCCATAACTTACATGGGGTTGACCAAACTTGCAGAAACATGTTTATTTCTACTGAAAAACACGTTTTGACCCTTTCTGCACACTGGGGTTAAGAGCTGAGTGTGTGGGCTCCTCTGAGCCTTTCTGTTACATGGGGATTCAGTTGTCTGAAAAAACGCGTTTATTTCGGGCTGAAAAACACGTTTTGAAAAGTGTTCTGTTACTGCCCCATAACTTACATGGGGTTGACCAAACTTGCAGAAACATGTTTATTTCTGCTGAAAAACACGTTTTGACCCTTTCTGCACACTGGGGTTAAGAGCTGAGTGTGTGGGCTCCTCTGAGCCTTGCTGTTACATGGGGATTCAGTTGTCTGAAAAAACGCGTTTATTTCGGGCTGAAAAACACGTTTTGAAAAGTGTTCTGTTACTGTCCCATAACTTACATGGGGTTGACCAAACTTGCAGAAACATGTTTATTTCTGCTGAAAAACACGTTGTGACCCTTTCTGCACACTGGGGTTAAGAGCTGAGTGTGTGGGCTCCTCTGAGCCTTGCTGTTACATGGGGATTCAGTTGTCTGAAAAAACGCGTTTATTTCGGGCTGAAAAACACGTTTTGAAAAGTGTTCTGTTACTGCCCCATAACTTACATGGGGTTGACCAAACTTGCAGAAACATGTTTATTTCTGCTGAAAAACACGTTTTGACCCTTTCTGCACACTGGGGTTAAGATCTGAGTGTGTGGGCTCCTCTGAGCCTTGCTGTTACATGGGGATTCAGTTGTCTGAAAAAACGCGTTTATTTCGGGCTGAAAAACACGTTTTGAAAAGTGTTCTGTTACTGTCCCATAACTTACATGGGGTTGACCAAACTTGCAGAAACATGTTTATTTCTGCTGAAAAACACGTTTTGACCCTTTCTGCACACTGGGGTTAAGATCTGAGTGTGTGGGCTCCTCTGAGCCTTGCTGTTACATGGGGATTCAGTTGTCTGAAAAAACGCGTTTATTTCGGGCTGAAAAACACGTTTTGAAAAGTGTTCTGTTACTGCCCCATAACTTACATGGTGTTGACCAAACTTGCAGAAAAATGTTTATTTCTGCTGAAAAACACGTTTTGACCCTTTCTGCACACTGGGGTTAAGAGCTGAGTGTGTGGGCTCCTCTGAGCCTTGCTGTTACATGGGGATTCAGTTGTCTGAAAAAACGCGTTTATTTCGGGCTGAAAAACACGTTTTGAAAAGTGTTCTGTTACTGTCCCATAACTTACATGGGGTTGACCAAACTTGCAGAAACATGTTTATTTCTGCTGAAAAACACGTTTTGACCCTTTCTGCACACTGGGGTTAAGAGCTGAGTGTGTGGGCTCCTCTGAGCCTTGCTGTTACATGGGGATTCAGTTGTCTGAAAAAACGCGTTTATTTCGGGCTGAAAAACACGTTTTGAAAAGTGTTCTGTTACTGTCCCATAACTTACATGGGGTTGACCAAACTTGCAGAAACATGTTTATTTCTGCTGAAAAACACGTTTTGACCCTTTCTGCACACTGGGGTTAAGAGCTGAGTGTGTGGGCTCCTCTGAGCCTTGCTGCTGCATGGGGATTCAGTTGTCTGAAAAAACGCGTTTATTTCGGGCTGAAAAACACGTTTTGAAAAGTGTTCTGTTACTGCCCCATAACTTACATGGGGTTGACCAAACTTGCAGAAACATGTTTATTTCTGCTGAAAAACACGTTTTGACCCTTTCTGCACACTGGGGTTAAGAGCTGAGTGTGTGGGCTCCTCTGAGCCTTGCTGTTACATGGGGATTCAGTTGTCTGAAAAAACGCGTTTATTTCGGGCTGAAAAACACGTTTTGAAAAGTGTTCTGTTACTGCCCCATAATTTACATGGGGTTGACCAAACTTGCAGAAACATGTTTATTTCTGCTGAAAAACACGTTTTGACCCTTTCTGCACACTGGGGTTAAGATCTGAGTGTGTGGGCTCCTCTGAGCCTTGCTGTTACATGGGGATTCAGTTGTCTGAAAAAACGCGTTTATTTCGGGCTGAAAAACACGTTTTGAAAAGTGTTCTGTTACTGCCCCATAACTTACATGGGGTTGACCAAACTTGCAGAAACATGTTTATTTCTGCTGAAAAACACGGTTTGACCCTTTCTGCACACTGGGGTTAAGAGCTGAGTGTGTGGGCTCCTCTGAGCCTTGCTGTTACATGGGGATTCAGTTGTCTGAAAAAACGCGTTTATTTCGGGCTGAAAAACACGTTTTGAAAAGTGTTCTGTTACTGTCCCATAACTTACATGGGGTTGACCAAACTTGCAGAAACATGTTTATTTCTGCTGAAAAACACGTTGTGACCCTTTCTGCACACTGGGGTTAAGAGCTGAGTGTGTGGGCTCCTCTGAGCCTTGCTGTTACATGGGGATTCAGTTGTCTGAAAAAACGCGTTTATTTCGGGCTGAAAAACACGTTTTGAAAAGTGTTCTGTTACTGCCCCATAACTTACATGGGGTTGACCAAACTTGCAGAAACATGTTTATTTCTGCTGAAAAACACGTTTTGACCCTTTCTGCACACTGGGGTTAAGAGCTGAGTGTGTGGGCTCCTCTGAGCCTTGCTGTTACATGGGGATTCAGTTGTCTGAAAAAACGCGTTTATTTCGGGCTGAAAAACACGTTTTGAAAAGTGTTCTGTTACTGTCCCATAACTTACATGGGGTTGACCAAACTTGCAGAAACATGTTTATTTCTGCTGAAAAACACGTTGTGACCCTTTCTGCACACTGGGGTTAAGAGCTGAGTGTGTGGGCTCCTCTGAGCCTTGCTGTTACATGGGGATTCAGTTGTCTGAAAAAACGCGTTTATTTCGGGCTGAAAAACACGTTTTGAAAAGTGTTCTGTTACTGTCCCATAACTTACATGGGGTTGACCAAACTTGCAGAAACATGTTTATTTCTGCTGAAAAACACGTTTTGACCCTTTCTG
Source organism: Lepisosteus platostomus (assembly GCF_059453375.1). Lineage (NCBI taxonomy): Eukaryota > Metazoa > Chordata > Actinopteri > Semionotiformes > Lepisosteidae > Lepisosteus > Lepisosteus platostomus. The sequence goes on along the minus strand of NC_142623.1, from coordinate 22,106,723 downwards.
CACACTGGGGTTAAGAGCTGAGTGTGTGGGCTCCTCTGAGCCTTGCTGTTACATGGGGATTCAGTTGTCTGAAAAAACGCGTTTATTTCGGGCTGAAAAACACGTTTTGAAAAGTGTTCTGTTACTGTCCCATAACTTACATGGGGTTGACCAAACTTGCAGAAACATGTTTATTTCTGCTGAAAAACACGTTTTGACCCTTTCTGCACACTGGGGTTAAGAGCTGAGTGTGTGGGCTCCTCTGAGCCTTGCTGTTACATGGGGATTCAGTTGTCTGAAAAAACGCGTTTATTTCGGGCTGAAAAACACGTTTTGAAAAGTGTTCTGTTACTGCCCCATAACTTACATGGGGTTGACCAAACTTGCAGAAAAATGTTTATTTCTGCTGAAAAACACGTTTTGACCCTTTCTGCACACTGGGGTTAAGAGCTGAGTGTGTGGGCTCCTCTGAGCCTTGCTGTTACATGGGGATTCAGATGTCTGAAAAAACGCGTTTATTTCGGGCTGAAAAACACGTTTTGAAAAGTGTCCTGTTACTGCCCCATAACTTACATGGGGTTGACCAATCTTGCAGAAACATGTTTATTTCTGCTGAAAAACATGTTTTGACTCTTTCTGCACACTGGGGTTAAGAGCTGAGTGTGTGGGCTCCTCTGAGCCTTGCTGCTGCATGGGGATTCAGTTGTCTGAAAAAACGCGTTTATTTCGGGCTGAAAAACACGTTTTGAAAAGTGTTCTGTTACTGCCCCAAAACTTACATGGGGTTGACCAAACTTGCAGAAACATGTTTATTTCTGCTGAAAAACACGTTTTGACCCTTTCTGCACACTGGGGTTAAGAGCTGAGTGTGTGGGCTCCTCTGAGCCTTGCTGTTACATGGGGATTCAGTTGTCTGAAAAAACGCGTTTATTTCGGGCTGAAAAACACGTTTTGAAAAGTGTTCTGTTACTGCCCCATAACTTACATGGGGTTGACCAAACTTGCAGAAACATGTTTATTTCTGCTGAAAAACACGTTTTGACCCTTTCTGCACACTGGGGTTAAGATCTGAGTGTGTGGGCTCCTCTGAGCCTTGCTGTTACATGGGGATTCAGTTGTCTGAAAAAACGCGTTTATTTCGGGCTGAAAAACACGTTTTGAAAAGTGTTCTGTTACTGCCCCATAACTTACATGGGGTTGACCAAACTTGCAGAAACATGTTTATTTCTGCTGAAAAACACGTTTTGACCCTTTCTGCACACTGGGGTTAAGAGCTGAGTGTGTGGGCTCCTCTGAGCCTTGCTGTTACATGGGGATTCAGTTGTCTGAAAAAACGCGTTTATTTCGGGCTGAAAAACACGTTTTGAAAAGTGTTCTGTTACTGTCCCATAACTTACATGGGGTTGACCAAACTTGCAGAAACATGTTTATTTCTGCTGAAAAACACGTTGTGACCCTTTCTGCACACTGGGGTTAAGAGCTGAGTGTGTGGGCTCCTCTGAGCCTTGCAGTTACATGGGGATTCAGTTGTCTGAAAAAACGCGTTTATTTCGGGCTGAAAAACACGTTTTGAAAAGTGTTCTGTTACTGCCCCATAACTTACATGGGGTTGACCAAACTTGCAGAAACATGTTTATTTCTGCTGAAAAACACGTTTTGACCCTTTCTGCACACTGGGGTTAAGAGCTGAGTGTGTGGGCTCCTCTGAGCCTTGCTGTTACATGGGGATTCAGTTGTCTGAAAAAACGCGTTTATTTCGGGCTGAAAAACACGTTTTGAAAAGTGTTCTGTTACTGTCCCATAACTTACATGGGGTTGACCAAACTTGCAGAAACATGTTTATTTCTGCTGAAAAACACGTTGTGACCCTTTCTGCACACTGGGGTTAAGAGCTGAGTGTGTGGGCTCCTCTGAGCCTTGCTGTTACATGGGGATTCAGTTGTCTGAAAAAACGCGTTTATTTCGGGCTGAAAAACACGTTTTGAAAAGTGTTCTGTTACTGCCCCATAACTTACATGGGGTTGACCAAACTTGCAGAAACATGTTTATTTCTGCTGAAAAACACGTTTTGACCCTTTCTGCACACTGGGGTTAAGAGCTGAGTGTGTGGGCTCCTCTGAGCCTTGCTGTTACATGGGGATTCAGTTGTCTGAAAAAACGCGTTTATTTCGGGCTGAAAAACACGTTTTGAAAAGTGTTCTGTTACTGTCCCATAACTTACATGGGGTTGACCAAACTTGCAGAAACATGTTTATTTCTACTGAAAAACACGTTTTGACCCTTTCTGCACACTGGGGTTAAGAGCTGAGTGTGTGGGCTCCTCTGAGCCTTTCTGTTACATGGGGATTCAGTTGTCTGAAAAAACGCGTTTATTTCGGGCTGAAAAACACGTTTTGAAAAGTGTTCTGTTACTGCCCCATAACTTACATGGGGTTGACCAAACTTGCAGAAAAATGTTTATTTCTGCTGAAAAACACGTTTTGACCCTTTCTGCACACTGGGGTTAAGAGCTGAGTGTGTGGGCTCCTCTGAGCCTTGGTGTTACATGGGGATTCAGATGTCTGAAAAAACGCGTTTATTTCGGGCTGAAAAACACGTTTTGAAAAGTGTGCTGTTACTGCCCCATAACTTACATGGGGTTGACCAATCTTGCAGAAACATGTTTATTTCTGCTGAAAAACATGTTTTGACTCTTTCTGCACACTGGGGTTAAGAGCTGAGTGTGTGGGCTCCTCTGAGCCTTGCTGCTGCATGGGGATTCAGTTGTCTGAAAAAACGCGTTTATTTCGGGCTGAAAAACACGTTTTGAAAAGTGTTCTGTTACTGCCCCATAACTTACATGGGGTTGACCAAACTTGCAGAAACATGTTTATTTCTGCTGAAAAACACGTTTTGACCCTTTCTGCACACTGGGGTTAAGAGCTGAGTGTGTGGGCTCCTCTGAGCCTTGCTGTTACATGGGGATTCAGTTGTCTGAAAAAACGCGTTTATTTCGGGCTGAAAAACACGTTTTGAAAAGTGTTCTGTTACTGCCCCATAACTTACATGGGGTTGATCAAACTTGCAGAAACATGTTTATTTCTGCTGAAAAACACGTTTTGACCCTTTCTGCACACTGGGGTTAAGATCTGAGTGTGTGGGCTCCTCTGAGCCTTGCTGTTACATGGGGATTCAGTTGTCTGAAAAAACGCGTTTATTTCGGGCTGAAAAACACGTTTTGAAAAGTGTTCTGTTACTGCCCCATAACTTACATGGGGTTGACCAAACTTGCAGAAACATGTTTATTTCTGCTGAAAAACACGTTTTGACCCTTTCTGCACACTGGGGTTAAGAGCTGAGTGTGTGGGCTCCTCTGAGCCTTGCTGTTACATGGGGATTCAGTTGTCTGAAAAAACGCGTTTATTTCGGGCTGAAAAACACGTTTTGAAAAGTGTTCTGTTACTGTCCCATAACTTACATGGGGTTGACCAAACTTGCAGAAACATGTTTATTTCTGCTGAAAAACACGTTGTGACCCTTTCTGCACACTGGGGTTAAGAGCTGAGTGTGTGGGCTCCTCTGAGCCTTGCTGTTACATGGGGATTCAGTTGTCTGAAAAAACGCGTTTATTTCGGGCTGAAAAACACGTTTTGAAAAGTGTTCTGTTACTGCCCCATAACTTACATGGGGTTGACCAAACTTGCAGAAACATGTTTATTTCTGCTGAAAAACACGTTTTGACCCTTTCTGCACACTGGGGTTAAGAGCTGAGTGTGTGGGCTCCTCTGAGCCTTGCTGTTACATGGGGATTCAGTTGTCTGAAAAAACGCGTTTATTTCGGGCTGAAAAACACGTTTTGAAAAGTGTTCTGTTACTGTCCCATAACTTACATGGGGTTGACCAAACTTGCAGAAACATGTTTATTTCTGCTGAAAAACACGTTTTGACCCTTTCTGCACACTGGGGTTAAGAGCAGAGTGTGTGGGCTCCTCTGAGCCTTTCTGTTACATGGGGATTCAGTTGTCTGAAAAAACGCGTTTATGTCGGGCTGAAAAACACGTTTTGAAAAGTGTTCTGTTACTGCCCCATAACTTACATGGGGTTGACCAAACTTGCAGAAAAATGTTTATTTCTGCTGAAAAACACGTTTTGACCCTTTCTGCACACTGGGGTTAAGAGCTGAGTGTGTGGGCTCCTCTGAGCCTTGCTGTTACATGGGGATTCAGATGTCTGAAAAAACGCGTTTATTTCGGGCTGAAAAACACGTTTTGAAAAGTGTGCTGTTACTGCCCCATAACTTACATGGGGTTGACCAATCTTGCAGAAACATGTTTATTTCTGCTGAAAAACATGTTTTGACTCTTTCTGCACACTGGGGTTAAGAGCTGAGTGTGTGGGCTCCTCTGAGCCTTGCTGCTGCATGGGGATTCAGTTGTCTGAAAAAACGCGTTTATTTCGGGCTGAAAAACACGTTTTGAAAAGTGTTCTGTTACTGCCCCATAACTTACATGGGGTTGACCAAACTTGCAGAAACATGTTTATTTCTGCTGAAAAACACGTTTTGACCCTTTCTGCACACTGGGGTTAAGAGCTGAGTGTGTGGGCTCCTCTGAGCCTTGCTGTTACATGGGGATTCAGTTGTCTGAAAAAACGCGTTTATTTCGGGCTGAAAAACACGTTTTGAAAAGTGTTCTGTTACTGCCCCATAACTTACATGGGGTTGACGAAACTTGCAGAAACATGTTTATTTCTGCTGAAAAACACGTTTTGACCCTTTCTGCACACTGGGGTTAAGATCTGAGTGCGTGGGCTCCTCTGAGCCTTGCTGTTACATGGGGATTCAGTTGTCTGAAAAAACGCGTTTATTTCGGGCTGAAAAACACGTTTTGAAAAGTGTTCTGTTACTGCCCCATAACTTACATGGGGTTGACCAAACTTGCAGAAACATGTTTATTTCTGCTGAAAAACACGTTTTTACCCTTTCTGCACACTGGGGTTAAGAGCTGAGTGTGTGGGCTCTTCTGAGCCTTGCTGTTACATGGGGATTCAGTTGTCTGAAAAAACGCGTTTATTTCGGGCTGAAAAACACGTTTTGAAAAGTGTGCTGTTACTGCCCCATAACTTACATGGGGTTGACCAAACTTGCAGAAACATGTCTATTTCTGCTGAAAAACACGTTTTGACTCTTTCTGCACACTGGGGTTAAGAGCTGAGTGTGGGCGCTCTTCTGAGCCTTGCTGTTGCATGGGGATTCAGTTGTCTGAAAAAACGCGTTTATTTCGGGCTGAAAAACACGTTTTGAAAAGTGTTCTGTTACTGTCCCATAACTTACATGGGGTTGACCAAACTTGCAGAAACATGTTTATTTATGCTGAAAAACACGTTTTGACTCTCTCTGCACACTGGGGTTAAGAGCTGAGTGTGTGGGCTCTTCTGAGCCTTGCTGTTGCATGGGGATTCAGTTGTCTGAAAAAACGCGTTTATTTCGGGCTGAAAAACACGTTTTGAAAAGTGTTCTGTTACTGTCCCATAACTTACATGGGGTTGACCAAACTTGTAGAAACATGTTTATTTCTGCTGAAAAACACGTTTTGACCCTTTCTGCACACTGGGGTTAAGATCTGAGTGTGTGGGCTCCTCTGAGCCTTGCTGTTACATGGGGATTCAGTTGTCTGAAAAAACGCGTTTATTTCGGGCTGAAAAACACGTTTTGAAAAGTGTTCTGTTACTGCCCCATAACTTACATGGGGTTGACCAAACTTGCAGAAACATGTTTATTTCTGCTGAAAAACACGTTTTGACCCTTTCTGCACACTGGGGTTAAGATCTGAGTGTGTGGGCTCCTCTGAGCCTTGCTGTTACATGGGGATTCAGTTGTCTGAAAAAACGCGTTTATTTCGGGCTGAAAAACAAGTTTTGAAAAGTGTTCTGTTACTGCCCCATAACTTACATGGGGTTGACCAAACTTGCAGAAAAATGTTTATTTCTGCTGAAAAACACGTTTTGACCCTTTCTGCACACTGGGGTTAAGAGCTGAGTGTGTGGGCTCCTCTGAGCCTTGCTGTTACATGGGGATTCAGATGTCTGAAAAAACGCGTTTATTTCGGGCTGAAAAACACGTTTTGAAAAGTGTGCTGTTACTGCCCCATAACTTACATGGGGTTGACCAATCTTGCAGAAACATGTTTATTTCTGCTGAAAAACATGTTTTGACTCTTGCTGCACACTGGGGTTAAGAGCTGAGTGTGTGGGCTCCTCTGAGCCTTGCTGCTGCATGGGGATTCAGTTGTCTGAAAAAACGCGTTTATTTCGGGCTGAAAAACACGTTTTGAAAAGTGTTCTGTTACTGCCCCATAACTTACATGGGGTTGACCAAACTTGCAGAAACATGTTTATTTCTGCTGAAAAACACGTTTTGACCCTTTCTGCACACTGGGGTTAAGAGCTGAGTGTGTGGGCTCCTCTGAGCCTTGCTGTTACATGGGGATTCAGTTGTCTGAAAAAACGCGTTTATTTCGGGCTGAAAAACACGTTTTGAAAAGTGTTCTGTTACTGCCCCATAACTTACATGGGGTTGACCAAACTTGCAGAAACATGTTTATTTCTGCTGAAAAACACGTTTTGACCCTTTCTGCACACTGGGGTTAAGATCTGAGTGTGTGGGCTCCTCTGAGCCTTGCTGTTACATGGGGATTCAGTTGTCTGAAAAAACGCGTTTATTTCGGGCTGAAAAACACGTTTTGAAAAGTGTTCTGTTACTGTCCCATAACTTACATGGGGTTGACCAAACTTGCAGAAACATGTTTATTTCTGCTGAAAAACACGTTTTGACCCTTTCTGCACACTGGGGTTAAGATCTGAGTGTGTGGGCTCCTCTGAGCCTTGCTGTTACATGGGGATTCAGTTGTCTGAAAAAACGCGTTTATTACGGGCTGAAAAACACGTTTTGAAAAGTGTTCTGTTACTGTCCCATAACTTACATGGGGTTGACCAAACTTGCAGAAACATGTTTATTTCTGCTGAAAAACACGTTGTGACCCTTTCTGCACACTGGGGTTAAGAGCTGAGTGTGTGGGCTCCTCTGAGCCTTGCTGTTACATGGGGATTCAGTTGTCTGAAAAAACGCGTTTATTTCGGGCTGAAAAACACGTTTTGAAAAGTGTTCTGTTACTGCCCCATAACTTACATGGGGTTGACCAAACTTGCAGAAACATGTTTATTTCTGCTGAAAAACACGTTTTGACCCTTTCTGCACACTGGGGTTAAGAGCTGAGTGTGTGGGCTCCTCTGAGCCTTGCTGTTACATGGGGATTCAGTTGTCTGAAAAAACGCGTTTATTTCGGGCTGAAAAACACGTTTTGAAAAGTGTTCTGTTACTGTCCCATAACTTACATGGGGTTGACCAAACTTGCAGAAACATGTTTATTTCTGCTGAAAAACACGTTGTGACCCTTTCTGCACACTGGGGTTAAGAGCTGAGTGTGTGGGCTCCTCTGAGCCTTGCTGTTACATGGGGATTCAGTTGTCTGAAAAAACGCGTTTATTTCGGGCTGAAAAACACGTTTTGAAAAGTGTTCTGTTACTGCCCCATAACTTACATGGGGTTGACCAAACTTGCAGAAACATGTTTATTTCTGCTGAAAAACACGTTTTGACCCTTTCTGCACACTGGGGTTAAGAGCTGAGTGTGTGGGCTCCTCTGAGCCTTGCTGTTACATGGGGATTCAGTTGTCTGAAAAAACGCGTTTATTTCGGGCTGAAAAACACGTTTTGAAAAGTGTTCTGTTACTGTCCCATAACTTACATGGGGTTGACCAAACTTGCAGAAACATGTTTATTTCTGCTGAAAAACACGTTTTGACCCTTTCTGCACACTGGGGTTAAGAGCTGAGTGTGTGGGCTCCTCTGAGCCTTTCTGTTACATGGGGATTCAGTTGTCTGAAAAAACGCGTTTATTTCGGGCTGAAAAACACGTTTTGAAAAGTGTTCTGTTACTGCCCCATAACTTACATGGGGTTGACCAAACTTGCAGAAAAATGTTTATTTCTGCTGAAAAACACGTTTTGATCTTTCTGCACACTGGTGTTAAGAGCTGAGTGTGTGGGCTCCTCTGAGCCTTGCTGTTACATGGGGATTCAGATGTCTGAAAAAACGCGTTTATTTCGGGCTGAAAAACACGTTTTGAAAAGTGTGCTGTTACTGCCCCATAACTTACATGGGGTTGACCAATCTTGCAGAAACATGTTTATTTCTGCTGAAAAACATGTTTTGACTCTTTCTGCACACTGGGGTTAAGAGCTGAGTGTGTGGGCTCCTCTGAGCCTTGCTGCTGCATGGGGATTCAGTTGTCTGAAAAAACGCGTTTATTTCGGGCTGAAAAACACGTTTTGAAAAGTGTTCTGTTACTGTCCCATAACTTACATGGGGTTGACCAAACTTGCAGAAACATGTTTATTTCTGCTGAAAAACACGTTTTGACCCTTTCTGCACACTGGGGTTAAGATCTGAGTGTGTGGGCTCCTCTGAGCCTTGCTGTTACATGGGGATTCAGTTGTCTGAAAAAACGCGTTTATTTCGGGCTGAAAAACACGTTTTGAAAAGTGTTCTGTTACTGCCCCATAACTTACATGGTGTTGACCAAACTTGCAGAAAAATGTTTATTTCTGCTGAAAAACACGTTTTGACCCTTTCTGCACACTGGGGTTAAGAGCTGAGTGTGTGGGCTCCTCTGAGCCTTGCTGTTACATGGGGATTCAGTTGTCTGAAAAAACGCGTTTATTTCGGGCTGAAAAACACGTTTTGAAAAGTGTTCTGTTACTGTCCCATAACTTACATGGGGTTGACCAAACTTGCAGAAACATGTTTATTTCTGCTGAAAAACACGTTTTGACCCTTTCTGCACACTGGGGTTAAGAGCTGAGTGTGTGGGCTCCTCTGAGCCTTTCTGTTACATGGGGATTCAGTTGTCTGAAAAAACGCGTTTATTTCGGGCTGAAAAACACGTTTTGAAAAGTGTGCTGTTACTGCCCCATAACTTACATGGGGTTGACCAAACTTGCAGAAACATGTTTATTTCTGCTGAAAAACACGTTTTGACTCTTTCTGCACACTGGGGTTAAGAGCTGAGTGTGTGGGCTCCTCTGAGCCTTGCTGCTGCATGGGGATTCAGTTGTCTGAAAAAACGCGTTTATTTCGGGCTGAAAAACACGTTTTGAAAAGTGTTCTGTTACTGCCCCATAACTTACATGGGGTTGACCAAACTTGCAGAAACATGTTTATTTCTGCTGAAAAACACGTTTTGACCCTTTCTGCACACTGGGGTTAAGAGCTGAGTGTGTGGGCTCCTCTGAGCCTTGCTGTTACATGGGGATTCAGTTGTCTGAAAAAACGCGTTTATTTCGGGCTGAAAAACACGTTTTGAAAAGTGTTCTGTTACTGCCCCATAATTTACATGGGGTTGACCAAACTTGCAGAAACATGTTTATTTCTGCTGAAAAACACGTTTTGACCCTTTCTGCACACTGGGGTTAAGATCTGAGTGTGTGGGCTCCTCTGAGCCTTGCTGTTACATGGGGATTCAGTTGTCTGAAAAAACGCGTTTATTTCGGGCTGAAAAACACGTTTTGAAAAGTGTTCTGTTACTGCCCCATAACTTACATGGGGTTGACCAAACTTGCAGAAACATGTTTATTTCTGCTGAAAAACACGTTGTGACCCTTTCTGCACACTGGGGTTAAGAGCTGAGTGTGTGGGCTCCTCTGAGCCTTGCTGTTACATGGGGATTCAGTTGTCTGAAAAAACGCGTTTATTTCGGGCTGAAAAACACGTTTTGAAAAGTGTTCTGTTACTGCCCCATAACTTACATGGGGTTGACCAAACTTGCAGAAACATGTTTATTTCTGCTGAAAAACACGTTTTGACCCTTTCTGCACACTGGGGTTAAGAGCTGAGTGTGTGGGCTCCTCTGAGCCTTGCTGTTACATGGGGATTCAGTTGTCTGAAAAAACGCGTTTATTTCGGGCTGAAAAACACGTTTTGAAAAGTGTTCTGTTACTGTCCCATAACTTACATGTGGTTGACCAAACTTGCAGAAACATGTTTATTTCTGCTGAAAAACACGTTGTGACCCTTTCTGCACACTGGGGTTAAGAGCTGAGTGTGTGGGCTCCTCTGAGCCTTGCTGTTACATGGGGATTCAGTTGTCTGAAAAAACGCGTTTATTTCGGGCTGAAAAACACGTTTTGAAAAGTGTTCTGTTACTGCCCCATAACTTACATGGGGTTGACCAAACTTGCAGAAACATGTTTATTTCTGCTGAAAAACACGTTTTGACCCTTTCTGCACACTGGGGTTAAGAGCTGAGTGTGTGGGCTCCTCTGAGCCTTGCTGTTACATGGGGATTCAGTTGTCTGAAAAAACGCGTTTATTTCGGGCTGAAAAACACGTTTTGAAAAGTGTTCTGTTACTGTCCCATAACTTACATGGGGTTGACCAAACTTGCAGAAACATGTTTATTTCTGCTGAAAAACACGTTTTGACCCTTTCTGCACACTGGGGTTAAGAGCTGAGTGTGTGGGCTCCTCTGAGCCTTGCTGTTACATGGGGATTCAGTTGTCTGAAAAAACGCGTTTATTTCGGGCTGAAAAACACGTTTTGAAAAGTGTGCTGTTACTGCCCCATAACTTACATGGGGTTGACCAATCTTGCAGAAACATGTTTATTTCTGCTGAAAAACATGTTTTGACTCTTTCTGCACACTGGGGTTAAGAGCTGAGTGTGTGGGCTCCTCTGAGCCTTGCTGCTGCATGGGGATTCAGTTGTCTGAAAAAACGCGTTTATTTCGGGCTGAAAAACACGTTTTGAAAAGTGTTCTGTTACTGCCCCATAACTTACATGGGGTTGACCAAACTTGCAGAAACATGTTTATTTCTGCTGAAAAACACGTTTTGACCCTTTCTGCACACTGGGGTTAAGAGCTGAGTGTGTGGGCTCCTCTGAGCCTTGCTGTTACATGGGGATTCAGTTGTCTGAAAAAACGCGTTTATTTCGGGCTGAAAAACACGTTTTGAAAAGTGTTCTGTTACTGCCCCATAACTTACATGGGGTTGACCAAACTTGCAGAAACATGTTTATTTCTGCTGAAAAACACGTTTTGACCCTTTCTGCACACTGGGGTTAAGATCTGAGTGTGTGGGCTCCTCTGAGCCTTGCTGTTACATGGGGATTCAGTTGTCTGAAAAAACGCGTTTATTTCGGGCTGAAAAACACGTTTTGAAAAGTGTTCTGTTACTGCCCCATAACTTACATGGGGTTGACCAAACTTGCAGAAACATGTTTATTTCTGCTGAAAAACACGTTTTGACCCTTTCTGCACACTGGGGTTAAGAGCTGGGTGTGTGGGCTCCTCTGAGCCTTGCTGTTACATGGGGATTCAGTTGTCTGAAAAAACGCGTTTATTTCGGGCTGAAAAACACGTTTTGAAAAGTGTTCTGTTACTGTCCCATAACTTACATGGGGTTGACCAAACTTGCAGAAACATGTTTATTTCTGCTGAAAAACACGTTTTGACCCTTTCTGCACACTGGGGTTAAGATCTGAGTGTGTGGGCTCCTCTGAGCCTTGCTGTTACATGGGGATTCAGTTGTCTGAAAAAACGCGTTTATTTCGGGCTGAAAAACACGTTTTGAAAAGTGTTCTGTTACTGCCCCATAACTTACATGGTGTTGACCAAACTTGCAGAAAAATGTTTATTTCTGCTGAAAAACACGTTTTGACCCTTTCTGCACACTGGGGTTAAGAGCTGAGTGTGTGGGCTCCTCTGAGCCTTGCTGTTACATGGGGATTCAGTTGTCTGAAAAAACGCGTTTATTTCGGGCTGAAAAACACGTTTTGAAAAGTGTTCTGTTACTGTCCCATAACTTACATGGGGTTGACCAAACTTGCAGAAACATGTTTATTTCTGCTGAAAAACACGTTTTGACCCTTTCTGCACACTGGGGTTAAGAGCTGAGTGTGTGGGCTCCTCTGAGCCTTTCTGTTACATGGGGATTCAGTTGTCTGAAAAAACGCGTTTATTTCGGGCTGAAAAACACGTTTTGAAAAGTGTGCTGTTACTGCCCCATAACTTACATGGGGTTGACCAAACTTGCAGAAACATGTTTATTTCTGCTGAAAAACACGTTTTGACTCTTTCTGCACACTGGGGTTAAGAGCTGAGTGTGTGGGCTCCTCTGAGCCTTGCTGCTGCATGGGGATTCAGTTGTCTGAAAAAACGCGTTTATTTCGGGCTGAAAAACACGTTTTGAAAAGTGTTCTGTTACTGCCCCATAACTTACATGGGGTTGACCAAACTTGCAGAAACATGTTTATTTCTGCTGAAAAACACGTTTTGACCCTTTCTGCACACTGGGGTTAAGAGCTGAGTGTGTGGGCTCCTCTGAGCCTTGCTGTTACATGGGGATTCAGTTGTCTGAAAAAACGCGTTTTTTTCGGGCTGAAAAACACGTTTTGAAAAGTGTTCTGTTACTGCCCCATAATTTACATGGGGTTGACCAAACTTGCAGAAACATGTTTATTTCTGCTGAAAAACACGTTTTGACCCTTTCTGCACACTGGGGTTAAGATCTGAGTGTGTGGGCTCCTCTGAGCCTTGCTGTTACATGGGGATTCAGTTGTCTGAAAAAACGCGTTTATTTCGGGCTGAAAAACACGTTTTGAAAAGTGTTCTGTTACTGCCCCATAACTTACATGGGGTTGACCAAACTTGCAGAAACATGTTTATTTCTGCTGAAAAACACGTTGTGACCCTTTCTGCACACTGGGGTTAAGAGCTGAGTGTGTGGGCTCCTCTGAGCCTTGCTGTTACATGGGGATTCAGTTGTCTGAAAAAACGCGTTTATTTCGGGCTGAAAAACACGTTTTGAAAAGTGTTCTGTTACTGCCCCATAACTTACATGGGGTTGACCAAACTTGCAGAAACATGTTTATTTCTGCTGAAAAACACGTTTTGACCCTTTCTGCACACTGGGGTTAAGAGCTGAGTGTGTGGGCTCCTCTGAGCCTTGCTGTTACATGGGGATTCAGTTGTCTGAAAAAACGCGTTTATTTCGGGCTGAAAAACACGTTTTGAAAAGTGTTCTGTTACTGTCCCATAACTTACATGTGGTTGACCAAACTTGCAGAAACATGTTTATTTCTGCTGAAAAACACGTTGTGACCCTTTCTGCACACTGGGGTTAAGAGCTGAGTGTGTGGGCTCCTCTGAGCCTTGCTGTTACATGGGGATTCAGTTGTCTGAAAAAACGCGTTTATTTCGGGCTGAAAAACACGTTTTGAAAAGTGTTCTGTTACTGCCCCATAACTTACATGGGGTTGACCAAACTTACAGAAACATGTTTATTTCTGCTGAAAAACACGTTTTGACCCTTTCTGCACACTGGGGTTAAGAGCTGAGTGTGTGGGCTCCTCTGAGCCTTGCTGTTACATGGGGATTCAGTTGTCTGAAAAAACGCGTTTATTTCGGGCTGAAAAACACGTTTTGAAAAGTGTTCTGTTACTGTCCCATAACTTACATGGGGTTGACCAAACTTGCAGAAACATGTTTATTTCTGCTGAAAAACACGTTTTGACCCTTTCTGCACACTGGGGTTAAGAGCTGAGTGTGTGGGCTCCTCTGAGCCTTGCTGTTACATGGGGATTCAGTTGTCTGAAAAAACGCGTTTATTTCGGGCTGAAAAACACGTTTTGAAAAGTGTGCTGTTACTGCCCCATAACTTACATGGGGTTGACCAATCTTGCAGAAACATGTTTATTTCTGCTGAAAAACATGTTTTGACTCTTTCTGCACACTGGGGTTAAGAGCTGAGTGTGTGGGCTCCTCTGAGCCTTGCTGCTGCATGGGGATTCAGTTGTCTGAAAAAACGCGTTTATTTCGGGCTGAAAAACACGTTTTGAAAAGTGTTCTGTTACTGCCCCATAACTTACATGGGGTTGACCAAACTTGCAGAAACATGTTTATTTCTGCTGAAAAACACGTTTTGACCCTTTCTGCACACTGGGGTTAAGAGCTGAGTGTGTGGGCTCCTCTGAGCCTTGCTGTTACATGGGGATTCAGTTGTCTGAAAAAACGCGTTTATTTCGGGCTGAAAAACACGTTTTGAAAAGTGTTCTGTTACTGCCCCATAACTTACATGGGGTTGACCAAACTTGCAGAAACATGTTTATTTCTGCTGAAAAACACGTTTTGACCCTTTCTGCACACTGGGGTTAAGATCTGAGTGTGTGGGCTCCTCTGAGCCTTGCTGTTACATGGGGATTCAGTTGTCTGAAAAAACGCGTTTATTTCGGGCTGAAAAACACGTTTTGAAAAGTGTTCTGTTACTGCCCCATAACTTACATGGGGTTGACCAAACTTGCAGAAACATGTTTATTTCTGCTGAAAAACACGTTTTGACCCTTTCTGCACACTGGGGTTAAGAGCTGGGTGTGTGGGCTCCTCTGAGCCTTGCTGTTACATGGGGATTCAGTTGTCTGAAAAAACGCGTTTATTTCGGGCTGAAAAACACGTTTTGAAAAGTGTTCTGTTACTGTCCCATAACTTACATGGGGTTGACCAAACTTGCAGAAACATGTTTATTTCTGCTGAAAAACACGTTGTGACCCTTTCTGCACACTGGGGTTAAGAGCTGAGTGTGTGGGCTCCTCTGAGCCTTGCTGTTACATGGGGATTCAGTTGTCTGAAAAAACGCGTTTATTTCGGGCTGAAAAACACGTTTTGAAAAGTGTTCTGTTACTGCCCCATAACTTACATGGGGTTGACCAAACTTGCAGAAACATGTTTATTTCTGCTGAAAAACACGTTTTGACCCTTTCTGCACACTGGGGTTAAGAGCTGAGTGTGTGGGCTCCTCTGAGCCTTGCTGTTACATGGGGATTCAGTTGTCTGAAAAAACGCGTTTATTTCGGGCTGAAAAACACGTTTTGAAAAGTGTTCTGTTACTGTCCCATAACTTACATGGGGTTGACCAAACTTGCAGAAACATGTTTATTTCTGCTGAAAAACACGTTGTGACCCTTTCTGCACACTGGGGTTAAGAGCTGAGTGTGTGGGCTCCTCTGAGCCTTGCTGTTACATGGGGATTCAGTTGTCTGAAAAAACGCGTTTATTTCGGGCTGAAAAACACGTTTTGAAAAGTGTTCTGTTACTGCCCCATAACTTACATGGGGTTGACCAAACTTGCAGAAACATGTTTATTTCTGCTGAAAAACACGTTTTGACCCTTTCTGCACACTGGGGTTAAGAGCTGAGTGTGTGGGCTCCTCTGAGCCTTGCTGTTACATGGGGATTCAGTTGTCTGAAAAAACGCGTTTATTTCGGGCTGAAAAACACGTTTTGAAAAGTGTTCTGTTACTGCCCCATAACTTACATGGGGTTGACCAAACTTGCAGAAACATGTTTATTTCTGCTGAAAAACACGTTTTGACCCTTTCTGCACACTGGGGTTAAGAGCTGAGTGTGTGGGCTCCTCTGAGCCTTGCTGTTACATGGGGATTCAGTTGTCTGAAAAAACGCGTTTATTTCGGGCTGAAAAACACGTTTTGAAAAGTGTTCTGTTACTGTCCCATAACTTACATGGGGTTGACCAAACTTGCAGAAACATGTTTATTTCTGCTGAAAAACACGTTGTGACCCTTTCTGCACACTGGGGTTAAGAGCTGAGTGTGTGGGCTCCTCTGAGCCTTGCTGTTACATGGGGATTCAGTTGTCTGAAAAAACGCGTTTATTTCGGGCTGAAAAACACGTTTTGAAAAGTGTTCTGTTACTGCCCCATAACTTACATGGGGTTGACCAAACTTGCAGAAACATGTTTATTTCTGCTGAAAAACACGTTTTGACCCTTTCTGCACACTGGGGTTAAGAGCTGAGTGTGTGGGCTCCTCTGAGCCTTGCTGTTACATGGGGATTCAGTTGTCTGAAAAAACGCGTTTATTTCGGGCTGAAAAACACGTTTTGAAAAGTGTTCTGTTACTGTCCCATAACTTACATGGGGTTGACCAAACTTGCAGAAACATGTTTATTTCTGCTGAAAAACACGTTTTGACCCTTTCTGCACACTGGGGTTAAGAGCTGAGTGTGTGGGCTCCTCTGAGCCTTTCTGTTACATGGGGATTCAGTTGTCTGAAAAAACGCGTTTATTTCGGGCTGAAAAACACGTTTTGAAAAGTGTTCTGTTACTGCCCCATAACTTACATGGGGTTGACCAAACTTGCAGAAAAATGTTTATTTCTGCTGAAAAACACGTTTTGACCCTTTCTGCACACTGGGGTTAAGAGCTGAGTGTGTGGGCTCCTCTGAGCCTTGCTGTTACATGGGGATTCAGATGTCTGAAAAAACGCGTTTATTTCGGGCTGAAAAACACGTTTTGAAAAGTGTGCTGTTACTGCCCCATAACTTACATGGGGTTGACCAATCTTGCAGAAACATGTTTATTTCTGCTGAAAAACATGTTTTGACTCTTTCTGCACACTGGGGTTAAGAGCTGAGTGTGTGGGCTCCTCTGAGCCTTGCTGCTGCATGGGGATTCAGTTGTCTGAAAAAACGCGTTTATTTCGGGCTGAAAAACACGTTTTGAAAAGTGTTCTGTTACTGCCCCATAACTTACATGGGGTTGACCAAACTTGCAGAAACATGTTTATTTCTGCTGAAAAACACGTTTTGACCCTTTCTGCACACTGGGGTTAAGAGCTGAGTGTGTGGGCTCCTCTGAGCCTTGCTGTTACATGGGGATTCAGTTGTCTGAAAAAACGCGTTTATTTCGGGCTGAAAAACACGTTTTGAAAAGTGTTCTGTTACTGCCCCATAACTTACATGGGGTTGACCAAACTTGCAGAAACATGTTTATTTCTGCTGAAAAACACGTTTTGACCCTTTCTGCACACTGGGGTTAAGATCTGAGTGTGTGGGCTCCTCTGAGCCTTGCTGTTACATGGGGATTCAGTTGTCTGAAAAAACGCGTTTATTTCGGGCTGAAAAACACGTTTTGAAAAGTGTTCTGTTACTGTCCCATAACTTACATGGGGTTGACCAAACTTGCAGAAACATGTTTATTTCTGCTGAAAAACACGTTTTGACCCTTTCTGCACACTGGGGTTAAGATCTGAGTGTGTGGGCTCCTCTGAGCCTTGCTGTTACATGGGGATTCAGTTGTCTGAAAAAACGCGTTTATTTCGGGCTGAAAAACACGTTTTGAAAAGTGTTCTGTTACTGCCCCATAACTTACATGGTGTTGACCAAACTTGCAGAAAAATGTTTATTTCTGCTGAAAAACACGTTTTGACCCTTTCTGCACACTGGGGTTAAGAGCTGAGTGTGTGGGCTCCTCTGAGCCTTGCTGTTACATGGGGATTCAGTTGTCTGAAAAAACGCGTTTATTTCGGGCTGAAAAACACGTTTTGAAAAGTGTTCTGTTACTGTCCCATAACTTACATGGGGTTGACCAAACTTGCAGAAACATGTTTATTTCTGCTGAAAAACACGTTTTGACCCTTTCTGCACACTGGGGTTAAGAGCTGAGTGTGTGGGCTCCTCTGAGCCTTGCTGTTACATGGGGATTCAGTTGTCTGAAAAAACGCGTTTATTTCGGGCTGAAAAACACGTTTTGAAAAGTGTTCTGTTACTGCCCCATAATTTACATGGGGTTGACCAAACTTGCAGAAACATGTTTATTTCTGCTGAAAAACACGTTTTGACCCTTTCTGCACACTGGGGTTAAGAGCTGAGTGTGTGGGCTCCTCTGAGCCTTGCTGTTACATGGGGATTCAGTTGTCTGAAAAAACGCGTTTATTTCGGGCTGAAAAACACGTTTTGAAAAGTGTTCTGTTACTGCCCCATAACTTACATGGGGTTGACCAAACTTGCAGAAACATGTTTATTTCTGCTGAAAAACACGTTTTGACTCTTTCTGCACACTGGGGTTAAGAGCTGAGTGTGTGGGCTCCTCTGAGCCTTGCTGTTACATGGGGATTCAGTTGTCTGAAAAAACGCGTTTATTTCGGGCTGAAAAACACGTTTTGAAAAGTGTTCTGTTACTGCCCCATAACTTACATGGGGTTGACCAAACTTGCAGAAACATGTTTATTTCTGCTGAAAAACACGTTTTGACCCTTTCTGCACACTGGGGTTAAGAGCTGAGTGTGTGGGCTCCTCTGAGCCTTGCTGTTACATGGGGATTCAGTTGTCTGAAAAAACGCGTTTATTTCGGGCTGAAAAACACGTTTTGAAAAGTGTTCTGTTACTGCCCCATAATTTACATGGGGTTGACCAAACTTGCAGAAACATGTTTATTTCTGCTGAAAAACACGTTTTGACCCTTTCTGCACACTGGGGTTAAGATCTGAGTGTGTGGGCTCCTCTGAGCCTTGCTGTTACATGGGGATTCAGTTGTCTGAAAAAACGCGTTTATTTCGGGCTGAAAAACACGTTTTGAAAAGTGTTCTGTTACTGCCCCATAACTTACATGGGGTTGACCAAACTTGCAGAAACATGTTTATTTCTGCTGAAAAACACGTTTTGACCCTTTCTGCACACTGGGGTTAAGAGCTGAGTGTGTGGGCTCCTCTGAGCCTTGCTGTTACATGGGGATTCAGTTGTCTGAAAAAACGCGTTTATTTCGGGCTGAAAAACACGTTTTGAAAAGTGTTCTGTTACTGTCCCATAACTTACATGGGGTTGACCAAACTTGCAGAAACATGTTTATTTCTGCTGAAAAACACGTTTTGACCCTTTCTGCACACTGGGGTTAAGAGCTGAGTGTGTGGGCTCCTCTGAGCCTTGCTGTTACATGGGGATTCAGTTGTCTGAAAAAACGCGTTTATTTCGGGCTGAAAAACACGTTTTGAAAAGTGTTCTGTTACTGTCCCATAACTTACATGGGGTTGACCAAACTTGCAGAAACATGTTTATTTCTGCTGAAAAACACGTTTTGACCCTTTCTGCACACTGGGGTTAAGATCTGAGTGTGTGGGCTCCTCTGAGCCTTGCTGTTACATGGGGATTCAGTTGTCTGAAAAAACGCGTTTATTTCGGGCTGAAAAACACGTTTTGAAAAGTGTTCTGTTACTGCCCCATAACTTACATGGTGTTGACCAAACTTGCAGAAAAATGTTTATTTCTGCTGAAAAACACGTTTTGACCCTTTCTGCACACTGGGGTTAAGAGCTGAGTGTGTGGGCTCCTCTGAGCCTTGCTGTTACATGGGGATTCAGTTGTCTGAAAAAACGCGTTTATTTCGGGCTGAAAAACACGTTTTGAAAAGTGTTCTGTTACTGTCCCATAACTTACATGGGGTTGACCAAACTTGCAGAAACATGTTTATTTCTGCTGAAAAACACGTTTTGACCCTTTCTGCACACTGGGGTTAAGAGCTGAGTGTGTGGGCTCCTCTGAGCCTTTCTGTTACATGGGGATTCAGTTGTCTGAAAAAACGCGTTTATTTCGGGCTGAAAAACACGTTTTGAAAAGTGTTCTGTTACTGCCCCATAACTTACATGGGGTTGACCAAACTTGCAGAAAAATGTTTATTTCTGCTGAAAAACACGTTTTGACCCTTTCTGCACACTGGGGTTAAGAGCTGAGTGTGTGGGCTCCTCTGAGCCTTGCTGTTACATGGGGATTCAGATGTCTGAAAAAACGCGTTTATTTCGGGCTGAAAAACACGTTTTGAAAAGTGTGCTGTTACTGCCCCATAACTTACATGGGGTTGACCAAACTTGCAGAAACATGTTTATTTCTGCTGAAAAACACGTTTTGACTCTTTCTGCACACTGGGGTTAAGAGCTGAGTGTGTGGGCTCCTCTGAGCCTTGCTGCTGCATGGGGATTCAGTTGTCTGAAAAAACGCGTTTATTTCGGGCTGAAAAACACGTTTTGAAAAGTGTTCTGTTACTGCCCCATAATTTACATGGGGTTGACCAAACTTGCAGAAACATGTTTATTTCTGCTGAAAAACACGTTTTGACCCTTTCTGCACACTGGGGTTAAGATCTGAGTGTGTGGGCTCCTCTGAGCCTTGCTGTTACATGGGGATTCAGTTGTCTGAAAAAACGCGTTTATTTCGGGCTGAAAAACACGTTTTGAAAAGTGTTCTGTTACTGCCCCATAACTTACATGGGGTTGACCAAACTTGCAGAAACATGTTTATTTCTGCTGAAAAACACGTTTTGACCCTTTCTGCACACTGGGGTTAAGAGCTGAGTGTGTGGGCTCCTCTGAGCCTTGCTGTTACATGGGGATTCAGTTGTCTGAAAAAACGCGTTTATTTCGGGCTGAAAAACACGTTTTGAAAAGTGTTCTGTTACTGTCCCATAACTTACATGGGGTTGACCAAACTTGCAGAAACATGTTTATTTCTGCTGAAAAACACGTTGTGACCCTTTCTGCACACTGGGGTTAAGAGCTGAGTGTGTGGGCTCCTCTGAGCCTTGCTGTTACATGGGGATTCAGTTGTCTGAAAAAACGCGTTTATTTCGGGCTGAAAAACACGTTTTGAAAAGTGTTCTGTTACTGCCCCATAACTTACATGGGGTTGACCAAACTTGCAGAAACATGTTTATTTCTGCTGAAAAACACGTTTTGACCCTTTCTGCACACTGGGGTTAAGAGCTGAGTGTGTGGGCTCCTCTGAGCCTTGCTGTTACATGGGGATTCAGTTGTCTGAAAAAACGCGTTTATTTCGGGCTGAAAAACACGTTTTGAAAAGTGTTCTGTTACTGTCCCATAACTTACATGGGGTTGACCAAACTTGCAGAAACATGTTTATTTCTGCTGAAAAACACGTTGTGACCCTTTCTGCACACTGGGGTTAAGAGCTGAGTGTGTGGGCTCCTCTGAGCCTTGCTGTTACATGGGGATTCAGTTGTCTGAAAAAACGCGTTTATTTCGGGCTGAAAAACACGTTTTGAAAAGTGTTCTGTTACTGCCCCATAACTTACATGGGGTTGACCAAACTTGCAGAAACATGTTTATTTCTGCTGAAAAACACGTTTTGACCCTTTCTGCACACTGGGGTTAAGAGCTGAGTGTGTGGGCTCCTCTGAGCCTTGCTGTTACATGGGGATTCAGTTGTCTGAAAAAACGCGTTTATTTCGGGCTGAAAAACACGTTTTGAAAAGTGTTCTGTTACTGTCCCATAACTTACATGGGGTTGACCAAACTTGCAGAAACATGTTTATTTCTGCTGAAAAACACGTTTTGACCCTTTCTGCACACTGGGGTTAAGAGCTGAGTGTGTGGGCTCCTCTGAGCCTTGCTGTTACATGGGGATTCAGTTGTCTGAAAAAACGCGTTTATTTCGGGCTGAAAAACACGTTTTGAAAAGTGTTCTGTTACTGCCCCATAACTTACATGGGGTTGACCAAACTTGCAGAAAAATGTTTATTTCTGCTGAAAAACACGTTTTGACCCTTTCTGCACACTGGGGTTAAGAGCTGAGTGTGTGGGCTCCTCTGAGCCTTGCTGTTACATGGGGATTCAGATGTCTGAAAAAACGCGTTTATTTCGGGCTGAAAAACACGTTTTGAAAAGTGTCCTGTTACTGCCCCATAACTTACATGGGGTTGACCAATCTTGCAGAAACATGTTTATTTCTGCTGAAAAACATGTTTTGACTCTTTCTGCACACTGGGGTTAAGAGCTGAGTGTGTGGGCTCCTCTGAGCCTTGCTGCTGCATGGGGATTCAGTTGTCTGAAAAAACGCGTTTATTTCGGGCTGAAAAACACGTTTTGAAAAGTGTTCTGTTACTGCCCCAAAACTTACATGGGGTTGACCAAACTTGCAGAAACATGTTTATTTCTGCTGAAAAACACGTTTTGACCCTTTCTGCACACTGGGGTTAAGAGCTGAGTGTGTGGGCTCCTCTGAGCCTTGCTGTTACATGGGGATTCAGTTGTCTGAAAAAACGCGTTTATTTCGGGCTGAAAAACACGTTTTGAAAAGTGTTCTGTTACTGCCCCATAACTTAAATGGGGTTGACCAAACTTGCAGAAACATGTTTATTTCTGCTGAAAAACACGTTTTGACCCTTTCTGCACACTGGGGTTAAGATCTGAGTGTGTGGGCTCCTCTGAGCCTTGCTGTTACATGGGGATTCAGTTGTCTGAAAAAACGCGTTTATTTCGGGCTGAAAAACACGTTTTGAAAAGTGTTCTGTTACTGCCCCATAACTTACATGGGGTTGACCAAACTTGCAGAAACATGTTTATTTCTGCTGAAAAACACGTTTTGACCCTTTCTGCACACTGGGGTTAAGAGCTGAGTGTGTGGGCTCCTCTGAGCCTTGCTGTTACATGGGGATTCAGTTGTCTGAAAAAACGCGTTTATTTCGGGCTGAAAAACACGTTTTGAAAAGTGTTCTGTTACTGTCCCATAACTTACATGGGGTTGACCAAACTTGCAGAAACATGTTTATTTCTGCTGAAAAACACGTTGTGACCCTTTCTGCACACTGGGGTTAAGAGCTGAGTGTGTGGGCTCCTCTGAGCCTTGCAGTTACATGGGGATTCAGTTGTCTGAAAAAACGCGTTTATTTCGGGCTGAAAAACACGTTTTGAAAAGTGTTCTGTTACTGCCCCATAACTTACATGGGGTTGACCAAACTTGCAGAAACATGTTTATTTCTGCTGAAAAACACGTTTTGACCCTTTCTGCACACTGGGGTTAAGAGCTGAGTGTGTGGGCTCCTCTGAGCCTTGCTGTTACATGGGGATTCAGTTGTCTGAAAAAACGCGTTTATTTCGGGCTGAAAAACACGTTTTGAAAAGTGTTCTGTTACTGTCCCATAACTTACATGGGGTTGACCAAACTTGCAGAAACATGTTTATTTCTGCTGAAAAACACGTTGTGACCCTTTCTGCACACTGGGGTTAAGAGCTGAGTGTGTGGGCTCCTCTGAGCCTTGCTGTTACATGGGGATTCAGTTGTCTGAAAAAACGCGTTTATTTCGGGCTGAAAAACACGTTTTGAAAAGTGTTCTGTTACTGCCCCATAACTTACATGGGGTTGACCAAACTTGCAGAAACATGTTTATTTCTGCTGAAAAACACGTTTTGACCCTTTCTGCACACTGGGGTTAAGAGCTGAGTGTGTGGGCTCCTCTGAGCCTTGCTGTTACATGGGGATTCAGTTGTCTGAAAAAACGCGTTTATTTCGGGCTGAAAAACACGTTTTGAAAAGTGTTCTGTTACTGTCCCATAACTTACATGGGGTTGACCAAACTTGCAGAAACATGTTTATTTCTACTGAAAAACACGTTTTGACCCTTTCTGCACACTGGGGTTAAGAGCTGAGTGTGTGGGCTCCTCTGAGCCTTTCTGTTACATGGGGATTCAGTTGTCTGAAAAAACGCGTTTATTTCGGGCTGAAAAACACGTTTTGAAAAGTGTTCTGTTACTGCCCCATAACTTACATGGGGTTGACCAAACTTGCAGAAAAATGTTTATTTCTGCTGAAAAACACGTTTTGACCCTTTCTGCACACTGGGGTTAAGAGCTGAGTGTGTGGGCTCCTCTGAGCCTTGCTGTTACATGGGGATTCAGATGTCTGAAAAAACGCGTTTATTTCGGGCTGAAAAACACGTTTTGAAAAGTGTGCTGTTACTGCCCCATAACTTACATGGGGTTGACCAATCTTGCAGAAACATGTTTATTTCTGCTGAAAAACATGTTTTGACTCTTTCTGCACACTGGGGTTAAGAGCTGAGTGTGTGGGCTCCTCTGAGCCTTGCTGCTGCATGGGGATTCAGTTGTCTGAAAAAACGCGTTTATTTCGGGCTGAAAAACACGTTTTGAAAAGTGTTCTGTTACTGCCCCATAACTTACATGGGGTTGACCAAACTTGCAGAAACGTTTATTTCTGCTGAAAAACACGTTTTGACCCTTTCTGCACACTGGGGTTAAGAGCTGAGTGTGTGGGCTCCTCTGAGCCTTGCTGTTACATGGGGATTCAGTTGTCTGAAAAAACGCGTTTATTTCGGGCTGAAAAACACGTTTTGAAAAGTGTTCTGTTACTGCCCCATAACTTACATGGGGTTGACCAAACTTGCAGAAACATGTTTATTTCTGCTGAAAAACACGTTTTGACCCTTTCTGCACACTGGGGTTAAGATCTGAGTGTGTGGGCTCCTCTGAGTCTTGCTGTTACATGGGGATTCAGTTGTCTGAAAAAACGCGTTTATTTCGGGCTGAAAAACACGTTTTGAAAAGTGTTCTGTTACTGCCCCATAACTTACATGGGGTTGACCAAACTTGCAGAAACATGTTTATTTCTGCTGAAAAACACGTTTTGACCCTTTCTGCACACTGGGGTTAAGAGCTGAGTGTGTGGGCTCCTCTGAGCCTTGCTGTTACATGGGGATTCAGTTGTCTGAAAAAACGCGTTTATTTCGGGCTGAAAAACACGTTTTGAAAAGTGTTCTGTTACTGTCCCATAACTTACATGGGGTTGACCAAACTTGCAGAAACATGTTTATTTCTGCTGAAAAACACGTTGTGACCCTTTCTGCACACTGGGGTTAAGAGCTGAGTGTGTGGGCTCCTCTGAGCCTTGCTGTTACATGGGGATTCAGTTGTCTGAAAAAACGCGTTTATTTCGGGCTGAAAAACACGTTTTGAAAAGTGTTCTGTTACTGCCCCATAACTTACATGGGGTTGACCAAACTTGCAGAAACATGTTTATTTCTGCTGAAAAACACGTTTTGACCCTTTCTGCACACTGGGGTTAAGATCTGAGTGTGTGGGCTCCTCTGAGCCTTGCTGTTACATGGGGATTCAGTTGTCTGAAAAAACGCGTTTATTTCGGGCTGAAAAACACGTTTTGAAAAGTGTTCTGTTACTGCCCCATAACTTACATGGGGTTGACCAAACTTGCAGAAACATGTTTATTTCTGCTGAAAAACACGTTTTGACCCTTTCTGCACACTGGGGTTAAGAGCTGAGTGTGTGGGCTCCTCTGAGCCTTGCTGTTACATGGGGATTCAGTTGTCTGAAAAAACGCGTTTATTTCGGGCTGAAAAACACGTTTTGAAAAGTGTTCTGTTACTGTCCCATAACTTACATGGGGTTGACCAAACTTGCAGAAACATGTTTATTTCTGCTGAAAAACACGTTGTGACCCTTTCTGCACACTGGGGTTAAGAGCTGAGTGTGTGGGCTCCTCTGAGCCTTGCTGTTACATGGGGATTCAGTTGTCTGAAAAAACGCGTTTATTTCGGGCTGAAAAACACGTTTTGAAAAGTGTTCTGTTACTGCCCCATAACTTACATGGGGTTGACCAAACTTGCAGAAACATGTTTATTTCTGCTGAAAAACACGTTTTGACCCTTTCTGCACACTGGGGTTAAGAGCTGAGTGTGTGGGCTCCTCTGAGCCTTGCTGTTACATGGGGATTCAGTTGTCTGAAAAAACGCGTTTATTTCGGGCTGAAAAACACGTTTTGAAAAGTGTTCTGTTACTGTCCCATAACTTACATGGGGTTGACCAAACTTGCAGAAACATGTTTATTTCTGCTGAAAAACACGTTGTGACCCTTTCTGCACACTGGGGTTAAGAGCTGAGTGTGTGGGCTCCTCTGAGCCTTGCTGTTACATGGGGATTCAGTTGTCTGAAAAAACGCGTTTATTTCGGGCTGAAAAACACGTTTTGAAAAGTGTTCTGTTACTGCCCCATAACTTACATGGGGTTGACCAAACTTGCAGAAACATGTTTATTTCTGCTGAAAAACACGTTTTGACCCTTTCTGCACACTGGGGTTAAGAGCTGAGTGTGTGGGCTCCTCTGAGCCTTGCTGTTACATGGGGATTCAGTTGTCTGAAAAAACGCGTTTATTTCGGGCTGAAAAACACGTTTTGAAAAGTGTTCTGTTACTGTCCCATAACTTACATGGGGTTGACCAAACTTGCAGAAACATGTTTATTTCTGCTGAAAAACACGTTGTGACCCTTTCTGCACACTGGGGTTAAGAGCTGAGTGTGTGGGCTCCTCTGAGCCTTGCTGTTACATGGGGATTCAGTTGTCTGAAAAAACGCGTTTATTTCGGGCTGAAAAACACGTTTTGAAAAGTGTTCTGTTACTGCCCCATAACTTACATGGGGTTGACCAAACTTGCAGAAACATGTTTATTTCTGCTGAAAAACACGTTTTGACCCTTTCTGCACACTGGGGTTAAGAGCTGAGTGTGTGGGCTCCTCTGAGCCTTGCTGTTACATGGGGATTCAGTTGTCTGAAAAAACGCGTTTATTTCGGGCTGAAAAACACGTTTTGAAAAGTGTTCTGTTACTGTCCCATAACTTACATGGGGTTGACCAAACTTGCAGAAACATGTTTATTTCTGCTGAAAAACACGTTTTGACCCTTTCTGCACACTGGGGTTAAGAGCTGAGTGTGTGGGCTCCTCTGAGCCTTGCTGTTACATGGGGATTCAGTTGTCTGAAAAAACGCGTTTATTTCGGGCTGAAAAACACGTTTTGAAAAGTGTTCTGTTACTGCCCCATAACTTACATGGGGTTGACCAAACTTGCAGAAAAATGTTTATTTCTGCTGAAAAACACGTTTTGACCCTTTCTGCACACTGGGGTTAAGAGCTGAGTGTGTGGGCTCCTCTGAGCCTTGCTGTTACATGGGGATTCAGATGTCTGAAAAAACGCGTTTATTTCGGGCTGAAAAACACGTTTTGAAAAGTGTCCTGTTACTGCCCCATAACTTACATGGGGTTGACCAATCTTGCAGAAACATGTTTATTTCTGCTGAAAAACATGTTTTGACTCTTTCTGCACACTGGGGTTAAGAGCTGAGTGTGTGGGCTCCTCTGAGCCTTGCTGCTGCCTGGGGATTCAGTTGTCTGAAAAAACGCGTTTATTTCGGGCTGAAAAACACGTTTTGAAAAGTGTTCTGTTACTGCCCCAAAACTTACATGGGGTTGACCAAACTTGCAGAAACATGTTTATTTCTGCTGAAAAACACGTTTTGACCCTTTCTGCACACTGGGGTTAAGAGCTGAGTGTGTGGGCTCCTCTGAGCCTTGCTGTTACATGGGGATTCAGTTGTCTGAAAAAACGCGTTTATTTCGGGCTGAAAAACACGTTTTGAAAAGTGTTCTGTTACTGCCCCATAACTTACATGGGGTTGACCAAACTTGCAGAAACATGTTTATTTCTGCTGAAAAACACGTTTTGACCCTTTCTGCACACTGGGGTTAAGATCTGAGTGTGTGGGCTCCTCTGAGCCTTGCTGTTACATGGGGATTCAGTTGTCTGAAAAAACGCGTTTATTTCGGGCTGAAAAACACGTTTTGAAAAGTGTTCTGTTACTGCCCCATAACTTACATGGGGTTGACCAAACTTGCAGAAACATGTTTATTTCTGCTGAAAAACACGTTTTGACCCTTTCTGCACACTGGGGTTAAGAGCTGAGTGTGTGGGCTCCTCTGAGCCTTGCTGTTACATGGGGATTCAGTTGTCTGAAAAAACGCGTTTATTTCGGGCTGAAAAACACGTTTTGAAAAGTGTTCTGTTACTGTCCCATAACTTACATGGGGTTGACCAAACTTGCAGAAACATGTTTATTTCTGCTGAAAAACACGTTGTGACCCTTTCTGCACACTGGGGTTAAGAGCTGAGTGTGTGGGCTCCTCTGAGCCTTGCAGTTACATGGGGATTCAGTTGTCTGAAAAAACGCGTTTATTTCGGGCTGAAAAACACGTTTTGAAAAGTGTTCTGTTACTGCCCCATAACTTACATGGGGTTGACCAAACTTGCAGAAACATGTTTATTTCTGCTGAAAAACACGTTTTGACCCTTTCTGCACACTGGGGTTAAGAGCTGAGTGTGTGGGCTCCTCTGAGCCTTGCTGTTACATGGGGATTCAGTTGTCTGAAAAAACGCGTTTATTTCGGGCTGAAAAACACGTTTTGAAAAGTGTTCTGTTACTGTCCCATAACTTACATGGGGTTGACCAAACTTGCAGAAACATGTTTATTTCTGCTGAAAAACACGTTGTGACCCTTTCTGCACACTGGGGTTAAGAGCTGAGTGTGTGGGCTCCTCTGAGCCTTGCTGTTACATGGGGATTCAGTTGTCTGAAAAAACGCGTTTATTTCGGGCTGAAAAACACGTTTTGAAAAGTGTTCTGTTACTGCCCCATAACTTACATGGGGTTGACCAAACTTGCAGAAACATGTTTATTTCTGCTGAAAAACACGTTTTGACCCTTTCTGCACACTGGGGTTAAGAGCTGAGTGTGTGGGCTCCTCTGAGCCTTGCTGTTACATGGGGATTCAGTTGTCTGAAAAAACGCGTTTATTTCGGGCTGAAAAACACGTTTTGAAAAGTGTTCTGTTACTGTCCCATAACTTACATGGGGTTGACCAAACTTGCAGAAACATGTTTATTTCTACTGAAAAACACGTTTTGACCCTTTCTGCACACTGGGGTTAAGAGCTGAGTGTGTGGGCTCCTCTGAGCCTTTCTGTTACATGGGGATTCAGTTGTCTGAAAAAACGCGTTTATTTCGGGCTGAAAAACACGTTTTGAAAAGTGTTCTGTTACTGCCCCATAACTTACATGGGGTTGACCAAACTTGCAGAAAAATGTTTATTTCTGCTGAAAAACACGTTTTGACCCTTTCTGCACACTGGGGTTAAGAGCTGAGTGTGTGGGCTCCTCTGAGCCTTGCTGTTACATGGGGATTCAGATGTCTGAAAAAACGCGTTTATTTCGGGCTGAAAAACACGTTTTGAAAAGTGTGCTGTTACTGCCCCATAACTTACATGGGGTTGACCAATCTTGCAGAAACATGTTTATTTCTGCTGAAAAACATGTTTTGACTCTTTCTGCACACTGGGGTTAAGAGCTGAGTGTGTGGGCTCCTCTGAGCCTTGCTGCTGCATGGGGATTCAGTTGTCTGAAAAAACGCGTTTATTTCGGGCTGAAAAACACGTTTTGAAAAGTGTTCTGTTACTGCCCCATAACTTACATGGGGTTGACCAAACTTGCAGAAACATGTTTATTTCTGCTGAAAAACACGTTTTGACCCTTTCTGCACACTGGGGTTAAGAGCTGAGTGTGTGGGCTCCTCTGAGCCTTGCTGTTACATGGGGATTCAGTTGTCTGAAAAAACGCGTTTATTTCGGGCTGAAAAACACGTTTTGAAAAGTGTTCTGTTACTGCCCCATAACTTACATGGGGTTGACCAAACTTGCAGAAACATGTTTATTTCTGCTGAAAAACACGTTTTGACCCTTTCTGCACACTGGGGTTAAGATCTGAGTGTGTGGGCTCCTCTGAGTCTTGCTGTTACATGGGGATTCAGTTGTCTGAAAAAACGCGTTTATTTCGGGCTGAAAAACACGTTTTGAAAAGTGTTCTGTTACTGCCCCATAACTTACATGGGGTTGACCAAACTTGCAGAAACATGTTTATTTCTGCTGAAAAACACGTTTTGACCCTTTCTGCACACTGGGGTTAAGAGCTGAGTGTGTGGGCTCCTCTGAGCCTTGCTGTTACATGGGGATTCAGTTGTCTGAAAAAACGCGTTTATTTCGGGCTGAAAAACACGTTTTGAAAAGTGTTCTGTTACTGTCCCATAACTTACATGGGGTTGACCAAACTTGCAGAAACATGTTTATTTCTGCTGAAAAACACGTTGTGACCCTTTCTGCACACTGGGGTTAAGAGCTGAGTGTGTGGGCTCCTCTGAGCCTTGCTGTTACATGGGGATTCAGTTGTCTGAAAAAACGCGTTTATTTCGGGCTGAAAAACACGTTTTGAAAAGTGTTCTGTTACTGCCCCATAACTTACATGGGGTTGACCAAACTTGCAGAAACATGTTTATTTCTGCTGAAAAACACGTTTTGACCCTTTCTGCACACTGGGGTTAAGAGCTGAGTGTGTGGGCTCCTCTGAGCCTTGCTGTTACATGGGGATTCAGTTGTCTGAAAAAACGCGTTTATTTCGGGCTGAAAAACACGTTTTGAAAAGTGTTCTGTTACTGCCCCATAACTTACATGGGGTTGACCAAACTTGCAGAAACATGTTTATTTCTGCTGAAAAACACGTTTTGACCCTTTCTGCACACTGGGGTTAAGATCTGAGTGTGTGGGCTCCTCTGAGCCTTGCTGTTACATGGGGATTCAGTTGTCTGAAAAAACGCGTTTATTTCGGGCTGAAAAACACGTTTTGAAAAGTGTTCTGTTACTGCCCCATAACTTACATGGGGTTGACCAAACTTGCAGAAACATGTTTATTTCTGCTGAAAAACACGTTTTGACCCTTTCTGCACACTGGGGTTAAGAGCTGAGTGTGTGGGCTCCTCTGAGCCTTGCTGTTACATGGGGATTCAGTTGTCTGAAAAAACGCGTTTATTTCGGGCTGAAAAACACGTTTTGAAAAGTGTTCTGTTACTGTCCCATAACTTACATGGGGTTGACCAAACTTGCAGAAACATGTTTATTTCTGCTGAAAAACACGTTGTGACCCTTTCTGCACACTGGGGTTAAGAGCTGAGTGTGTGGGCTCCTCTGAGCCTTGCTGTTACATGGGGATTCAGTTGTCTGAAAAAACGCGTTTATTTCGGGCTGAAAAACACGTTTTGAAAAGTGTTCTGTTACTGTCCCATAACTTACATGGGGTTGACCAAACTTGCAGAAACATGTTTATTTCTGCTGAAAAACACGTTGTGACCCTTTCTGCACACTGGGGTTAAGAGCTGAGTGTGTGGGCTCCTCTGAGCCTTGCTGTTACATGGGGATTCAGTTGTCTGAAAAAACGCGTTTATTTCGGGCTGAAAAACACGTTTTGAAAAGTGTTCTGTTACTGCCCCATAACTTACATGGGGTTGACCAAACTTGCAGAAACATGTTTATTTCTGCTGAAAAACACGTTTTGACCCTTTCTGCACACTGGGGTTAAGATCTGAGTGTGTGGGCTCCTCTGAGCCTTGCTGTTACATGGGGATTCAGTTGTCTGAAAAAACGCGTTTATTTCGGGCTGAAAAACACGTTTTGAAAAGTGTTCTGTTACTGTCCCATAACTTACATGGGGTTGACCAAACTTGCAGAAACATGTTTATTTCTGCTGAAAAACACGTTTTGACCCTTTCTGCACACTGGGGTTAAGATCTGAGTGTGTGGGCTCCTCTGAGCCTTGCTGTTACATGGGGATTCAGTTGTCTGAAAAAACGCGTTTATTTCGGGCTGAAAAACACGTTTTGAAAAGTGTTCTGTTACTGCCCCATAACTTACATGGTGTTGACCAAACTTGCAGAAAAATGTTTATTTCTGCTGAAAAACACGTTTTGACCCTTTCTGCACACTGGGGTTAAGAGCTGAGTGTGTGGGCTCCTCTGAGCCTTGCTGTTACATGGGGATTCAGTTGTCTGAAAAAACGCGTTTATTTCGGGCTGAAAAACACGTTTTGAAAAGTGTTCTGTTACTGTCCCATAACTTACATGGGGTTGACCAAACTTGCAGAAACATGTTTATTTCTGCTGAAAAACACGTTTTGACCCTTTCTGCACACTGGGGTTAAGAGCTGAGTGTGTGGGCTCCTCTGAGCCTTTCTGTTACATGGGGATTCAGTTGTCTGAAAAAACGCGTTTATTTCGGGCTGAAAAACACGTTTTGAAAAGTGTTCTGTTACTGCCCCATAACTTACATGGGGTTGACCAAACTTGCAGAAAAATGTTTATTTCTGCTGAAAAACACGTTTTGACCCTTTCTGCACACTGGGGTTAAGAGCTGAGTGTGTGGGCTCCTCTGAGCCTTGCTGTTACATGGGGATTCAGATGTCTGAAAAAACGCGTTTATTTCGGGCTGAAAAACACGTTTTGAAAAGTGTGCTGTTACTGCCCCATAACTTACATGGGGTTGACCAAACTTGCAGAAACATGTTTATTTCTGCTGAAAAACACGTTTTGACTCTTTCTGCACACTGGGGTTAAGAGCTGAGTGTGTGGGCTCCTCTGAGCCTTGCTGCTGCATGGGGATTCAGTTGTCTGAAAAAACGCGTTTATTTCGGGCTGAAAAACACGTTTTGAAAAGTGTTCTGTTACTGCCCCATAACTTACATGGGGTTGACCAAACTTGCAGAAACATGTTTATTTCTGCTGAAAAACACGTTTTGACCCTTTCTGCACACTGGGGTTAAGAGCTGAGTGTGTGGGCTCCTCTGAGCCTTGCTGTTACATGGGGATTCAGTTGTCTGAAAAAACGCGTTTATTTCGGGCTGAAAAACACGTTTTGAAAAGTGTTCTGTTACTGCCCCATAATTTACATGGGGTTGACCAAACTTGCAGAAACATGTTTATTTCTGCTGAAAAACACGTTTTGACCCTTTCTGCACACTGGGGTTAAGATCTGAGTGTGTGGGCTCCTCTGAGCCTTGCTGTTACATGGGGATTCAGTTGTCTGAAAAAACGCGTTTATTTCGGGCTGAAAAACACGTTTTGAAAAGTGTTCTGTTACTGCCCCATAACTTACATGGGGTTGACCAAACTTGCAGAAACATGTTTATTTCTGCTGAAAAACACGTTTTGACCCTTTCTGCACACTGGGGTTAAGAGCTGAGTGTGTGGGCTCCTCTGAGCCTTGCTGTTACATGGGGATTCAGTTGTCTGAAAAAACGCGTTTATTTCGGGCTGAAAAACACGTTTTGAAAAGTGTTCTGTTACTGTCCCATAACTTACATGGGGTTGACCAAACTTGCAGAAACATGTTTATTTCTGCTGAAAAACACGTTGTGACCCTTTCTGCACACTGGGGTTAAGAGCTGAGTGTGTGGGCTCCTCTGAGCCTTGCTGTTACATGGGGATTCAGTTGTCTGAAAAAACGCGTTTATTTCGGGCTGAAAAACACGTTTTGAAAAGTGTTCTGTTACTGCCCCATAACTTACATGGGGTTGACCAAACTTGCAGAAACATGTTTATTTCTGCTGAAAAACACGTTTTGACCCTTTCTGCACACTGGGGTTAAGAGCTGAGTGTGTGGGCTCCTCTGAGCCTTGCTGTTACATGGGGATTCAGTTGTCTGAAAAAACGCGTTTATTTCGGGCTGAAAAACACGTTTTGAAAAGTGTTCTGTTACTGTCCCATAACTTACATGGGGTTGACCAAACTTGCAGAAACATGTTTATTTCTGCTGAAAAACACGTTGTGACCCTTTCTGCACACTGGGGTTAAGAGCTGAGTGTGTGGGCTCCTCTGAGCCTTGCTGTTACATGGGGATTCAGTTGTCTGAAAAAACGCGTTTATTTCGGGCTGAAAAACACGTTTTGAAAAGTGTTCTGTTACTGCCCCATAACTTACATGGGGTTGACCAAACTTGCAGAAACATGTTTATTTCTGCTGAAAAACACGTTTTGACCCTTTCTGCACACTGGGGTTAAGAGCTGAGTGTGTGGGCTCCTCTGAGCCTTGCTGTTACATGGGGATTCAGTTGTCTGAAAAAACGCGTTTATTTCGGGCTGAAAAACACGTTTTGAAAAGTGTTCTGTTACTGTCCCATAACTTACATGGGGTTGACCAAACTTGCAGAAACATGTTTATTTCTGCTGAAAAACACGTTTTGACCCTTTCTGCACACTGGGGTTAAGAGCTGAGTGTGTGGGCTCCTCTGAGCCTTGCTGTTACATGGGGATTCAGTTGTCTGAAAAAACGCGTTTATTTCGGGCTGAAAAACACGTTTTGAAAAGTGTTCTGTTACTGCCCCATAACTTACATGGGGTTGACCAAACTTGCAGAAAAATGTTTATTTCTGCTGAAAAACACGTTTTGACCCTTTCTGCACACTGGGGTTAAGAGCTGAGTGTGTGGGCTCCTCTGAGCCTTGCTGTTACATGGGGATTCAGATGTCTGAAAAAACGCGTTTATTTCGGGCTGAAAAACACGTTTTGAAAAGTGTCCTGTTACTGCCCCATAACTTACATGGGGTTGACCAATCTTGCAGAAACATGTTTATTTCTGCTGAAAAACATGTTTTGACTCTTTCTGCACACTGGGGTTAAGAGCTGAGTGTGTGGGCTCCTCTGAGCCTTGCTGCTGCATGGGGATTCAGTTGTCTGAAAAAACGCGTTTATTTCGGGCTGAAAAACACGTTTTGAAAAGTGTTCTGTTACTGCCCCAAAACTTACATGGGGTTGACCAAACTTGCAGAAACATGTTTATTTCTGCTGAAAAACACGTTTTGACCCTTTCTGCACACTGGGGTTAAGAGCTGAGTGTGTGGGCTCCTCTGAGCCTTGCTGTTACATGGGGATTCAGTTGTCTGAAAAAACGCGTTTATTTCGGGCTGAAAAACACGTTTTGAAAAGTGTTCTGTTACTGCCCCATAACTTACATGGGGTTGACCAAACTTGCAGAAACATGTTTATTTCTGCTGAAAAACACGTTTTGACCCTTTCTGCACACTGGGGTTAAGATCTGAGTGTGTGGGCTCCTCTGAGCCTTGCTGTTACATGGGGATTCAGTTGTCTGAAAAAACGCGTTTATTTCGGGCTGAAAAACACGTTTTGAAAAGTGTTCTGTTACTGCCCCATAACTTACATGGGGTTGACCAAACTTGCAGAAACATGTTTATTTCTGCTGAAAAACACGTTTTGACCCTTTCTGCACACTGGGGTTAAGAGCTGAGTGTGTGGGCTCCTCTGAGCCTTGCTGTTACATGGGGATTCAGTTGTCTGAAAAAACGCGTTTATTTCGGGCTGAAAAACACGTTTTGAAAAGTGTTCTGTTACTGTCCCATAACTTACATGGGGTTGACCAAACTTGCAGAAACATGTTTATTTCTGCTGAAAAACACGTTGTGACCCTTTCTGCACACTGGGGTTAAGAGCTGAGTGTGTGGGCTCCTCTGAGCCTTGCAGTTACATGGGGATTCAGTTGTCTGAAAAAACGCGTTTATTTCGGGCTGAAAAACACGTTTTGAAAAGTGTTCTGTTACTGCCCCATAACTTACATGGGGTTGACCAAACTTGCAGAAACATGTTTATTTCTGCTGAAAAACACGTTTTGACCCTTTCTGCACACTGGGGTTAAGAGCTGAGTGTGTGGGCTCCTCTGAGCCTTGCTGTTACATGGGGATTCAGTTGTCTGAAAAAACGCGTTTATTTCGGGCTGAAAAACACGTTTTGAAAAGTGTTCTGTTACTGTCCCATAACTTACATGGGGTTGACCAAACTTGCAGAAACATGTTTATTTCTGCTGAAAAACACGTTGTGACCCTTTCTGCACACTGGGGTTAAGAGCTGAGTGTGTGGGCTCCTCTGAGCCTTGCTGTTACATGGGGATTCAGTTGTCTGAAAAAACGCGTTTATTTCGGGCTGAAAAACACGTTTTGAAAAGTGTTCTGTTACTGCCCCATAACTTACATGGGGTTGACCAAACTTGCAGAAACATGTTTATTTCTGCTGAAAAACACGTTTTGACCCTTTCTGCACACTGGGGTTAAGAGCTGAGTGTGTGGGCTCCTCTGAGCCTTGCTGTTACATGGGGATTCAGTTGTCTGAAAAAACGCGTTTATTTCGGGCTGAAAAACACGTTTTGAAAAGTGTTCTGTTACTGTCCCATAACTTACATGGGGTTGACCAAACTTGCAGAAACATGTTTATTTCTACTGAAAAACACGTTTTGACCCTTTCTGCACACTGGGGTTAAGAGCTGAGTGTGTGGGCTCCTCTGAGCCTTTCTGTTACATGGGGATTCAGTTGTCTGAAAAAACGCGTTTATTTCGGGCTGAAAAACACGTTTTGAAAAGTGTTCTGTTACTGCCCCATAACTTACATGGGGTTGACCAAACTTGCAGAAAAATGTTTATTTCTGCTGAAAAACACGTTTTGACCCTTTCTGCACACTGGGGTTAAGAGCTGAGTGTGTGGGCTCCTCTGAGCCTTGCTGTTACATGGGGATTCAGATGTCTGAAAAAACGCGTTTATTTCGGGCTGAAAAACACGTTTTGAAAAGTGTGCTGTTACTGCCCCATAACTTACATGGGGTTGACCAATCTTGCAGAAACATGTTTATTTCTGCTGAAAAACATGTTTTGACTCTTTCTGCACACTGGGGTTAAGAGCTGAGTGTGTGGGCTCCTCTGAGCCTTGCTGCTGCATGGGGATTCAGTTGTCTGAAAAAACGCGTTTATTTCGGGCTGAAAAACACGTTTTGAAAAGTGTTCTGTTACTGCCCCATAACTTACATGGGGTTGACCAAACTTGCAGAAACATGTTTATTTCTGCTGAAAAACACGTTTTGACCCTTTCTGCACACTGGGGTTAAGAGCTGAGTGTGTGGGCTCCTCTGAGCCTTGCTGTTACATGGGGATTCAGTTGTCTGAAAAAACGCGTTTATTTCGGGCTGAAAAACACGTTTTGAAAAGTGTTCTGTTACTGCCCCATAACTTACATGGGGTTGACCAAACTTGCAGAAACATGTTTATTTCTGCTGAAAAACACGTTTTGACCCTTTCTGCACACTGGGGTTAAGAGCTGAGTGTGTGGGCTCCTCTGAGCCTTGCTGTTACATGGGGATTCAGTTGTCTGAAAAAACGCGTTTATTTCGGGCTGAAAAACACGTTTTGAAAAGTGTTCTGTTACTGTCCCATAACTTACATGGGGTTGACCAAACTTGCAGAAACATGTTTATTTCTACTGAAAAACACGTTTTGACCCTTTCTGCACACTGGGGTTAAGAGCTGAGTGTGTGGGCTCCTCTGAGCCTTTCTGTTACATGGGGATTCAGTTGTCTGAAAAAACGCGTTTATTTCGGGCTGAAAAACACGTTTTGAAAAGTGTTCTGTTACTGCCCCATAACTTACATGGGGTTGACCAAACTTGCAGAAAAATGTTTATTTCTGCTGAAAAACACGTTTTGACCCTTTCTGCACACTGGGGTTAAGAGCTGAGTGTGTGGGCTCCTCTGAGCCTTGCTGTTACATGGGGATTCAGATGTCTGAAAAAACGCGTTTATTTCGGGCTGAAAAACACGTTTTGAAAAGTGTGCTGTTACTGCCCCATAACTTACATGGGGTTGACCAATCTTGCAGAAACATGTTTATTTCTGCTGAAAAACATGTTTTGACTCTTTCTGCACACTGGGGT
Organism: Lepisosteus platostomus; assembly: GCF_059453375.1. Taxonomy (NCBI): domain Eukaryota; kingdom Metazoa; phylum Chordata; class Actinopteri; order Semionotiformes; family Lepisosteidae; genus Lepisosteus; species Lepisosteus platostomus. Next base: position 22,069,635 of record NC_142623.1, on the reverse strand, counting down.
TAAGAGCTGAGTGTGTGGGCTCCTCTGAGCCTTGCTGCTGCATGGGGATTCAGTTGTCTGAAAAAACGCGTTTATTTCGGGCTGAAAAACACGTTTTGAAAAGTGTTCTGTTACTGCCCCATAACTTACATGGGGTTGACCAAACTTGCAGAAACATGTTTATTTCTGCTGAAAAACACGTTTTGACCCTTTCTGCACACTGGGGTTAAGAGCTGAGTGTGTGGGCTCCTCTGAGCCTTGCTGTTACATGGGGATTCAGTTGTCTGAAAAAACGCGTTTATTTCGGGCTGAAAAACACGTTTTGAAAAGTGTTCTGTTACTGCCCCATAACTTACATGGGGTTGACCAAACTTGCAGAAACATGTTTATTTCTGCTGAAAAACACGTTTTGACCCTTTCTGCACACTGGGGTTAAGATCTGAGTGTGTGGGCTCCTCTGAGTCTTGCTGTTACATGGGGATTCAGTTGTCTGAAAAAACGCGTTTATTTCGGGCTGAAAAACACGTTTTGAAAAGTGTTCTGTTACTGCCCCATAACTTACATGGGGTTGACCAAACTTGCAGAAAAATGTTTATTTCTGCTGAAAAACACGTTTTGACCCTTTCTGCACACTGGGGTTAAGAGCTGAGTGTGTGGGCTCCTCTGAGCCTTGCTGTTACATGGGGATTCAGATGTCTGAAAAAACGCGTTTATTTCGGGCTGAAAAACACGTTTTGAAAAGTGTGCTGTTACTGCCCCATAACTTACATGGGGTTGACCAATCTTGCAGAAACATGTTTATTTCTGCTGAAAAACATGTTTTGACTCTTTCTGCACACTGGGGTTAAGAGCTGAGTGTGTGGGCTCCTCTGAGCCTTGCTGCTGCATGGGGATTCAGTTGTCTGAAAAAACGCGTTTATTTCGGGCTGAAAAACACGTTTTGAAAAGTGTTCTGTTACTGCCCCATAACTTACATGGGGTTGACCAAACTTGCAGAAACATGTTTATTTCTGCTGAAAAACACGTTTTGACCCTTTCTGCACACTGGGGTTAAGAGCTGAGTGTGTGGGCTCCTCTGAGCCTTGCTGTTACATGGGGATTCAGTTGTCTGAAAAAACGCGTTTATTTCGGGCTGAAAAACACGTTTTGAAAAGTGTTCTGTTACTGTCCCATAACTTACATGGGGTTGACCAAACTTGCAGAAACATGTTTATTTCTGCTGAAAAACACGTTTTGACTCTCTCTGCACACTGGGGTTAAGAGCTGAGTGTGTGGGCTCTTCTGAGCCTTGCTGTTGCATGGGGATTCAGTTGTCTGAAAAAACGCGTTTATTTCGGGCTGAAAAACACGTTTTGAAAAGTGTTCTGTTACTGTCCCATAACTTACATGGGGTTGACCAAACTTGCAGAAACATGTTTATTTCTGCTGAAAAACACGTTTTGACCCTTTCTGCACACTGGGGTTAAGAGCTGAGTGTGTGGGCTCCTCTGAGCCTTGCTGTTACATGGGGATTCAGTTGTCTGAAAAAACGCGTTTATTTCGGGCTGAAAAACACGTTTTGAAAAGTGTTCTGTTACTGCCCCATAACTTACATGGGGTTGACCAAACTTGCAGAAAAATGTTTATTTCTGCTGAAAAACACGTTTTGACCCTTTCTGCACACTGGGGTTAAGAGCTGAGTGTGTGGGCTCCTCTGAGCCTTGCTGTTACATGGGGATTCAGATGTCTGAAAAAACGCGTTTATTTCGGGCTGAAAAACACGTTTTGAAAAGTGTCCTGTTACTGCCCCATAACTTACATGGGGTTGACCAATCTTGCAGAAACATGTTTATTTCTGCTGAAAAACATGTTTTGACTCTTTCTGCACACTGGGGTTAAGAGCTGAGTGTGTGGGCTCCTCTGAGCCTTGCTGCTGCATGGGGATTCAGTTGTCTGAAAAAACGCGTTTATTTCGGGCTGAAAAACACGTTTTGAAAAGTGTTCTGTTACTGCCCCAAAACTTACATGGGGTTGACCAAACTTGCAGAAACATGTTTATTTCTGCTGAAAAACACGTTTTGACCCTTTCTGCACACTGGGGTTAAGAGCTGAGTGTGTGGGCTCCTCTGAGCCTTGCTGTTACATGGGGATTCAGTTGTCTGAAAAAACGCGTTTATTTCGGGCTGAAAAACACGTTTTGAAAAGTGTTCTGTTACTGCCCCATAACTTACATGGGGTTGACCAAACTTGCAGAAACATGTTTATTTCTGCTGAAAAACACGTTTTGACCCTTTCTGCACACTGGGGTTAAGATCTGAGTGTGTGGGCTCCTCTGAGCCTTGCTGTTACATGGGGATTCAGTTGTCTGAAAAAACGCGTTTATTTCGGGCTGAAAAACACGTTTTGAAAAGTGTTCTGTTACTGCCCCATAACTTACATGGGGTTGACCAAACTTGCAGAAACATGTTTATTTCTGCTGAAAAACACGTTTTGACCCTTTCTGCACACTGGGGTTAAGAGCTGAGTGTGTGGGCTCCTCTGAGCCTTGCTGTTACATGGGGATTCAGTTGTCTGAAAAAACGCGTTTATTTCGGGCTGAAAAACACGTTTTGAAAAGTGTTCTGTTACTGTCCCATAACTTACATGGGGTTGACCAAACTTGCAGAAACATGTTTATTTCTGCTGAAAAACACGTTGTGACCCTTTCTGCACACTGGGGTTAAGAGCTGAGTGTGTGGGCTCCTCTGAGCCTTGCAGTTACATGGGGATTCAGTTGTCTGAAAAAACGCGTTTATTTCGGGCTGAAAAACACGTTTTGAAAAGTGTTCTGTTACTGCCCCATAACTTACATGGGGTTGACCAAACTTGCAGAAACATGTTTATTTCTGCTGAAAAACACGTTTTGACCCTTTCTGCACACTGGGGTTAAGAGCTGAGTGTGTGGGCTCCTCTGAGCCTTGCTGTTACATGGGGATTCAGTTGTCTGAAAAAACGCGTTTATTTCGGGCTGAAAAACACGTTTTGAAAAGTGTTCTGTTACTGTCCCATAACTTACATGGGGTTGACCAAACTTGCAGAAACATGTTTATTTCTGCTGAAAAACACGTTGTGACCCTTTCTGCACACTGGGGTTAAGAGCTGAGTGTGTGGGCTCCTCTGAGCCTTGCTGTTACATGGGGATTCAGTTGTCTGAAAAAACGCGTTTATTTCGGGCTGAAAAACACGTTTTGAAAAGTGTTCTGTTACTGCCCCATAACTTACATGGGGTTGACCAAACTTGCAGAAACATGTTTATTTCTGCTGAAAAACACGTTTTGACCCTTTCTGCACACTGGGGTTAAGAGCTGAGTGTGTGGGCTCCTCTGAGCCTTGCTGTTACATGGGGATTCAGTTGTCTGAAAAAACGCGTTTATTTCGGGCTGAAAAACACGTTTTGAAAAGTGTTCTGTTACTGTCCCATAACTTACATGGGGTTGACCAAACTTGCAGAAACATGTTTATTTCTACTGAAAAACACGTTTTGACCCTTTCTGCACACTGGGGTTAAGAGCTGAGTGTGTGGGCTCCTCTGAGCCTTTCTGTTACATGGGGATTCAGTTGTCTGAAAAAACGCGTTTATTTCGGGCTGAAAAACACGTTTTGAAAAGTGTTCTGTTACTGCCCCATAACTTACATGGGGTTGACCAAACTTGCAGAAAAATGTTTATTTCTGCTGAAAAACACGTTTTGACCCTTTCTGCACACTGGGGTTAAGAGCTGAGTGTGTGGGCTCCTCTGAGCCTTGCTGTTACATGGGGATTCAGATGTCTGAAAAAACGCGTTTATTTCGGGCTGAAAAACACGTTTTGAAAAGTGTGCTGTTACTGCCCCATAACTTACATGGGGTTGACCAATCTTGCAGAAACATGTTTATTTCTGCTGAAAAACATGTTTTGACTCTTTCTGCACACTGGGGTTAAGAGCTGAGTGTGTGGGCTCCTCTGAGCCTTGCTGCTGCATGGGGATTCAGTTGTCTGAAAAAACGCGTTTATTTCGGGCTGAAAAACACGTTTTGAAAAGTGTTCTGTTACTGCCCCATAACTTACATGGGGTTGACCAAACTTGCAGAAACATGTTTATTTCTGCTGAAAAACACGTTTTGACCCTTTCTGCACACTGGGGTTAAGAGCTGAGTGTGTGGGCTCCTCTGAGCCTTGCTGTTACATGGGGATTCAGTTGTCTGAAAAAACGCGTTTATTTCGGGCTGAAAAACACGTTTTGAAAAGTGTTCTGTTACTGCCCCATAACTTACATGGGGTTGACCAAACTTGCAGAAACATGTTTATTTCTGCTGAAAAACACGTTTTGACCCTTTCTGCACACTGGGGTTAAGATCTGAGTGTGTGGGCTCCTCTGAGTCTTGCTGTTACATGGGGATTCAGTTGTCTGAAAAAACGCGTTTATTTCGGGCTGAAAAACACGTTTTGAAAAGTGTTCTGTTACTGCCCCATAACTTACATGGGGTTGACCAAACTTGCAGAAAAATGTTTATTTCTGCTGAAAAACACGTTTTGACCCTTTCTGCACACTGGGGTTAAGAGCTGAGTGTGTGGGCTCCTCTGAGCCTTGCTGTTACATGGGGATTCAGATGTCTGAAAAAACGCGTTTATTTCGGGCTGAAAAACACGTTTTGAAAAGTGTGCTGTTACTGCCCCATAACTTACATGGGGTTGACCAATCTTGCAGAAACATGTTTATTTCTGCTGAAAAACATGTTTTGACTCTTTCTGCACACTGGGGTTAAGAGCTGAGTGTGTGGGCTCCTCTGAGCCTTGCTGCTGCATGGGGATTCAGTTGTCTGAAAAAACGCGTTTATTTCGGGCTGAAAAACACGTTTTGAAAAGTGTTCTGTTACTGCCCCATAACTTACATGGGGTTGACCAAACTTGCAGAAACATGTTTATTTCTGCTGAAAAACACGTTTTGACCCTTTCTGCACACTGGGGTTAAGAGCTGAGTGTGTGGGCTCCTCTGAGCCTTGCTGTTACATGGGGATTCAGTTGTCTGAAAAAACGCGTTTATTTCGGGCTGAAAAACACGTTTTGAAAAGTGTTCTGTTACTGTCCCATAACTTACATGGGGTTGACCAAACTTGCAGAAACATGTTTATTTCTGCTGAAAAACACGTTTTGACTCTCTCTGCACACTGGGGTTAAGAGCTGAGTGTGTGGGCTCTTCTGAGCCTTGCTGTTGCATGGGGATTCAGTTGTCTGAAAAAACGCGTTTATTTCGGGCTGAAAAACACGTTTTGAAAAGTGTTCTGTTACTGCCCCATAACTTACATGGGGTTGACCAAACTTGCAGAAACATGTTTATTTCTGCTGAAAAACACGTTTTGACCCTTTCTGCACACTGGGGTTAAGAGCTGAGTGTGTGGGCTCCTCTGAGCCTTGCTGTTACATGGGGATTCAGTTGTCTGAAAAAACGCGTTTATTTCGGGCTGAAAAACACGTTTTGAAAAGTGTTCTGTTACTGTCCCATAACTTACATGGGGTTGACCAAACTTGCAGAAACATGTTTATTTCTGCTGAAAAACACGTTTTGACTCTCTCTGCACACTGGGGTTAAGAGCTGAGTGTGTGGGCTCTTCTGAGCCTTGCTGTTGCATGGGGATTCAGTTGTCTGAAAAAACGCGTTTATTTCGGGCTGAAAAACACGTTTTGAAAAGTGTTCTGTTACTGTCCCATAACTTACATGGGGTTGACCAAACTTGCAGAAACATGTTTATTTCTGCTGAAAAACACGTTTTGACCCTTTCTGCACACTGGGGTTAAGAGCTGAGTGTGTGGGCTCCTCTGAGCCTTGCTGTTACATGGGGATTCAGTTGTCTGAAAAAACGCGTTTATTTCGGGCTGAAAAACACGTTTTGAAAAGTGTTCTGTTACTGCCCCATAACTTACATGGGGTTGACCAAACTTGCAGAAAAATGTTTATTTCTGCTGAAAAACACGTTTTGACCCTTTCTGCACACTGGGGTTAAGAGCTGAGTGTGTGGGCTCCTCTGAGCCTTGCTGTTACATGGGGATTCAGATGTCTGAAAAAACGCGTTTATTTCGGGCTGAAAAACACGTTTTGAAAAGTGTCCTGTTACTGCCCCATAACTTACATGGGGTTGACCAATCTTGCAGAAACATGTTTATTTCTGCTGAAAAACATGTTTTGACTCTTTCTGCACACTGGGGTTAAGAGCTGAGTGTGTGGGCTCCTCTGAGCCTTGCTGCTGCATGGGGATTCAGTTGTCTGAAAAAACGCGTTTATTTCGGGCTGAAAAACACGTTTTGAAAAGTGTTCTGTTACTGCCCCAAAACTTACATGGGGTTGACCAAACTTGCAGAAACATGTTTATTTCTGCTGAAAAACACGTTTTGACCCTTTCTGCACACTGGGGTTAAGAGCTGAGTGTGTGGGCTCCTCTGAGCCTTGCTGTTACATGGGGATTCAGTTGTCTGAAAAAACGCGTTTATTTCGGGCTGAAAAACACGTTTTGAAAAGTGTTCTGTTACTGCCCCATAACTTACATGGGGTTGACCAAACTTGCAGAAACATGTTTATTTCTGCTGAAAAACACGTTTTGACCCTTTCTGCACACTGGGGTTAAGATCTGAGTGTGTGGGCTCCTCTGAGCCTTGCTGTTACATGGGGATTCAGTTGTCTGAAAAAACGCGTTTATTTCGGGCTGAAAAACACGTTTTGAAAAGTGTTCTGTTACTGCCCCATAACTTACATGGGGTTGACCAAACTTGCAGAAACATGTTTATTTCTGCTGAAAAACACGTTTTGACCCTTTCTGCACACTGGGGTTAAGAGCTGAGTGTGTGGGCTCCTCTGAGCCTTGCTGTTACATGGGGATTCAGTTGTCTGAAAAAACGCGTTTATTTCGGGCTGAAAAACACGTTTTGAAAAGTGTTCTGTTACTGTCCCATAACTTACATGGGGTTGACCAAACTTGCAGAAACATGTTTATTTCTGCTGAAAAACACGTTGTGACCCTTTCTGCACACTGGGGTTAAGAGCTGAGTGTGTGGGCTCCTCTGAGCCTTGCAGTTACATGGGGATTCAGTTGTCTGAAAAAACGCGTTTATTTCGGGCTGAAAAACACGTTTTGAAAAGTGTTCTGTTACTGCCCCATAACTTACATGGGGTTGACCAAACTTGCAGAAACATGTTTATTTCTGCTGAAAAACACGTTTTGACCCTTTCTGCACACTGGGGTTAAGAGCTGAGTGTGTGGGCTCCTCTGAGCCTTGCTGTTACATGGGGATTCAGTTGTCTGAAAAAACGCGTTTATTTCGGGCTGAAAAACACGTTTTGAAAAGTGTTCTGTTACTGTCCCATAACTTACATGGGGTTGACCAAACTTGCAGAAACATGTTTATTTCTGCTGAAAAACACGTTGTGACCCTTTCTGCACACTGGGGTTAAGAGCTGAGTGTGTGGGCTCCTCTGAGCCTTGCTGTTACATGGGGATTCAGTTGTCTGAAAAAACGCGTTTATTTCGGGCTGAAAAACACGTTTTGAAAAGTGTTCTGTTACTGCCCCATAACTTACATGGGGTTGACCAAACTTGCAGAAACATGTTTATTTCTGCTGAAAAACACGTTTTGACCCTTTCTGCACACTGGGGTTAAGAGCTGAGTGTGTGGGCTCCTCTGAGCCTTGCTGTTACATGGGGATTCAGTTGTCTGAAAAAACGCGTTTATTTCGGGCTGAAAAACACGTTTTGAAAAGTGTTCTGTTACTGTCCCATAACTTACATGGGGTTGACCAAACTTGCAGAAACATGTTTATTTCTACTGAAAAACACGTTTTGACCCTTTCTGCACACTGGGGTTAAGAGCTGAGTGTGTGGGCTCCTCTGAGCCTTTCTGTTACATGGGGATTCAGTTGTCTGAAAAAACGCGTTTATTTCGGGCTGAAAAACACGTTTTGAAAAGTGTTCTGTTACTGCCCCATAACTTACATGGGGTTGACCAAACTTGCAGAAAAATGTTTATTTCTGCTGAAAAACACGTTTTGACCCTTTCTGCACACTGGGGTTAAGAGCTGAGTGTGTGGGCTCCTCTGAGCCTTGCTGTTACATGGGGATTCAGATGTCTGAAAAAACGCGTTTATTTCGGGCTGAAAAACACGTTTTGAAAAGTGTGCTGTTACTGCCCCATAACTTACATGGGGTTGACCAATCTTGCAGAAACATGTTTATTTCTGCTGAAAAACATGTTTTGACTCTTTCTGCACACTGGGGTTAAGAGCTGAGTGTGTGGGCTCCTCTGAGCCTTGCTGCTGCATGGGGATTCAGTTGTCTGAAAAAACGCGTTTATTTCGGGCTGAAAAACACGTTTTGAAAAGTGTTCTGTTACTGTCCCATAACTTACATGGGGTTGACCAAACTTGCAGAAACATGTTTATTTCTGCTGAAAAACACGTTTTGACCCTTTCTGCACACTGGGGTTAAGAGCTGAGTGTGTGGACTCCTCTGAGCCTTGCTGTTACATGGGGATTCAGTTGTCTGAAAAAACGCGTTTATTTCGGGCTGAAAAACACGTTTTGAAAAGTGTTCTGTTACTGTCCCATAACTTACATGGGGTTGACCAAACTTGCAGAAACATGTTTATTTCTGCTGAAAAACACGTTGTGACCCTTTCTGCACACTGGGGTTAAGAGCTGAGTGTGTGGGCTCCTCTGAGCCTTGCTGTTACATGGGGATTCAGTTGTCTGAAAAAACGCGTTTATTTCGGGCTGAAAAACACGTTTTGAAAAGTGTTCTGTTACTGCCCCATAACTTACATGGGGTTGACCAAACTTGCAGAAACATGTTTATTTCTGCTGAAAAACACGTTTTGACCCTTTCTGCACACTGGGGTTAAGAGCTGAGTGTGTGGGCTCCTCTGAGCCTTGCTGTTACATGGGGATTCAGTTGTCTGAAAAAACGCGTTTATTTCGGGCTGAAAAACACGTTTTGAAAAGTGTTCTGTTACTGTCCCATAACTTACATGGGGTTGACCAAACTTGCAGAAACATGTTTATTTCTGCTGAAAAACACGTTGTGACCCTTTCTGCACACTGGGGTTAAGAGCTGAGTGTGTGGGCTCCTCTGAGCCTTGCTGTTACATGGGGATTCAGTTGTCTGAAAAAACGCGTTTATTTCGGGCTGAAAAACACGTTTTGAAAAGTGTTCTGTTACTGCCCCATAACTTACATGGGGTTGACCAAACTTGCAGAAACATGTTTATTTCTGCTGAAAAACACGTTTTGACCCTTTCTGCACACTGGGGTTAAGAGCTGAGTGTGTGGGCTCCTCTGAGCCTTGCTGTTACATGGGGATTCAGTTGTCTGAAAAAACGCGTTTATTTCGGGCTGAAAAACACGTTTTGAAAAGTGTTCTGTTACTGTCCCATAACTTACATGGGGTTGACCAAACTTGCAGAAACATGTTTATTTCTGCTGAAAAACACGTTTTGACCCTTTCTGCACACTGGGGTTAAGAGCTGAGTGTGTGGGCTCCTCTGAGCCTTGCTGTTACATGGGGATTCAGTTGTCTGAAAAAACGCGTTTATTTCGGGCTGAAAAACACGTTTTGAAAAGTGTTCTGTTACTGCCCCATAACTTACATGGGGTTGACCAAACTTGCAGAAAAATGTTTATTTCTGCTGAAAAACACGTTTTGACCCTTTCTGCACACTGGGGTTAAGAGCTGAGTGTGTGGGCTCCTCTGAGCCTTGCTGTTACATGGGGATTCAGATGTCTGAAAAAACGCGTTTATTTCGGGCTGAAAAACACGTTTTGAAAAGTGTCCTGTTACTGCCCCATAACTTACATGGGGTTGACCAATCTTGCAGAAACATGTTTATTTCTGCTGAAAAACATGTTTTGACTCTTTCTGCACACTGGGGTTAAGAGCTGAGTGTGTGGGCTCCTCTGAGCCTTGCTGCTGCATGGGGATTCAGTTGTCTGAAAAAACGCGTTTATTTCGGGCTGAAAAACACGTTTTGAAAAGTGTTCTGTTACTGCCCCAAAACTTACATGGGGTTGACCAAACTTGCAGAAACATGTTTATTTCTGCTGAAAAACACGTTTTGACCCTTTCTGCACACTGGGGTTAAGAGCTGAGTGTGTGGGCTCCTCTGAGCCTTGCTGTTACATGTGGATTCAGTTGTCTGAAAAAACGCGTTTATTTCGGGCTGAAAAACACGTTTTGAAAAGTGTTCTGTTACTGCCCCATAACTTACATGGGGTTGACCAAACTTGCAGAAACATGTTTATTTCTGCTGAAAAACACGTTTTGACCCTTTCTGCACACTGGGGTTAAGATCTGAGTGTGTGGGCTCCTCTGAGCCTTGCTGTTACATGGGGATTCAGTTGTCTGAAAAAACGCGTTTATTTCGGGCTGAAAAACACGTTTTGAAAAGTGTTCTGTTACTGCCCCATAACTTACATGGGGTTGACCAAACTTGCAGAAACATGTTTATTTCTGCTGAAAAACACGTTTTGACCCTTTCTGCACACTGGGGTTAAGAGCTGAGTGTGTGGGCTCCTCTGAGCCTTGCTGTTACATGGGGATTCAGTTGTCTGAAAAAACGCGTTTATTTCGGGCTGAAAAACACGTTTTGAAAAGTGTTCTGTTACTGTCCCATAACTTACATGGGGTTGACCAAACTTGCAGAAACATGTTTATTTCTGCTGAAAAACACGTTGTGACCCTTTCTGCACACTGGGGTTAAGAGCTGAGTGTGTGGGCTCCTCTGAGCCTTGCAGTTACATGGGGATTCAGTTGTCTGAAAAAACGCGTTTATTTCGGGCTGAAAAACACGTTTTGAAAAGTGTTCTGTTACTGCCCCATAACTTACATGGGGTTGACCAAACTTGCAGAAACATGTTTATTTCTGCTGAAAAACACGTTTTGACCCTTTCTGCACACTGGGGTTAAGAGCTGAGTGTGTGGGCTCCTCTGAGCCTTGCTGTTACATGGGGATTCAGTTGTCTGAAAAAACGCGTTTATTTCGGGCTGAAAAACACGTTTTGAAAAGTGTTCTGTTACTGTCCCATAACTTACATGGGGTTGACCAAACTTGCAGAAACATGTTTATTTCTGCTGAAAAACACGTTGTGACCCTTTCTGCACACTGGGGTTAAGAGCTGAGTGTGTGGGCTCCTCTGAGCCTTGCTGTTACATGGGGATTCAGTTGTCTGAAAAAACGCGTTTATTTCGGGCTGAAAAACACGTTTTGAAAAGTGTTCTGTTACTGCCCCATAACTTACATGGGGTTGACCAAACTTGCAGAAACATGTTTATTTCTGCTGAAAAACACGTTTTGACCCTTTCTGCACACTGGGGTTAAGAGCTGAGTGTGTGGGCTCCTCTGAGCCTTGCTGTTACATGGGGATTCAGTTGTCTGAAAAAACGCGTTTATTTCGGGCTGAAAAACACGTTTTGAAAAGTGTTCTGTTACTGTCCCATAACTTACATGGGGTTGACCAAACTTGCAGAAACATGTTTATTTCTACTGAAAAACACGTTTTGACCCTTTCTGCACACTGGGGTTAAGAGCTGAGTGTGTGGGCTCCTCTGAGCCTTTCTGTTACATGGGGATTCAGTTGTCTGAAAAAACGCGTTTATTTCGGGCTGAAAAACACGTTTTGAAAAGTGTTCTGTTACTGCCCCATAACTTACATGGGGTTGACCAAACTTGCAGAAAAATGTTTATTTCTGCTGAAAAACACGTTTTGACCCTTTCTGCACACTGGGGTTAAGAGCTGAGTGTGTGGGCTCCTCTGAGCCTTGCTGTTACATGGGGATTCAGATGTCTGAAAAAACGCGTTTATTTCGGGCTGAAAAACACGTTTTGAAAAGTGTGCTGTTACTGCCCCATAACTTACATGGGGTTGACCAATCTTGCAGAAACATGTTTATTTCTGCTGAAAAACATGTTTTGACTCTTTCTGCACACTGGGGTTAAGAGCTGAGTGTGTGGGCTCCTCTGAGCCTTGCTGCTGCATGGGGATTCAGTTGTCTGAAAAAACGCGTTTATTTCGGGCTGAAAAACACGTTTTGAAAAGTGTTCTGTTACTGCCCCATAACTTACATGGGGTTGACCAAACTTGCAGAAACATGTTTATTTCTGCTGAAAAACACGTTTTGACCCTTTCTGCACACTGGGGTTAAGAGCTGAGTGTGTGGGCTCCTCTGAGCCTTGCTGTTACATGGGGATTCAGTTGTCTGAAAAAACGCGTTTATTTCGGGCTGAAAAACACGTTTTGAAAAGTGTTCTGTTACTGCCCCATAACTTACATGGGGTTGACCAAACTTGCAGAAACATGTTTATTTCTGCTGAAAAACACGTTTTGACCCTTTCTGCACACTGGGGTTAAGATCTGAGTGTGTGGGCTCCTCTGAGTCTTGCTGTTACATGGGGATTCAGTTGTCTGAAAAAACGCGTTTATTTCGGGCTGAAAAACACGTTTTGAAAAGTGTTCTGTTACTGCCCCATAACTTACATGGGGTTGACCAAACTTGCAGAAACATGTTTATTTCTGCTGAAAAACACGTTTTGACCCTTTCTGCACACTGGGGTTAAGAGCTGAGTGTGTGGGCTCCTCTGAGCCTTGCTGTTACATGGGGATTCAGTTGTCTGAAAAAACGCGTTTATTTCGGGCTGAAAAACACGTTTTGAAAAGTGTTCTGTTACTGTCCCATAACTTACATGGGGTTGACCAAACTTGCAGAAACATGTTTATTTCTGCTGAAAAACACGTTGTGACCCTTTCTGCACACTGGGGTTAAGAGCTGAGTGTGTGGGCTCCTCTGAGCCTTGCTGTTACATGGGGATTCAGTTGTCTGAAAAAACGCGTTTATTTCGGGCTGAAAAACACGTTTTGAAAAGTGTTCTGTTACTGCCCCATAACTTACATGGGGTTGACCAAACTTGCAGAAACATGTTTATTTCTGCTGAAAAACACGTTTTGACCCTTTCTGCACACTGGGGTTAAGAGCTGAGTGTGTGGGCTCCTCTGAGCCTTGCTGTTACATGGGGATTCAGTTGTCTGAAAAAACGCGTTTATTTCGGGCTGAAAAACACGTTTTGAAAAGTGTTCTGTTACTGCCCCATAACTTACATGGGGTTGACCAAACTTGCAGAAACATGTTTATTTCTGCTGAAAAACACGTTTTGACCCTTTCTGCACACTGGGGTTAAGATCTGAGTGTGTGGGCTCCTCTGAGCCTTGCTGTTACATGGGGATTCAGTTGTCTGAAAAAACGCGTTTATTTCGGGCTGAAAAACACGTTTTGAAAAGTGTTCTGTTACTGCCCCATAACTTACATGGGGTTGACCAAACTTGCAGAAACATGTTTATTTCTGCTGAAAAACACGTTTTGACCCTTTCTGCACACTGGGGTTAAGAGCTGAGTGTGTGGGCTCCTCTGAGCCTTGCTGTTACATGGGGATTCAGTTGTCTGAAAAAACGCGTTTATTTCGGGCTGAAAAACACGTTTTGAAAAGTGTTCTGTTACTGTCCCATAACTTACATGGGGTTGACCAAACTTGCAGAAACATGTTTATTTCTGCTGAAAAACACGTTGTGACCCTTTCTGCACACTGGGGTTAAGAGCTGAGTGTGTGGGCTCCTCTGAGCCTTGCTGTTACATGGGGATTCAGTTGTCTGAAAAAACGCGTTTATTTCGGGCTGAAAAACACGTTTTGAAAAGTGTTCTGTTACTGCCCCATAACTTACATGGGGTTGACCAAACTTGCAGAAACATGTTTATTTCTGCTGAAAAACACGTTTTGACCCTTTCTGCACACTGGGGTTAAGAGCTGAGTGTGTGGGCTCCTCTGAGCCTTGCTGTTACATGGGGATTCAGTTGTCTGAAAAAACGCGTTTATTTCGGGCTGAAAAACACGTTTTGAAAAGTGTTCTGTTACTGTCCCATAATTTACATGGGGTTGACCAAACTTGCAGAAACATGTTTATTTCTGCTGAAAAACACGTTGTGACCCTTTCTGCACACTGGGGTTAAGAGCTGAGTGTGTGGGCTCCTCTGAGCCTTGCTGTTACATGGGGATTCAGTTGTCTGAAAAAACGCGTTTATTTCGGGCTGAAAAACACGTTTTGAAAAGTGTTCTGTTACTGCCCCATAACTTACATGGGGTTGACCAAACTTGAAGAAACATGTTTATTTCTGCTGAAAAACACGTTTTGACCCTTTCTGCACACTGGGGTTAAGAGCTGAGTGTGTGGGCTCCTCTGAGCCTTGCTGTTACATGGGGATTCAGTTGTCTGAAAAAACGCGTTTATTTCGGGCTGAAAAACACGTTTTGAAAAGTGTTCTGTTACTGTCCCATAACTTACATGGGGTTGACCAAACTTGCAGAAACATGTTTATTTCTGCTGAAAAACACGTTTTGACCCTTTCTGCACACTGGGGTTAAGAGCTGAGTGTGTGGGCTCCTCTGAGCATTTCTGTTACATGGGGATTCAGTTGTCTGAAAAAACGCGTTTATTTCGGGCTGAAAAACACGTTTTGAAAAGTGTGCTGTTACTGCCCCATAACTTACATGGGGTTGACCAAACTTACAGAAACATGTTTATTTCTGCTGAAAAACACGTTTTGACCCTTTCTGCACACTGGGGTTAAGAGCTGAGTGTGTGGGCTCCTCTGAGCCTTGCTGTTACATGGGGATTCAGTTGTCTGAAAAAACGCGTTTATTTCGGGCTGAAAAACACGTTTTGAAAAGTGTTCTGTTACTGCCCCATAATTTACATGGGGTTGACCAAACTTGCAGAAACATGTTTATTTATGCTGAAAAACACGTTTTGACCCTTTCTGCACACTGGGGTTAAGATCTGAGTGTGTGGGCTCCTCTGAGCCTTGCTGTTACATGGGGATTCAGTTGTCTGAAAAAACGCGTTTATTTCGGGCTGAAAAACACGTTTTGAAAAGTGTTCTGTTACTGCCCCATAACTTACATGGGGTTGACCAAACTTGCAGAAACATGTTTATTTCTGCTGAAAAACACGTTTTGACCCTTTCTGCACACTGGGGTTAAGAGCTGAGTGTGTGGGCTCCTCTGAGCCTTGCTGCTGCATGGGGATTCAGTTGTCTGAAAAAACGCGTTTATTTCGGGCTGAAAAACACGTTTTGAAAAGTGTTCTGTTACTGCCCCATAACTTACATGGGGTTGACCAAACTTGCAGAAACATGTTTATTTCTGCTGAAAAACACGTTTTGACCCTTTCTGCACACTGGGGTTAAGAGCTGAGTGTGTGGGCTCCTCTGAGCCTTGCTGTTACATGGGGATTCAGTTGTCTGAAAAAACGCGTTTATTTCGGGCTGAAAAACACGTTTTGAAAAGTGTTCTGTTACTGCCCCATAACTTACATGGGGTTGACCAAACTTGCAGAAACATGTTTATTTCTGCTGAAAAACACGTTTTGACCCTTTCTGCACACTGGGGTTAAGATCTGAGTGTGTGGGCTCCTCTGAGTCTTGCTGTTACATGGGGATTCAGTTGTCTGAAAAAACGCGTTTATTTCGGGCTGAAAAACACGTTTTGAAAAGTGTTCTGTTACTGCCCCATAACTTACATGGGGTTGACCAAACTTGCAGAAACATGTTTATTTCTGCTGAAAAACACGTTTTGACCCTTTCTGCACACTGGGGTTAAGAGCTGAGTGTGTGGGCTCCTCTGAGCCTTGCTGTTACATGGGGATTCAGTTGTCTGAAAAAACGCGTTTATTTCGGGCTGAAAAACACGTTTTGAAAAGTGTTCTGTTACTGTCCCATAACTTACATGGGGTTGACCAAACTTGCAGAAACATGTTTATTTCTGCTGAAAAACACGTTGTGACCCTTTCTGCACACTGGGGTTAAGAGCTGAGTGTGTGGGCTACTCTGAGCCTTGCTGTTACATGGGGATTCAGTTGTCTGAAAAAACGCGTTTATTTCGGGCTGAAAAACACGTTTTGAAAAGTGTTCTGTTACTGCCCCATAACTTACATGGGGTTGACCAAACTTGCAGAAACATGTTTATTTCTGCTGAAAAACACGTTTTGACCCTTTCTGCACACTGGGGTTAAGAGCTGAGTGTGTGGGCTCCTCTGAGCCTTGCTGTTACATGGGGATTCAGTTGTCTGAAAAAACGCGTTTATTTCGGGCTGAAAAACACGTTTTGAAAAGTGTTCTGTTACTGCCCCATAACTTACATGGGGTTGACCAAACTTGCAGAAACATGTTTATTTCTGCTGAAAAACACGTTTTGACCCTTTCTGCACACTGGGGTTAAGATCTGAGTGTGTGGGCTCCTCTGAGCCTTGCTGTTACATGGGGATTCAGTTGTCTGAAAAAACGCGTTTATTTCGGGCTGAAAAACACGTTTTGAAAAGTGTTCTGTTACTGCCCCATAACTTACATGGGGTTGACCAAACTTGCAGAAACATGTTTATTTCTGCTGAAAAACACGTTTTGACCCTTTCTGCACACTGGGGTTAAGAGCTGAGTGTGTGGGCTCCTCTGAGCCTTGCTGTTACATGGGGATTCAGTTGTCTGAAAAAACGCGTTTATTTCGGGCTGAAAAACACGTTTTGAAAAGTGTTCTGTTACTGTCCCATAACTTACATGGGGTTGACCAAACTTGCAGAAACATGTTTATTTCTGCTGAAAAACACGTTGTGACCCTTTCTGCACACTGGGGTTAAGAGCTGAGTGTGTGGGCTCCTCTGAGCCTTGCTGTTACATGGGGATTCAGTTGTCTGAAAAAACGCGTTTATTTCGGGCTGAAAAACACGTTTTGAAAAGTGTTCTGTTACTGCCCCATAACTTACATGGGGTTGACCAAACTTGCAGAAACATGTTTATTTCTGCTGAAAAACACGTTTTGACCCTTTCTGCACACTGGGGTTAAGAGCTGAGTGTGTGGGCTCCTCTGAGCCTTGCTGTTACATGGGGATTCAGTTGTCTGAAAAAACGCGTTTATTTCGGGCTGAAAAACACGTTTTGAAAAGTGTTCTGTTACTGTCCCATAATTTACATGGGGTTGACCAAACTTGCAGAAACATGTTTATTTCTGCTGAAAAACACGTTGTGACCCTTTCTGCACACTGGGGTTAAGAGCTGAGTGTGTGGGCTCCTCTGAGCCTTGCTGTTACATGGGGATTCAGTTGTCTGAAAAAACGCGTTTATTTCGGGCTGAAAAACACGTTTTGAAAAGTGTTCTGTTACTGCCCCATAACTTACATGGGGTTGACCAAACTTGAAGAAACATGTTTATTTCTGCTGAAAAACACGTTTTGACCCTTTCTGCACACTGGGGTTAAGAGCTGAGTGTGTGGGCTCCTCTGAGCCTTGCTGTTACATGGGGATTCAGTTGTCTGAAAAAACGCGTTTATTTCGGGCTGAAAAACACGTTTTGAAAAGTGTTCTGTTACTGTCCCATAACTTACATGGGGTTGACCAAACTTGCAGAAACATGTTTATTTCTGCTGAAAAACACGTTTTGACCCTTTCTGCACACTGGGGTTAAGAGCTGAGTGTGTGGGCTCCTCTGAGCATTTCTGTTACATGGGGATTCAGTTGTCTGAAAAAACGCGTTTATTTCGGGCTGAAAAACACGTTTTGAAAAGTGTGCTGTTACTGCCCCATAACTTACATGGGGTTGACCAAACTTACAGAAACATGTTTATTTCTGCTGAAAAACACGTTTTGACCCTTTCTGCACACTGGGGTTAAGAGCTGAGTGTGTGGGCTCCTCTGAGCCTTGCTGTTACATGGGGATTCAGTTGTCTGAAAAAACGCGTTTATTTCGGGCTGAAAAACACGTTTTGAAAAGTGTTCTGTTACTGCCCCATAATTTACATGGGGTTGACCAAACTTGCAGAAACATGTTTATTTATGCTGAAAAACACGTTTTGACCCTTTCTGCACACTGGGGTTAAGATCTGAGTGTGTGGGCTCCTCTGAGCCTTGCTGTTACATGGGGATTCAGTTGTCTGAAAAAACGCGTTTATTTCGGGCTGAAAAACACGTTTTGAAAAGTGTTCTGTTACTGCCCCATAACTTACATGGGGTTGACCAAACTTGCAGAAACATGTTTATTTCTGCTGAAAAACACGTTTTGACCCTTTCTGCACACTGGGGTTAAGAGCTGAGTGTGTGGGCTCCTCTGAGCCTTGCTGTTACATGGGGATTCAGTTGTCTGAAAAAACGCGTTTATTTCGGGCTGAAAAACACGTTTTGAAAAGTGTTCTGTTACTGTCCCATAACTTACATGGGGTTGACCAAACTTGCAGAAACATGTTTATTTCTGCTGAAAAACACGTTGTGACCCTTTCTGCACACTGGGGTTAAGAGCTGAGTGTGTGGGCTCCTCTGAGCCTTGCTGTTACATGGGGATTCAGTTGTCTGAAAAAACGCGTTTATTTCGGGCTGAAAAACACGTTTTGAAAAGTGTTCTGTTACTGCCCCATAACTTACATGGGGTTGACCAAACTTGCAGAAACATGTTTATTTCTGCTGAAAAACACGTTTTGACCCTTTCTGCACACTGGGGTTAAGAGCTGAGTGTGTGGGCTCCTCTGAGCCTTGCTGTTACATGGGGATTCAGTTGTCTGAAAAAACGCGTTTATTTCGGGCTGAAAAACACGTTTTGAAAAGTGTTCTGTTACTGCCCCAAAACTTACATGGGGTTGACCAAACTTGCAGAAAAATGTTTATTTCTGCTGAAAAACACGTTTTGACCCTTTCTGCACACTGGGGTTAAGAGCTGAGTGTGTGGGCTCCTCTGAGCCTTGCTGTTACATGGGGATTCAGATGTCTGAAAAAACGCGTTTATTTCGGGCTGAAAAACACGTTTTAAGAAGTGTGCTGTTACTGCCCCATAACTTACATGGGGTTGACCAAACTTGCAGAAACATGTTTATTTCTGCTGAAAAACACGTTTTGACCCTTTCTGCACACTGGGGTTAAGAGCTGAGTGTGTGGGCTCCTCTGAGCCTTGCTGTTACATGGGGATTCAGTTGTCTGAAAAAACGCGTTTATTTCGGGCTGAAAAACACGTTTTGAAAAGTGTTCTGTTACTGTCCCATAACTTACATGGGGTTGACCAAACTTGCAGAAACATGTTTATTTCTGCTGAAAAACACGTTGTGACCCTTTCTGCACACTGGGGTTAAGAGCTGAGTGTGTGGGCTCCTCTGAGCCTTGCTGTTACATGGGGATTCAGTTGTCTGAAAAAACGCGTTTATTTCGGGCTGAAAAACACGTTTTGAAAAGTGTTCTGTTACTGCCCCATAACTTACATGGGGTTGACCAAACTTGCAGAAACATGTTTATTTCTGCTGAAAAACACGTTTTGACCCTTTCTGCACACTGGGGTTAAGAGCTGAGTGTGTGGGCTCCTCTGAGCCTTGCTGTTACATGGGGATTCAGTTGTCTGAAAAAACGCGTTTATTTCGGGCTGAAAAACACGTTTTGAAAAGTGTTCTGTTACTGCCCCATAACTTACATGGGGTTGACCAAACTTGCAGAAACATGTTTATTTCTGCTGAAAAACACGTTTTGACCCTTTCTGCACACTGGGGTTAAGATCTGAGTGTGTGGGCTCCTCTGAGCCTTGCTGTTACATGGGGATTCAGTTGTCTGAAAAAACGCGTTTATTTCGGGCTGAAAAACACGTTTTGAAAAGTGTTCTGTTACTGCCCCATAACTTACATGGGGTTGACCAAACTTGCAGAAACATGTTTATTTCTGCTGAAAAACACGTTTTGACCCTTTCTGCACACTGGGGTTAAGAGCTGAGTGTGTGGGCTCCTCTGAGCCTTGCTGTTACATGGGGATTCAGTTGTCTGAAAAAACGCGTTTATTTCGGGCTGAAAAACACGTTTTGAAAAGTGTTCTGTTACTGTCCCATAACTTACATGGGGTTGACCAAACTTGCAGAAACATGTTTATTTCTGCTGAAAAACACGTTGTGACCCTTTCTGCACACTGGGGTTAAGAGCTGAGTGTGTGGGCTCCTCTGAGCCTTGCTGTTACATGGGGATTCAGTTGTCTGAAAAAACGCGTTTATTTCGGGCTGAAAAACACGTTTTGAAAAGTGTTCTGTTACTGCCCCATAACTTACATGGGGTTGACCAAACTTGCAGAAACATGTTTATTTCTGCTGAAAAACACGTTTTGACCCTTTCTGCACACTGGGGTTAAGAGCTGAGTGTGTGGGCTCCTCTGAGCCTTGCTGTTACATGGGGATTCAGTTGTCTGAAAAAACGCGTTTATTTCGGGCTGAAAAACACGTTTTGAAAAGTGTTCTGTTACTGTCCCATAATTTACATGGGGTTGACCAAACTTGCAGAAACATGTTTATTTCTGCTGAAAAACACGTTGTGACCCTTTCTGCACACTGGGGTTAAGAGCTGAGTGTGTGGGCTCCTCTGAGCCTTGCTGTTACATGGGGATTCAGTTGTCTGAAAAAACGCGTTTATTTCGGGCTGAAAAACACGTTTTGAAAAGTGTTCTGTTACTGCCCCATAACTTACATGGGGTTGACCAAACTTGAAGAAACATGTTTATTTCTGCTGAAAAACACGTTTTGACCCTTTCTGCACACTGGGGTTAAGAGCTGAGTGTGTGGGCTCCTCTGAGCCTTGCTGTTACATGGGGATTCAGTTGTCTGAAAAAACGCGTTTATTTCGGGCTGAAAAACACGTTTTGAAAAGTGTTCTGTTACTGTCCCATAACTTACATGGGGTTGACCAAACTTGCAGAAACATGTTTATTTCTGCTGAAAAACACGTTTTGACCCTTTCTGCACACTGGGGTTAAGAGCTGAGTGTGTGGGCTCCTCTGAGCATTTCTGTTACATGGGGATTCAGTTGTCTGAAAAAACGCGTTTATTTCGGGCTGAAAAACACGTTTTGAAAAGTGTGCTGTTACTGCCCCATAACTTACATGGGGTTGACCAAACTTACAGAAACATGTTTATTTCTGCTGAAAAACACGTTTTGACCCTTTCTGCACACTGGGGTTAAGAGCTGAGTGTGTGGGCTCCTCTGAGCCTTGCTGTTACATGGGGATTCAGTTGTATGAAAAAACACGTTTATTTCGGGCTGAAAAACACGTTTTGAAAAGTGTTCTGTTACTGCCCCATAACTTACATGGGGTTGACCAAACTTGCAGAAACATGTTTATTTCTGCTGAAAAACACGTTTTGACCCTTTCTGCACACTGGGGTTAAGATCTGAGTGTGTGGGCTCCTCTGAGCCTTGCTGTTACATGGGGATTCAGTTGTCTGAAAAAACGCGTTTATTTCGGGCTGAAAAACACGTTTTGAAAAGTGTTCTGTTACTGCCCCATAACTTACATGGGGTTGACCAAACTTGCAGAAACATGTTTATTTCTGCTGAAAAACACGTTTTGACCCTTTCTGCACACTGGGGTTAAGAGCTGAGTGTGTGGGCTCCTCTGAGCCTTGCTGTTACATGGGGATTCAGTTGTCTGAAAAAACGCGTTTATTTCGGGCTGAAAAACACGTTTTGAAAAGTGTTCTGTTACTGTCCCATAACTTACATGGGGTTGACCAAACTTGCAGAAACATGTTTATTTCTGCTGAAAAACACGTTGTGACCCTTTCTGCACACTGGGGTTAAGAGCTGAGTGTGTGGGCTCCTCTGAGCCTTGCTGTTACATGGGGATTCAGTTGTCTGAAAAAACGCGTTTATTTCGGGCTGAAAAACACGTTTTGAAAAGTGTTCTGTTACTGCCCCATAACTTACATGGGGTTGACCAAACTTGCAGAAACATGTTTATTTCTGCTGAAAAACACGTTTTGACCCTTTCTGCACACTGGGGTTAAGAGCTGAGTGTGTGGGCTCCTCTGAGCCTTGCTGTTACATGGGGATTCAGTTGTCTGAAAAAACGCGTTTATTTCGGCTGAAAAACACGTTTTGAAAAGTGTTCTGTTACTGTCCCATAATTTACATGGGGTTGACCAAACTTGCAGAAACATGTTTATTTCTGCTGAAAAACACGTTGTGACCCTTTCTGCACACTGGGGTTAAGAGCTGAGTGTGTGGGCTCCTCTGAGCCTTGCTGTTACATGGGGATTCAGTTGTCTGAAAAAACGCGTTTATTTCGGGCTGAAAAACACGTTTTGAAAAGTGTTCTGTTACTGCCCCATAACTTACATGGGGTTGACCAAACTTGCAGAAACATGTTTATTTCTGCTGAAAAACACGTTTTGACCCTTTCTGCACACTGGGGTTAAGAGCTGAGTGTGTGGGCTCCTCTGAGCCTTGCTGTTACATGGGGATTCAGTTGTCTGAAAAAACGCGTTTATTTCGGGCTGAAAAACACGTTTTGAAAAGTGTTCTGTTACTGTCCCATAACTTACATGGGGTTGACCAAACTTGCAGAAACATGTTTATTTCTGCTGAAAAACACGTTGTGACCCTTTCTGCACACTGGGGTTAAGAGCTGAGTGTGTGGGCTCCTCTGAGCCTTGCTGTTACATGGGGATTCAGTTGTCTGAAAAAACGCGTTTATTTCGGGCTGAAAAACACGTTTTGAAAAGTGTTCTGTTACTGTCCCATAACTTACATGGGGTTGACCAAACTTGCAGAAACATGTTTATTTCTGCTGAAAAACACGTTTTGACCCTTTCTGCACACTGGGGTTAAGAGCTGAGTGTGTGGGCTCCTCTGAGCATTTCTGTTACATGGGGATTCAGTTGTCTGAAAAAACGCGTTTATTTCGGGCTGAAAAACACGTTTTGAAAAGTGTGCTGTTACTGCCCCATAACTTACATGGGGTTGACCAAACTTACAGAAACATGTTTATTTCTGCTGAAAAACACGTTTTGACCCTTTCTGCACACTGGGGTTAAGAGCTGAGTGTGTGGGCTCCTCTGAGCCTTGCTGTTACATGGGGATTCAGTTGTCTGAAAAAACGCGTTTATTTCGGGCTGAAAAACACGTTTTGAAAAGTGTTCTGTTACTGCCCCATAATTTACATGGGGTTGACCAAACTTGCAGAAACATGTTTATTTCTGCTGAAAAACACGTTTTGACCCTTTCTGCACACTGGGGTTAAGATCTGAGTGTGTGGGCTCCTCTGAGCCTTGCTGTTACATGGGGATTCAGTTGTCTGAAAAAACGCGTTTATTTCGGGCTGAAAAACACGTTTTGAAAAGTGTTCTGTTACTGCCCCATAACTTACATGGGGTTGACCAAACTTGCAGAAACATGTTTATTTCTGCTGAAAAACACGTTTTGACCCTTTCTGCACACTGGGGTTAAGAGCTGAGTGTGTGGGCTCCTCTGAGCCTTGCTGTTACATGGGGATTCAGTTGTCTGAAAAAACGCGTTTATTTCGGGCTGAAAAACACGTTTTAAGAAGTTTGCTGTTACTGCCCCATAACTTACATGGGGTTGACCAAACTTGCAGAAACATGTTTATTTCTGCTGAAAAACACGTTTTGACTCTCTCTGCACACTGGGGTTAAGAGCTGAGTGTGTGGGCTCCTCTGAGCCTTGCTGTTACATGGGGATTCAGTTGTCTGAAAAAACGCGTTTATTTCGGGCTGAAAAACACGTTTTGAAAAGTGTTCTGTTACTGCCCCATAACTTACATGGGGTTGACCAAACTTGCAGAAAAATGTTTATTTCTGCTGAAAAACACGTTTTGACCCTTTCTGCACACTGGGGTTAAGAGCTGAGTGTGTGGGCTCCTCTGAGCCTTGCTGTTACATGGGGATTCAGATGTCTGAAAAAACGCGTTTATTTCGGGCTGAAAAACACGTTTTAAGAAGTGTGCTGTTACTGCCCCATAACTTACATGGGGTTGACCAAACTTGCAGAAACATGTTTATTTCTGCTGAAAAACACGTTTTGACTCTCTCTGCACACTGGGGTTAAGAGCTGAGTGTGTGGGCTCCTCTGAGCCTTGCTGTTACATGGGGATTCAGTTGTCTGAAAAAACGCGTTTATTTCGGGCTGAAAAACACGTTTTGAAAAGTGTTCTGTTACTGCCCCATAACTTACATGGGGTTGACCAAACTTGCAGAAACATGTTTATTTCTGCTGAAAAACACGTTTTGACCCTTTCTGCACACTGGGGTTAAGATCTGAGTGTGTGGGCTCCTCTGAGCCTTGCTGTTACATGGGGATTCAGTTGTCTGAAAAAACGCGTTTATTTCGGGCTGAAAAACACGTTTTGAAAAGTGTTCTGTTACTGTCCCATAACTTACATGGGGTTGACCAAACTTGCAGAAACATGTTTATTTCTGCTGAAAAACACGTTTTGACCCTTTCTGCACACTGGGGTTAAGAGCTGAGTGTGTGGGCTCCTCTGAGCCTTGCTGTTACATGGGGATTCAGTTGTCTGAAAAAACGCGTTTATTTCGGGCTGAAAAACACGTTTTGAAAAGTGTTCTGTTACTGTCCCATAACTTACATGGGGTTGACCAAACTTGCAGAAACATGTTTATTTCTGCTGAAAAACACGTTGTGACCCTTTCTGCACACTGGGGTTAAGAGCTGAGTGTGTGGGCTCCTCTGAGCCTTGCTGTTACATGGGGATTCAGTTGTCTGAAAAAACGCGTTTATTTCGGGCTGAAAAACACGTTTTGAAAAGTGTTCTGTTACTGCCCCATAACTTACATGGGGTTGACCAAACTTGCAGAAACATGTTTATTTCTGCTGAAAAACACGTTGTGACCCTTTCTGCACACTGGGGTTAAGAGCTGAGTGTGTGGGCTCCTCTGAGCCTTGCTGTTACATGGGGATTCAGTTGTCTGAAAAAACGCGTTTATTTCGGGCTGAAAAACACGTTTTGAAAAGTGTTCTGTTACTGCCCCATAACTTACATGGGGTTGACCAAACTTGCAGAAACATGTTTATTTCTGCTGAAAAACACGTTTTGACCCTTTCTGCACACTGGGGTTAAGAGCTGAGTGTGTGGGCTCCTCTGAGCCTTGCTGTTACATGGGGATTCAGTTGTCTGAAAAAACGCGTTTATTTCGGGCTGAAAAACACGTTTTGAAAAGTGTTCTGTTACTGTCCCATAACTTACATGGGGTTGACCAAACTTGCAGAAACATGTTTATTTCTGCTGAAAAACACGTTGTGACCCTTTCTGCACACTGGGGTTAAGAGCTGAGTGTGTGGGCTCCTCTGAGCCTTGCTGTTACATGGGGATTCAGTTGTCTGAAAAAACGCGTTTATTTCGGGCTGAAAAACACGTTTTGAAAAGTGTTCTGTTACTGTCCCATAACTTACATGGGGTTGACCAAACTTGCAGAAACATGTTTATTTCTGCTGAAAAACACGTTTTGACCCTTTCTGCACACTGGGGTTAAGAGCTGAGTGTGTGGGCTCCTCTGAGCCTTGCTGTTACATGGGGATTCAGTTGTCTGAAAAAACGCGTTTATTTCGGGCTGAAAAACACGTTTTGAAAAGTGTTCTGTTACTGCCCCATAACTTACATGGGGTTGACCAAACTTGCAGAAAAATGTTTATTTCTGCTGAAAAACACGTTTTGACCCTTTCTGCACACTGGGGTTAAGAGCTGAGTGTGTGGGCTCCTCTGAGCCTTGCTGTTACATGGGGATTCAGATGTCTGAAAAAACGCGTTTATTTCGGGCTGAAAAACACGTTTTAAGAAGTGTGCTGTTACTGCCCCATAACTTACATGGGGTTGACCAAACTTGCAGAAACATGTTTATTTCTGCTGAAAAACACGTTTTGACTCTCTCTGCACACTGGGGTTAAGAGCTGAGTGTGTGGGCTCCTCTGAGCCTTGCTGTTACATGGGGATTCAGTTGTCTGAAAAAACGCGTTTATTTCGGGCTGAAAAACACGTTTTGAAAAGTGTTCTGTTACTGCCCCATAACTTACATGGGGTTGACCAAACTTGCAGAAACATGTTTATTTCTGCTGAAAAACACGTTTTGACCCTTTCTGCACACTGGGGTTAAGATCTGAGTGTGTGGGCTCCTCTGAGCCTTGCTGTTACATGGGGATTCAGTTGTCTGAAAAAACGCGTTTATTTCGGGCTGAAAAACACGTTTTGAAAAGTGTTCTGTTACTGTCCCATAACTTACATGGGGTTGACCAAACTTGCAGAAACATGTTTATTTCTGCTGAAAAACACGTTTTGACCCTTTCTGCACACTGGGGTTAAGAGCTGAGTGTGTGGGCTCCTCTGAGCCTTGCTGTTACATGGGGATTCAGTTGTCTGAAAAAACGCGTTTATTTCGGGCTGAAAAACACGTTTTGAAAAGTGTTCTGTTACTGTCCCATAACTTACATGGGGTTGACCAAACTTGCAGAAACATGTTTATTTCTGCTGAAAAACACGTTGTGACCCTTTCTGCACACTGGGGTTAAGAGCTGAGTGTGTGGGCTCCTCTGAGCCTTGCTGTTACATGGGGATTCAGTTGTCTGAAAAAACGCGTTTATTTCGGGCTGAAAAACACGTTTTGAAAAGTGTTCTGTTACTGCCCCATAACTTACATGGGGTTGACCAAACTTGCAGAAACATGTTTATTTCTGCTGAAAAACACGTTTTGACCCTTTCTGCACACTGGGGTTAGGAGCTGAGTGTGTGGGCTCCTCTGAGCCTTGCTGTTACATGGGGATTCAGTTGTATGAAAAAACACGTTTATTTCGGGCTGAAAAACACGTTTTGAAAAGTGTTCTGTTACTGCCCCATAACTTACATGGGGTTGACCAAACTTGCAGAAACATGTTTATTTCTGCTGAAAAACACGTTTTGACCCTTTCTGCACACTGGGGTTAAGATCTGAGTGTGTGGGCTCCTCTGAGCCTTGCTGTTACATGGGGATTCAGTTGTCTGAAAAAACGCGTTTATTTCGGGCTGAAAAACACGTTTTGAAAAGTGTTCTGTTACTGCCCCATAACTTACATGGGGTTGACCAAACTTGCAGAAACATGTTTATTTCTGCTGAAAAACACGTTTTGACCCTTTCTGCACACTGGGGTTAAGAGCTGAGTGTGTGGGCTCCTCTGAGCCTTGCTGTTACATGGGGATTCAGTTGTCTGAAAAAACGCGTTTATTTCGGGCTGAAAAACACGTTTTGAAAAGTGTTCTGTTACTGTCCCATAACTTATATGGGGTTGACCAAACTTGCAGAAACATGTTTATTTCTGCTGAAAAACACGTTGTGACCCTTTCTGCACACTGGGGTTAAGAGCTGAGTGTGTGGGCTCCTCTGAGCCTTGCTGTTACATGGGGATTCAGTTGTCTGAAAAAACGCGTTTATTTCGGGCTGAAAAACACGTTTTGAAAAGTGTTCTGTTACTGCCCCATAACTTACATGGGGTTGACCAAACTTGCAGAAACATGTTTATTTCTGCTGAAAAACACGTTTTGACCCTTTCTGCACACTGGGGTTAAGAGCTGAGTGTGTGGGCTCCTCTGAGCCTTGCTGTTACATGGGGATTCAGTTGTCTGAAAAAACGCGTTTATTTCGGGCTGAAAAACACGTTTTGAAAAGTGTTCTGTTACTGTCCCATAATTTACATGGGGTTGACCAAACTTGCAGAAACATGTTTATTTCTGCTGAAAAACACGTTGTGACCCTTTCTGCACACTGGGGTTAAGAGCTGAGTGTGTGGGCTCCTCTGAGCCTTGCTGTTACATGGGGATTCAGTTGTCTGAAAAAACGCGTTTATTTCGGGCTGAAAAACACGTTTTGAAAAGTGTTCTGTTACTGCCCCATAACTTACATGGGGTTGACCAAACTTGCAGAAACATGTTTATTTCTGCTGAAAAACACGTTTTGACCCTTTCTGCACACTGGGGTTAAGAGCTGAGTGTGTGGGCTCCTCTGAGCCTTGCTGTTACATGGGGATTCAGTTGTCTGAAAAAACGCGTTTATTTCGGGCTGAAAAACACGTTTTGAAAAGTGTTCTGTTACTGTCCCATAACTTACATGGGGTTGACCAAACTTGCAGAAACATGTTTATTTCTGCTGAAAAACACGTTGTGACCCTTTCTGCACACTGGGGTTAAGAGCTGAGTGTGTGGGCTCCTCTGAGCCTTGCTGTTACATGGGGATTCAGTTGTCTGAAAAAACGCGTTTATTTCGGGCTGAAAAACACGTTTTGAAAAGTGTTCTGTTACTGTCCCATAACTTACATGGGGTTGACCAAACTTGCAGAAACATGTTTATTTCTGCTGAAAAACACGTTTTGACCCTTTCTGCACACTGGGGTTAAGAGCTGAGTGTGTGGGCTCCTCTGAGCATTTCTGTTACATGGGGATTCAGTTGTCTGAAAAAACGCGTTTATTTCGGGCTGAAAAACACGTTTTGAAAAGTGTGCTGTTACTGCCCCATAACTTACATGGGGTTGACCAAACTTACAGAAACATGTTTATTTCTGCTGAAAAACACGTTTTGACCCTTTCTGCACACTGGGGTTAAGAGCTGAGTGTGTGGGCTCCTCTGAGCCTTGCTGTTACATGGGGATTCAGTTGTCTGAAAAAACGCGTTTATTTCGGGCTGAAAAACACGTTTTGAAAAGTGTTCTGTTACTGCCCCATAATTTACATGGGGTTGACCAAACTTGCAGAAACATGTTTATTTCTGCTGAAAAACACGTTTTGACCCTTTCTGCACACTGGGGTTAAGATCTGAGTGTGTGGGCTCCTCTGAGCCTTGCTGTTACATGGGGATTCAGTTGTCTGAAAAAACGCGTTTATTTCGGGCTGAAAAACACGTTTTGAAAAGTGTTCTGTTACTGCCCCATAACTTACATGGGGTTGACCAAACTTGCAGAAACATGTTTATTTCTGCTGAAAAACACGTTTTGACCCTTTCTGCACACTGGGGTTAAGAGCTGAGTGTGTGGGCTCCTCTGAGCCTTGCTGTTACATGGGGATTCAGTTGTCTGAAAAAACGCGTTTATTTCGGGCTGAAAAACACGTTTTAAGAAGTTTGCTGTTACTGCCCCATAACTTACATGGGGTTGACCAAACTTGCAGAAACATGTTTATTTCTGCTGAAAAACACGTTTTGACTCTCTCTGCACACTGGGGTTAAGAGCTGAGTGTGTGGGCTCCTCTGAGCCTTGCTGTTACATGGGGATTCAGTTGTCTGAAAAAACGCGTTTATTTCGGGCTGAAAAACACGTTTTGAAAAGTGTTCTGTTACTGCCCCATAACTTACATGGGGTTGACCAAACTTGCAGAAAAATGTTTATTTCTGCTGAAAAACACGTTTTGACCCTTTCTGCACACTGGGGTTAAGAGCTGAGTGTGTGGGCTCCTCTGAGCCTTGCTGTTACATGGGGATTCAGATGTCTGAAAAAACGCGTTTATTTCGGGCTGAAAAACACGTTTTAAGAAGTGTGCTGTTACTGCCCCATAACTTACATGGGGTTGACCAAACTTGCAGAAACATGTTTATTTCTGCTGAAAAACACGTTTTGACTCTCTCTGCACACTGGGGTTAAGAGCTGAGTGTGTGGGCTCCTCTGAGCCTTGCTGTTACATGGGGATTCAGTTGTCTGAAAAAACGCGTTTATTTCGGGCTGAAAAACACGTTTTGAAAAGTGTTCTGTTACTGCCCCATAACTTACATGGGGTTGACCAAACTTGCAGAAACATGTTTATTTCTGCTGAAAAACACGTTTTGACCCTTTCTGCACACTGGGGTTAAGATCTGAGTGTGTGGGCTCCTCTGAGCCTTGCTGTTACATGGGGATTCAGTTGTCTGAAAAAACGCGTTTATTTCGGGCTGAAAAACACGTTTTGAAAAGTGTTCTGTTACTGTCCCATAACTTACATGGGGTTGACCAAACTTGCAGAAACATGTTTATTTCTGCTGAAAAACACGTTTTGACCCTTTCTGCACACTGGGGTTAAGAGCTGAGTGTGTGGGCTCCTCTGAGCCTTGCTGTTACATGGGGATTCAGTTGTCTGAAAAAACGCGTTTATTTCGGGCTGAAAAACACGTTTTGAAAAGTGTTCTGTTACTGTCCCATAACTTACATGGGGTTGACCAAACTTGCAGAAACATGTTTATTTCTGCTGAAAAACACGTTGTGACCCTTTCTGCACACTGGGGTTAAGAGCTGAGTGTGTGGGCTCCTCTGAGCCTTGCTGTTACATGGGGATTCAGTTGTCTGAAAAAACGCGTTTATTTCGGGCTGAAAAACACGTTTTGAAAAGTGTTCTGTTACTGCCCCATAACTTACATGGGGTTGACCAAACTTGCAGAAACATGTTTATTTCTGCTGAAAAACACGTTTTGACCCTTTCTGCACACTGGGGTTAAGAGCTGAGTGTGTGGGCTCCTCTGAGCCTTGCTGTTACATGGGGATTCAGTTGTATGAAAAAACACGTTTATTTCGGGCTGAAAAACACGTTTTGAAAAGTGTTCTGTTACTGCCCCATAACTTACATGGGGTTGACCAAACTTGCAGAAACATGTTTATTTCTGCTGAAAAACACGTTTTGACCCTTTCTGCACACTGGGGTTAAGATCTGAGTGTGTGGGCTCCTCTGAGCCTTGCTGTTACATGGGGATTCAGTTGTCTGAAAAAACGCGTTTATTTCGGGCTGAAAAACACGTTTTGAAAAGTGTTCTGTTACTGCCCCATAACTTACATGGGGTTGACCAAACTTGCAGAAACATGTTTATTTCTGCTGAAAAACACGTTTTGACCCTTTCTGCACACTGGGGTTAAGAGCTGAGTGTGTGGGCTCCTCTGAGCCTTGCTGTTACATGGGGATTCAGTTGTCTGAAAAAACGCGTTTATTTCGGGCTGAAAAACACGTTTTGAAAAGTGTTCTGTTACTGTCCCATAACTTACATGGGGTTGACCAAACTTGCAGAAACATGTTTATTTCTGCTGAAAAACACGTTGTGACCCTTTCTGCACACTGGGGTTAAGAGCTGAGTGTGTGGGCTCCTCTGAGCCTTGCTGTTACATGGGGATTCAGTTGTCTGAAAAAACGCGTTTATTTCGGGCTGAAAAACACGTTTTGAAAAGTGTTCTGTTACTGCCCCATAACTTACATGGGGTTGACCAAACTTGCAGAAACATGTTTATTTCTGCTGAAAAACACGTTTTGACCCTTTCTGCACACTGGGGTTAAGAGCTGAGTGTGTGGGCTCCTCTGAGCCTTGCTGTTACATGGGGATTCAGTTGTCTGAAAAAACGCGTTTATTTCGGGCTGAAAAACACGTTTTGAAAAGTGTTCTGTTACTGTCCCATAATTTACATGGGGTTGACCAAACTTGCAGAAACATGTTTATTTCTGCTGAAAAACACGTTGTGACCCTTTCTGCACACTGGGGTTAAGAGCTGAGTGTGTGGGCTCCTCTGAGCCTTGCTGTTACATGGGGATTCAGTTGTCTGAAAAAACGCGTTTATTTCGGGCTGAAAAACACGTTTTGAAAAGTGTTCTGTTACTGCCCCATAACTTACATGGGGTTGACCAAACTTGCAGAAACATGTTTATTTCTGCTGAAAAACACGTTTTGACCCTTTCTGCACACTGGGGTTAAGAGCTGAGTGTGTGGGCTCCTCTGAGCCTTGCTGTTACATGGGGATTCAGTTGTCTGAAAAAACGCGTTTATTTCGGGCTGAAAAACACGTTTTGAAAAGTGTTCTGTTACTGTCCCATAACTTACATGGGGTTGACCAAACTTGCAGAAACATGTTTATTTCTGCTGAAAAACACGTTGTGACCCTTTCTGCACACTGGGGTTAAGAGCTGAGTGTGTGGGCTCCTCTGAGCCTTGCTGTTACATGGGGATTCAGTTGTCTGAAAAAACGCGTTTATTTCGGGCTGAAAAACACGTTTTGAAAAGTGTTCTGTTACTGTCCCATAACTTACATGGGGTTGACCAAACTTGCAGAAACATGTTTATTTCTGCTGAAAAACACGTTTTGACCCTTTCTGCACACTGGGGTTAAGAGCTGAGTGTGTGGGCTCCTCTGAGCATTTCTGTTACATGGGGATTCAGTTGTCTGAAAAAACGCGTTTATTTCGGGCTGAAAAACACGTTTTGAAAAGTGTGCTGTTACTGCCCCATAACTTACATGGGGTTGACCAAACTTACAGAAACATGTTTATTTCTGCTGAAAAACACGTTTTGACCCTTTCTGCACACTGGGGTTAAGAGCTGAGTGTGTGGGCTCCTCTGAGCCTTGCTGTTACATGGGGATTCAGTTGTCTGAAAAAACGCGTTTATTTCGGGCTGAAAAACACGTTTTGAAAAGTGTTCTGTTACTGCCCCATAATTTACATGGGGTTGACCAAACTTGCAGAAACATGTTTATTTCTGCTGAAAAACACGTTTTGACCCTTTCTGCACACTGGGGTTAAGATCTGAGTGTGTGGGCTCCTCTGAGCCTTGCTGTTACATGGGGATTCAGTTGTCTGAAAAAACGCGTTTATTTCGGGCTGAAAAACACGTTTTGAAAAGTGTTCTGTTACTGCCCCATAACTTACATGGGGTTGACCAAACTTGCAGAAACATGTTTATTTCTGCTGAAAAACACGTTTTGACCCTTTCTGCACACTGGGGTTAAGAGCTGAGTGTGTGGGCTCCTCTGAGCCTTGCTGTTACATGGGGATTCAGTTGTCTGAAAAAACGCGTTTATTTCGGGCTGAAAAACACGTTTTAAGAAGTTTGCTGTTACTGCCCCATAACTTACATGGGGTTGACCAAACTTGCAGAAACATGTTTATTTCTGCTGAAAAACACGTTTTGACTCTCTCTGCACACTGGGGTTAAGAGCTGAGTGTGTGGGCTCCTCTGAGCCTTGCTGTTACATGGGGATTCAGTTGTCTGAAAAAACGCGTTTATTTCGGGCTGAAAAACACGTTTTGAAAAGTGTTCTGTTACTGCCCCATAACTTACATGGGGTTGACCAAACTTGCAGAAAAATGTTTATTTCTGCTGAAAAACACGTTTTGACCCTTTCTGCACACTGGGGTTAAGAGCTGAGTGTGTGGGCTCCTCTGAGCCTTGCTGTTACATGGGGATTCAGATGTCTGAAAAAACGCGTTTATTTCGGGCTGAAAAACACGTTTTAAGAAGTGTGCTGTTACTGCCCCATAACTTACATGGGGTTGACCAAACTTGCAGAAACATGTTTATTTCTGCTGAAAAACACGTTTTGACTCTCTCTGCACACTGGGGTTAAGAGCTGAGTGTGTGGGCTCCTCTGAGCCTTGCTGTTACATGGGGATTCAGTTGTCTGAAAAAACGCGTTTATTTCGGGCTGAAAAACACGTTTTGAAAAGTGTTCTGTTACTGCCCCATAACTTACATGGGGTTGACCAAACTTGCAGAAACATGTTTATTTCTGCTGAAAAACACGTTTTGACCCTTTCTGCACACTGGGGTTAAGATCTGAGTGTGTGGGCTCCTCTGAGCCTTGCTGTTACATGGGGATTCAGTTGTCTGAAAAAACGCGTTTATTTCGGGCTGAAAAACACGTTTTGAAAAGTGTTCTGTTACTGTCCCATAACTTACATGGGGTTGACCAAACTTGCAGAAACATGTTTATTTCTGCTGAAAAACACGTTTTGACCCTTTCTGCACACTGGGGTTAAGAGCTGAGTGTGTGGGCTCCTCTGAGCCTTGCTGTTACATGGGGATTCAGTTGTCTGAAAAAACGCGTTTATTTCGGGCTGAAAAACACGTTTTGAAAAGTGTTCTGTTACTGTCCCATAACTTACATGGGGTTGACCAAACTTGCAGAAACATGTTTATTTCTGCTGAAAAACACGTTGTGACCCTTTCTGCACACTGGGGTTAAGAGCTGAGTGTGTGGGCTCCTCTGAGCCTTGCTGTTACATGGGGATTCAGTTGTCTGAAAAAACGCGTTTATTTCGGGCTGAAAAACACGTTTTGAAAAGTGTTCTGTTACTGCCCCATAACTTACATGGGGTTGACCAAACTTGCAGAAACATGTTTATTTCTGCTGAAAAACACGTTTTGACCCTTTCTGCACACTGGGGTTAAGAGCTGAGTGTGTGGGCTCCTCTGAGCCTTGCTGTTACATGGGGATTCAGTTGTATGAAAAAACACGTTTATTTCGGGCTGAAAAACACGTTTTGAAAAGTGTTCTGTTACTGCCCCATAACTTACATGGGGTTGACCAAACTTGCAGAAACATGTTTATTTCTGCTGAAAAACACGTTTTGACCCTTTCTGCACACTGGGGTTAAGATCTGAGTGTGTGGGCTCCTCTGAGCCTTGCTGTTACATGGGGATTCAGTTGTCTGAAAAAACGCGTTTATTTCGGGCTGAAAAACACGTTTTGAAAAGTGTTCTGTTACTGCCCCATAACTTACATGGGGTTGACCAAACTTGCAGAAACATGTTTATTTCTGCTGAAAAACACGTTTTGACCCTTTCTGCACACTGGGGTTAAGAGCTGAGTGTGTGGGCTCCTCTGAGCCTTGCTGTTACATGGGGATTCAGTTGTCTGAAAAAACGCGTTTATTTCGGGCTGAAAAACACGTTTTGAAAAGTGTTCTGTTACTGTCCCATAACTTACATGGGGTTGACCAAACTTGCAGAAACATGTTTATTTCTGCTGAAAAACACGTTGTGACCCTTTCTGCACACTGGGGTTAAGAGCTGAGTGTGTGGGCTCCTCTGAGCCTTGCTGTTACATGGGGATTCAGTTGTCTGAAAAAACGCGTTTATTTCGGGCTGAAAAACACGTTTTGAAAAGTGTTCTGTTACTGCCCCATAACTTACATGGGGTTGACCAAACTTGCAGAAACATGTTTATTTCTGCTGAAAAACACGTTTTGACCCTTTCTGCACACTGGGGTTAAGAGCTGAGTGTGTGGGCTCCTCTGAGCCTTGCTGTTACATGGGGATTCAGTTGTCTGAAAAAACGCGTTTATTTCGGGCTGAAAAACACGTTTTGAAAAGTGTTCTGTTACTGTCCCATAATTTACATGGGGTTGACCAAACTTGCAGAAACATGTTTATTTCTGCTGAAAAACACGTTGTGACCCTTTCTGCACACTGGGGTTAAGAGCTGAGTGTGTGGGCTCCTCTGAGCCTTGCTGTTACATGGGGATTCAGTTGTCTGAAAAAACGCGTTTATTTCGGGCTGAAAAACACGTTTTGAAAAGTGTTCTGTTACTGCCCCATAACTTACATGGGGTTGACCAAACTTGCAGAAACATGTTTATTTCTGCTGAAAAACACGTTTTGACCCTTTCTGCACACTGGGGTTAAGAGCTGAGTGTGTGGGCTCCTCTGAGCCTTGCTGTTACATGGGGATTCAGTTGTCTGAAAAAACGCGTTTATTTCGGGCTGAAAAACACGTTTTGAAAAGTGTTCTGTTACTGTCCCATAACTTACATGGGGTTGACCAAACTTGCAGAAACATGTTTATTTCTGCTGAAAAACACGTTGTGACCCTTTCTGCACACTGGGGTTAAGAGCTGAGTGTGTGGGCTCCTCTGAGCCTTGCTGTTACATGGGGATTCAGTTGTCTGAAAAAACGCGTTTATTTCGGGCTGAAAAACACGTTTTGAAAAGTGTTCTGTTACTGTCCCATAACTTACATGGGGTTGACCAAACTTGCAGAAACATGTTTATTTCTGCTGAAAAACACGTTTTGACCCTTTCTGCACACTGGGGTTAAGAGCTGAGTGTGTGGGCTCCTCTGAGCATTTCTGTTACATGGGGATTCAGTTGTCTGAAAAAACGCGTTTATTTCGGGCTGAAAAACACGTTTTGAAAAGTGTGCTGTTACTGCCCCATAACTTACATGGGGTTGACCAAACTTACAGAAACATGTTTATTTCTGCTGAAAAACACGTTTTGACCCTTTCTGCACACTGGGGTTAAGAGCTGAGTGTGTGGGCTCCTCTGAGCCTTGCTGTTACATGGGGATTCAGTTGTCTGAAAAAACGCGTTTATTTCGGGCTGAAAAACACGTTTTGAAAAGTGTTCTGTTACTGCCCCATAATTTACATGGGGTTGACCAAACTTGCAGAAACATGTTTATTTCTGCTGAAAAACACGTTTTGACCCTTTCTGCACACTGGGGTTAAGATCTGAGTGTGTGGGCTCCTCTGAGCCTTGCTGTTACATGGGGATTCAGTTGTCTGAAAAAACGCGTTTATTTCGGGCTGAAAA
The DNA here is from genome assembly GCF_059453375.1 of Lepisosteus platostomus. Taxonomy (NCBI): domain Eukaryota; kingdom Metazoa; phylum Chordata; class Actinopteri; order Semionotiformes; family Lepisosteidae; genus Lepisosteus; species Lepisosteus platostomus. Next base: position 22,033,498 of record NC_142623.1, on the reverse strand, counting down.
ACACGTTTTGAAAAGTGTTCTGTTACTGCCCCATAACTTACATGGGGTTGACCAAACTTGCAGAAACATGTTTATTTCTGCTGAAAAACACGTTTTGACCCTTTCTGCACACTGGGGTTAAGAGCTGAGTGTGTGGGCTCCTCTGAGCCTTGCTGTTACATGGGGATTCAGTTGTCTGAAAAAACGCGTTTATTTCGGGCTGAAAAACACGTTTTGAAAAGTGTTCTGTTACTGTCACATAACTTACATGGGGTTGACCAAACTTGCAGAAACATGTTTATTTCTGCTGAAAAAAACGTTGTGACCCTTTCTGCACACTGGGGTTAAGAGCTGAGTGTGTGGGCTCCTCTGAGCCTTGCTGTTACATGGGGATTCAGTTGTCTGAAAAAACGCGTTTATTTCGGGCTGAAAAACACGTTTTGAAAAGTGTTCTGTTACTGCCCCATAACTTACATGGGGTTGACCAAACTTGCAGAAACATGTTTATTTCTGCTGAAAAACACGTTTTGACCCTTTCTGCACACTGGGGTTAAGAGCTGAGTGTGTGGGCTCCTCTGAGCCTTGCTGTTACATGGGGATTCAGTTGTCTGAAAAAACGCGTTTATTTCGGGCTGAAAAACACGTTTTGAAAAGTGTTCTGTTACTGCCCCATAACTTACATGGGGTTGACCAAACTTGCAGAAACATGTTTATTTCTGCTGAAAAACACGTTTTGACCCTTTCTGCACACTGGGGTTAAGAGCTGAGTGTGTGGGCTCCTCTGAGCCTTGCTGTTACATGGGGATTCAGTTGTCTGAAAAAACGCGTTTATTTCGGGCTGAAAAACACGTTTTGAAAAGTGTTCTGTTACTGTCCCATAACTTACATGGGGTTGACCAAACTTGCAGAAACATGTTTATTTCTGCTGAAAAACACGTTTTGACCCTTTCTGCACACTGGGGTTAAGAGCTGAGTGTGTGGGCTCCTCTGAGCCTTGCTGTTACATGGGGATTCAGTTGTCTGAAAAAACGCGTTTATTTCGGGCTGAAAAACACGTTTTGAAAAGTGTTCTGTTACTGCCCCATAACTTACATGGGGTTGACCAAACTTGCAGAAAAATGTTTATTTCTGCTGAAAAACACGTTTTGACCCTTTCTGCACACTGGGGTTAAGAGCTGAGTGTGTGGGCTCCTCTGAGCCTTGCTGTTACATGGGGATTCAGATGTCTGAAAAAACGCGTTTATTTCGGGCTGAAAAACACGTTTTAAGAAGTTTGCTGTTACTGCCCCATAACTTACATGGGGTTGACCAAACTTGCAGAAACATGTTTATTTCTGCTGAAAAACACGTTTTGACTCTCTCTGCACACTGGGGTTAAGAGCTGAGTGTGTGGGCTCCTCTGAGCCTTGCTGTTACATGGGGATTCAGTTGTCTGAAAAAACGCGTTTATTTCGGGCTGAAAAACACGTTTTGAAAAGTGTTCTGTTACTGTCCCATAACTTACATGGGGTTGACCAAACTTGCAGAAACATGTTTATTTCTGCTGAAAAACACGTTGTGACCCTTTCTGCACACTGGGGTTAAGAGCTGAGTGTGTGGGCTCCTCTGAGCCTTGCTGTTACATGGGGATTCAGTTGTCTGAAAAAACGCGTTTATTTCGGGCTGAAAAACACGTTTTGAAAAGTGTTCTGTTACTGCCCCATAACTTACATGGGGTTGACCAAACTTGCAGAAACATGTTTATTTCTGCTGAAAAACACGTTGTGACCCTTTCTGCACACTGGGGTTAAGAGCTGAGTGTGTGGGCTCCTCTGAGCCTTGCTGTTACATGGGGATTCAGTTGTCTGAAAAAACGCGTTTATTTCGGGCTGAAAAACACGTTTTGAAAAGTGTTCTGTTACTGTCCCATAACTTACATGGGGTTGACCAAACTTGCAGAAACATGTTTATTTCTGCTGAAAAACACGTTGTGACCCTTTCTGCACACTGGGGTTAAGAGCTGAGTGTGTGGGCTCCTCTGAGCCTTGCTGTTACATGGGGATTCAGTGTCTGAAAAAACGCGTTTATTTCGGGCTGAAAAACACGTTTTGAAAAGTGTTCTGTTACTGTCCCATAACTTACATGGGGTTGACCAAACTTGCAGAAACATGTTTATTTCTGCTGAAAAACACGTTTTGACCCTTTCTGCACACTGGGGTTAAGAGCTGAGTGTGTGGGCTCCTCTGAGCCTTGCTGTTACATGGGGATTCAGTTGTCTGAAAAAACGCGTTTATTTCGGGCTGAAAAACACGTTTTGAAAAGTGTTCTGTTACTGCCCCATAACTTACATGGGGTTGACCAAACTTGCAGAAAAATGTTTATTTCTGCTGAAAAACACGTTTTGACCCTTTCTGCACACTGGGGTTAAGAGCTGAGTGTGTGGGCTCCTCTGAGCCTTGCTGTTACATGGGGATTCAGATGTCTGAAAAAACGCGTTTATTTCGGGCTGAAAAACACGTTTTAAGAAGTGTGCTGTTACTGCCCCATAACTTACATGGGGTTGACCAAACTTGCAGAAACATGTTTATTTCTGCTGAAAAACACGTTTTGACTCTCTCTGCACACTGGGGTTAAGAGCTGAGTGTGTGGGCTCCTCTGAGCCTTGCTGTTACATGGGGATTCAGTTGTCTGAAAAAACGCGTTTATTTCGGGCTGAAAAACACGTTTTGAAAAGTGTTCTGTTACTGCCCCATAACTTACATGGGGTTGACCAAACTTGCAGAAACATGTTTATTTCTGCTGAAAAACACGTTTTGACCCTTTCTGCACACTGGGGTTAAGATCTGAGTGTGTGGGCTCCTCTGAGCCTTGCTGTTACATGGGGATTCAGTTGTCTGAAAAAACGCGTTTATTTCGGGCTGAAAAACACGTTTTGAAAAGTGTTCTGTTACTGTCCCATAACTTACATGGGGTTGACCAAACTTGCAGAAACATGTTTATTTCTGCTGAAAAACACGTTTTGACCCTTTCTGCACACTGGGGTTAAGATCTGAGTGTGTGGGCTCCTCTGAGCCTTGCTGTTACATGGGGATTCAGTTGTCTGAAAAAACGCGTTTATTTCGGGCTGAAAAACACGTTTTGAAAAGTGTTCTGTTACTGCCCCATAACTTACATGGTGTTGACCAAACTTGCAGAAAAATGTTTATTTCTGCTGAAAAACACGTTTTGACCCTTTCTGCACACTGGGGTTAAGAGCTGAGTGTGTGGGCTCCTCTGAGCCTTGCTGTTACATGGGGATTCAGTTGTCTGAAAAAACGCGTTTATTTCGGGCTGAAAAACACGTTTTGAAAAGTGTTCTGTTACTGCCCCATAACTTACATGGGGTTGACCAAACTTGCAGAAACATGTTTATTTCTGCTGAAAAACACGTTTTGACCCTTTCTGCACACTGGGGTTAAGAGCTGAGTGTGTGGGCTCCTCTGAGCCTTGCTGTTACATGGGGATTCAGTTGTCTGAAAAAACGCGTTTATTTCGGGCTGAAAAACACGTTTTGAAAAGTGTTCTGTTACTGTCCCATAACTTACATGGGGTTGACCAAACTTGCAGAAACATGTTTATTTCTGCTGAAAAACACGTTGTGACCCTTTCTGCACACTGGGGTTAAGAGCTGAGTGTGTGGGCTCCTCTGAGCCTTGCTGTTACATGGGGATTCAGTTGTCTGAAAAAACGCGTTTATTTCGGGCTGAAAAACACGTTTTGAAAAGTGTTCTGTTACTGCCCCATAACTTACATGGGGTTGACCAAACTTGCAGAAACATGTTTATTTCTGCTGAAAAACACGTTTTGACCCTTTCTGCACACTGGGGTTAAGAGCTGAGTGTGTGGGCTCCTCTGAGCCTTGCTGTTACATGGGGATTCAGTTGTCTGAAAAAACGCGTTTATTTCGGGCTGAAAAACACGTTTTGAAAAGTGTTCTGTTACTGTCCCATAACTTACATGGGGTTGACCAAACTTGCAGAAACATGTTTATTTCTGCTGAAAAACACTTTTTGACCCTTTCTGCACACTGGGGTTAAGAGCTGAGTGTGTGGGCTCCTCTGAGCCTTTCTGTTACATGGGGATTCAGTTGTCTGAAAAAACGCGTTTATTTCGGGCTGAAAAACACGTTTTGAAAAGTGTTCTGTTACTGCCCCATAACTTACATGGGGTTGACCAAACTTGCAGAAAAATGTTTATTTCTGCTGAAAAACACGTTTTGACCCTTTCTGCACACTGGGGTTAAGAGCTGAGTGTGTGGGCTCCTCTGAGCCTTGCTGTTACATGGGGATTCAGATGTCTGAAAAAACGCGTTTATTTCGGGCTGAAAAACACGTTTTGAAAAGTGTGCTGTTACTGCCCCATAACTTACATGGGGTTGACCAAACTTGCAGAAACATGTTTATTTCTGCTGAAAAACACGTTTTGACTCTTTCTGCACACTGGGGTTAAGAGCTGAGTGTGTGGGCTCCTCTGAGCCTTGCTGCTGCATGGGGATTCAGTTGTCTGAAAAAACGCGTTTATTTCGGGCTGAAAAACACGTTTTGAAAAGTGTTCTGTTACTGCCCCATAACTTACATGGGGTTGACCAAACTTGCAGAAACATGTTTATTTCTGCTGAAAAACACGTTTTGACCCTTTCTGCACACTGGGGTTAAGAGCTGAGTGTGTGGGCTCCTCTGAGCCTTGCTGTTACATGGGGATTCAGTTGTCTGAAAAAACGCGTTTATTTCGGGCTGAAAAACACGTTTTGAAAAGTGTTCTGTTACTGCCCCATAACTTACATGGGGTTGACCAAACTTGCAGAAACATGTTTATTTCTGCTGAAAAACACGTTTTGACCCTTTCTGCACACTGGGGTTAAGATCTGAGTGTGTGGGCTCCTCTGAGCCTTGCTGTTACATGGGGATTCAGTTGTCTGAAAAAACGCGTTTATTTCGGGCTGAAAAACACGTTTTGAAAAGTGTTCTGTTACTGCCCCATAACTTACATGGGGTTGACCAAACTTGCAGAAACATGTTTATTTCTGCTGAAAAACACGTTGTGACCCTTTCTGCACACTGGGGTTAAGAGCTGAGTGTGTGGGCTCCTCTGAGCCTTGCTGTTACATGGGGATTCAGTTGTCTGAAAAAACGCGTTTATTTCGGGCTGAAAAACACGTTTTGAAAAGTGTTCTGTTACTGCCCCATAACTTACATGGGGTTGACCAAACTTGCAGAAACATGTTTATTTCTGCTGAAAAACACGTTGTGACCCTTTCTGCACACTGGGGTTAAGAGCTGAGTGTGTGGGCTCCTCTGAGCCTTGCTGTTACATGGGGATTCAGTTGTCTGAAAAAACGCGTTTATTTCGGGCTGAAAAACACGTTTTGAAAAGTGTTCTGTTACTGTCCCATAATTTACATGGGGTTGACCAAACTTGCAGAAACGTGTTTATTTCTGCTGAAAAACACGTTGTGACCCTTTCTGCACACTGGGGTTAAGAGCTGAGTGTGTGGGCTCCTCTGAGCCTTGCTGTTACATGGGGATTCAGTTGTCTGAAAAAACGCGTTTATTTCGGGCTGAAAAACACGTTTTGAAAAGTGTTCTGTTACTGCCCCATAACTTACATGGGGTTGACCAAACTTGCAGAAACATGTTTATTTCTGCTGAAAAACACGTTTTGACCCTTTCTGCACACTGGGGTTAAGAGCTGAGTGTGTGGGCTCCTCTGAGCCTTGCTGTTACATGGGGATTCAGTTGTCTGAAAAAACGCGTTTATTTCGGGCTGAAAAACACGTTTTGAAAAGTGTTCTGTTACTGCCCCATAACTTACATGGGGTTGACCAAACTTGCAGAAACATGTTTATTTCTGCTGAAAAACACGTTGTGACCCTTTCTGCACACTGGGGTTAAGAGCTGAGTGTGTGGGCTCCTCTGAGCCTTGCTGTTACATGGGGATTCAGTTGTCTGAAAAAACGCGTTTATTTCGGGCTGAAAAACACGTTTTGAAAAGTGTTCTGTTACTGCCCCATAACTTACATGGGGTTGACCAAACTTGCAGAAACATGTTTATTTCTGCTGAAAAACACGTTGTGACCCTTTCTGCACACTGGGGTTAAGAGCTGAGTGTGTGGGCTCCTCTGAGCCTTGCTGTTACATGGGGATTCAGTTGTCTGAAAAAACGCGTTTATTTCGGGCTGAAAAACACGTTTTGAAAAGTGTTCTGTTACTGTCCCATAATTTACATGGGGTTGACCAAACTTGCAGAAACGTGTTTATTTCTGCTGAAAAACACGTTGTGACCCTTTCTGCACACTGGGGTTAAGAGCTGAGTGTGTGGGCTCCTCTGAGCCTTGCTGTTACATGGGGATTCAGTTGTCTGAAAAAACGCGTTTATTTCGGGCTGAAAAACACGTTTTGAAAAGTGTTCTGTTACTGCCCCATAACTTACATGGGGTTGACCAAACTTGCAGAAACATGTTTATTTCTGCTGAAAAACACGTTTTGACCCTTTCTGCACACTGGGGTTAAGAGCTGAGTGTGTGGGCTCCTCTGAGCCTTGCTGTTACATGGGGATTCAGTTGTCTGAAAAAACGCGTTTATTTCGGGCTGAAAAACACGTTTTGAAAAGTGTTCTGTTACTGTCCCATAACTTACATGGGGTTGACCAAACTTGCAGAAACATGTTTATTTCTGCTGAAAAACACGTTTTGACCCTTTCTGCACACTGGGGTTAAGAGCTGAGTGTGTGGGCTCCTCTGAGCATTTCTGTTACATGGGGATTCAGTTGTCTGAAAAAACGCGTTTATTTCGGGCTGAAAAACACGTTTTGAAAAGTGTGCTGTTACTGCCCCATAACTTACATGGGGTTGACCAAACTTACAGAAACATGTTTATTTCTGCTGAAAAACACGTTTTGACCCTTTCTGCACACTGGGGTTAAGAGCTGAGTGTGTGGGCTCCTCTGAGCCTTGCTGTTACATGGGGATTCAGTTGTCTGAAAAAACGCGTTTATTTCGGGCTGAAAAACACGTTTTGAAAAGTGTTCTGTTACTGCCCCATAATTTACATGGGGTTGACCAAACTTGCAGAAACATGTTTATTTCTGCTGAAAAACACGTTTTGACCCTTTCTGCACACTGGGGTTAAGATCTGAGTGTGTGGGCTCCTCTGAGCCTTGCTGTTACATGGGGATTCAGTTGTCTGAAAAAACGCGTTTATTTCGGGCTGAAAAACACGTTTTGAAAAGTGTTCTGTTACTGCCCCATAACTTACATGGGGTTGACCAAACTTGCAGAAACATGTTTATTTCTGCTGAAAAACACGTTTTGACCCTTTCTGCACACTGGGGTTAAGAGCTGAGTGTGTGGGCTCCTCTGAGCCTTGCTGTTACATGGGGATTCAGTTGTCTGAAAAAACGCGTTTATTTCGGGCTGAAAAACACGTTTTGAAAAGTGTTCTGTTACTGTCACATAACTTACATGGGGTTGACCAAACTTGCAGAAACATGTTTATTTCTGCTGAAAAAAACGTTGTGACCCTTTCTGCACACTGGGGTTAAGAGCTGAGTGTGTGGGCTCCTCTGAGCCTTGCTGTTACATGGGGATTCAGTTGTCTGAAAAAACGCGTTTATTTCGGGCTGAAAAACACGTTTTGAAAAGTGTTCTGTTACTGCCCCATAACTTACATGGGGTTGACCAAACTTGCAGAAACATGTTTATTTCTGCTGAAAAACACGTTTTGACCCTTTCTGCACACTGGGGTTAAGAGCTGAGTGTGTGGGCTCCTCTGAGCCTTGCTGTTACATGGGGATTCAGTTGTCTGAAAAAACGCGTTTATTTCGGGCTGAAAAACACGTTTTGAAAAGTGTTCTGTTACTGCCCCATAACTTACATGGGGTTGACCAAACTTGCAGAAACATGTTTATTTCTGCTGAAAAACACGTTTTGACCCTTTCTGCACACTGGGGTTAAGAGCTGAGTGTGTGGGCTCCTCTGAGCCTTGCTGTTACATGGGGATTCAGTTGTCTGAAAAAACGCGTTTATTTCGGGCTGAAAAACACGTTTTGAAAAGTGTTCTGTTACTGTCCCATAACTTACATGGGGTTGACCAAACTTGCAGAAACATGTTTATTTCTGCTGAAAAACACGTTTTGACCCTTTCTGCACACTGGGGTTAAGAGCTGAGTGTGTGGGCTCCTCTGAGCCTTGCTGTTACATGGGGATTCAGTTGTCTGAAAAAACGCGTTTATTTCGGGCTGAAAAACACGTTTTGAAAAGTGTTCTGTTACTGCCCCATAACTTACATGGGGTTGACCAAACTTGCAGAAAAATGTTTATTTCTGCTGAAAAACACGTTTTGACCCTTTCTGCACACTGGGGTTAAGAGCTGAGTGTGTGGGCTCCTCTGAGCCTTGCTGTTACATGGGGATTCAGATGTCTGAAAAAACGCGTTTATTTCGGGCTGAAAAACACGTTTTAAGAAGTTTGCTGTTACTGCCCCATAACTTACATGGGGTTGACCAAACTTGCAGAAACATGTTTATTTCTGCTGAAAAACACGTTTTGACTCTCTCTGCACACTGGGGTTAAGAGCTGAGTGTGTGGGCTCCTCTGAGCCTTGCTGTTACATGGGGATTCAGTTGTCTGAAAAAACGCGTTTATTTCGGGCTGAAAAACACGTTTTGAAAAGTGTTCTGTTACTGTCCCATAACTTACATGGGGTTGACCAAACTTGCAGAAACATGTTTATTTCTGCTGAAAAACACGTTGTGACCCTTTCTGCACACTGGGGTTAAGAGCTGAGTGTGTGGGCTCCTCTGAGCCTTGCTGTTACATGGGGATTCAGTTGTCTGAAAAAACGCGTTTATTTCGGGCTGAAAAACACGTTTTGAAAAGTGTTCTGTTACTGCCCCATAACTTACATGGGGTTGACCAAACTTGCAGAAACATGTTTATTTCTGCTGAAAAACACGTTGTGACCCTTTCTGCACACTGGGGTTAAGAGCTGAGTGTGTGGGCTCCTCTGAGCCTTGCTGTTACATGGGGATTCAGTTGTCTGAAAAAACGCGTTTATTTCGGGCTGAAAAACACGTTTTGAAAAGTGTTCTGTTACTGTCCCATAACTTACATGGGGTTGACCAAACTTGCAGAAACATGTTTATTTCTGCTGAAAAACACGTTGTGACCCTTTCTGCACACTGGGGTTAAGAGCTGAGTGTGTGGGCTCCTCTGAGCCTTGCTGTTACATGGGGATTCAGTGTCTGAAAAAACGCGTTTATTTCGGGCTGAAAAACACGTTTTGAAAAGTGTTCTGTTACTGTCCCATAACTTACATGGGGTTGACCAAACTTGCAGAAACATGTTTATTTCTGCTGAAAAACACGTTTTGACCCTTTCTGCACACTGGGGTTAAGAGCTGAGTGTGTGGGCTCCTCTGAGCCTTGCTGTTACATGGGGATTCAGTTGTCTGAAAAAACGCGTTTATTTCGGGCTGAAAAACACGTTTTGAAAAGTGTTCTGTTACTGCCCCATAACTTACATGGGGTTGACCAAACTTGCAGAAAAATGTTTATTTCTGCTGAAAAACACGTTTTGACCCTTTCTGCACACTGGGGTTAAGAGCTGAGTGTGTGGGCTCCTCTGAGCCTTGCTGTTACATGGGGATTCAGATGTCTGAAAAAACGCGTTTATTTCGGGCTGAAAAACACGTTTTAAGAAGTGTGCTGTTACTGCCCCATAACTTACATGGGGTTGACCAAACTTGCAGAAACATGTTTATTTCTGCTGAAAAACACGTTTTGACTCTCTCTGCACACTGGGGTTAAGAGCTGAGTGTGTGGGCTCCTCTGAGCCTTGCTGTTACATGGGGATTCAGTTGTCTGAAAAAACGCGTTTATTTCGGGCTGAAAAACACGTTTTGAAAAGTGTTCTGTTACTGCCCCATAACTTACATGGGGTTGACCAAACTTGCAGAAACATGTTTATTTCTGCTGAAAAACACGTTTTGACCCTTTCTGCACACTGGGGTTAAGATCTGAGTGTGTGGGCTCCTCTGAGCCTTGCTGTTACATGGGGATTCAGTTGTCTGAAAAAACGCGTTTATTTCGGGCTGAAAAACACGTTTTGAAAAGTGTTCTGTTACTGTCCCATAACTTACATGGGGTTGACCAAACTTGCAGAAACATGTTTATTTCTGCTGAAAAACACGTTTTGACCCTTTCTGCACACTGGGGTTAAGATCTGAGTGTGTGGGCTCCTCTGAGCCTTGCTGTTACATGGGGATTCAGTTGTCTGAAAAAACGCGTTTATTTCGGGCTGAAAAACACGTTTTGAAAAGTGTTCTGTTACTGCCCCATAACTTACATGGTGTTGACCAAACTTGCAGAAAAATGTTTATTTCTGCTGAAAAACACGTTTTGACCCTTTCTGCACACTGGGGTTAAGAGCTGAGTGTGTGGGCTCCTCTGAGCCTTGCTGTTACATGGGGATTCAGTTGTCTGAAAAAACGCGTTTATTTCGGGCTGAAAAACACGTTTTGAAAAGTGTTCTGTTACTGCCCCATAACTTACATGGGGTTGACCAAACTTGCAGAAACATGTTTATTTCTGCTGAAAAACACGTTTTGACCCTTTCTGCACACTGGGGTTAAGAGCTGAGTGTGTGGGCTCCTCTGAGCCTTGCTGTTACATGGGGATTCAGTTGTCTGAAAAAACGCGTTTATTTCGGGCTGAAAAACACGTTTTGAAAAGTGTTCTGTTACTGTCCCATAACTTACATGGGGTTGACCAAACTTGCAGAAACATGTTTATTTCTGCTGAAAAACACGTTGTGACCCTTTCTGCACACTGGGGTTAAGAGCTGAGTGTGTGGGCTCCTCTGAGCCTTGCTGTTACATGGGGATTCAGTTGTCTGAAAAAACGCGTTTATTTCGGGCTGAAAAACACGTTTTGAAAAGTGTTCTGTTACTGCCCCATAACTTACATGGGGTTGACCAAACTTGCAGAAACATGTTTATTTCTGCTGAAAAACACGTTTTGACCCTTTCTGCACACTGGGGTTAAGAGCTGAGTGTGTGGGCTCCTCTGAGCCTTGCTGTTACATGGGGATTCAGTTGTCTGAAAAAACGCGTTTATTTCGGGCTGAAAAACACGTTTTGAAAAGTGTTCTGTTACTGTCCCATAACTTACATGGGGTTGACCAAACTTGCAGAAACATGTTTATTTCTGCTGAAAAACACTTTTTGACCCTTTCTGCACACTGGGGTTAAGAGCTGAGTGTGTGGGCTCCTCTGAGCCTTTCTGTTACATGGGGATTCAGTTGTCTGAAAAAACGCGTTTATTTCGGGCTGAAAAACACGTTTTGAAAAGTGTTCTGTTACTGCCCCATAACTTACATGGGGTTGACCAAACTTGCAGAAAAATGTTTATTTCTGCTGAAAAACACGTTTTGACCCTTTCTGCACACTGGGGTTAAGAGCTGAGTGTGTGGGCTCCTCTGAGCCTTGCTGTTACATGGGGATTCAGATGTCTGAAAAAACGCGTTTATTTCGGGCTGAAAAACACGTTTTGAAAAGTGTGCTGTTACTGCCCCATAACTTACATGGGGTTGACCAAACTTGCAGAAACATGTTTATTTCTGCTGAAAAACACGTTTTGACTCTTTCTGCACACTGGGGTTAAGAGCTGAGTGTGTGGGCTCCTCTGAGCCTTGCTGCTGCATGGGGATTCAGTTGTCTGAAAAAACGCGTTTATTTCGGGCTGAAAAACACGTTTTGAAAAGTGTTCTGTTACTGCCCCATAACTTACATGGGGTTGACCAAACTTGCAGAAACATGTTTATTTCTGCTGAAAAACACGTTTTGACCCTTTCTGCACACTGGGGTTAAGAGCTGAGTGTGTGGGCTCCTCTGAGCCTTGCTGTTACATGGGGATTCAGTTGTCTGAAAAAACGCGTTTATTTCGGGCTGAAAAACACGTTTTGAAAAGTGTTCTGTTACTGCCCCATAACTTACATGGGGTTGACCAAACTTGCAGAAACATGTTTATTTCTGCTGAAAAACACGTTTTGACCCTTTCTGCACACTGGGGTTAAGATCTGAGTGTGTGGGCTCCTCTGAGCCTTGCTGTTACATGGGGATTCAGTTGTCTGAAAAAACGCGTTTATTTCGGGCTGAAAAACACGTTTTGAAAAGTGTTCTGTTACTGCCCCATAACTTACATGGGGTTGACCAAACTTGCAGAAACATGTTTATTTCTGCTGAAAAACACGTTGTGACCCTTTCTGCACACTGGGGTTAAGAGCTGAGTGTGTGGGCTCCTCTGAGCCTTGCTGTTACATGGGGATTCAGTTGTCTGAAAAAACGCGTTTATTTCGGGCTGAAAAACACGTTTTGAAAAGTGTTCTGTTACTGCCCCATAACTTACATGGGGTTGACCAAACTTGCAGAAACATGTTTATTTCTGCTGAAAAACACGTTGTGACCCTTTCTGCACACTGGGGTTAAGAGCTGAGTGTGTGGGCTCCTCTGAGCCTTGCTGTTACATGGGGATTCAGTTGTCTGAAAAAACGCGTTTATTTCGGGCTGAAAAACACGTTTTGAAAAGTGTTCTGTTACTGTCCCATAATTTACATGGGGTTGACCAAACTTGCAGAAACGTGTTTATTTCTGCTGAAAAACACGTTGTGACCCTTTCTGCACACTGGGGTTAAGAGCTGAGTGTGTGGGCTCCTCTGAGCCTTGCTGTTACATGGGGATTCAGTTGTCTGAAAAAACGCGTTTATTTCGGGCTGAAAAACACGTTTTGAAAAGTGTTCTGTTACTGCCCCATAACTTACATGGGGTTGACCAAACTTGCAGAAACATGTTTATTTCTGCTGAAAAACACGTTTTGACCCTTTCTGCACACTGGGGTTAAGAGCTGAGTGTGTGGGCTCCTCTGAGCCTTGCTGTTACATGGGGATTCAGTTGTCTGAAAAAACGCGTTTATTTCGGGCTGAAAAACACGTTTTGAAAAGTGTTCTGTTACTGTCCCATAACTTACATGGGGTTGACCAAACTTGCAGAAACATGTTTATTTCTGCTGAAAAACACGTTTTGACCCTTTCTGCACACTGGGGTTAAGAGCTGAGTGTGTGGGCTCCTCTGAGCATTTCTGTTACATGGGGATTCAGTTGTCTGAAAAAACGCGTTTATTTCGGGCTGAAAAACACGTTTTGAAAAGTGTGCTGTTACTGCCCCATAACTTACATGGGGTTGACCAAACTTGCAGAAACATGTTTATTTCTGCTGAAAAACACGTTTTGACCCTTTCTGCACACTGGGGTTAAGAGCTGAGTGTGTGGGCTCCTCTGAGCCTTGCTGTTACATGGGGATTCAGTTGTCTGAAAAAACGCGTTTATTTCGGGCTGAAAAACACGTTTTGAAAAGTGTTCTGTTACTGCCCCATAATTTACATGGGGTTGACCAAACTTGCAGAAACATGTTTATTTCTGCTGAAAAACACGTTTTGACCCTTTCTGCACACTGGGGTTAAGATCTGAGTGTGTGGGCTCCTCTGAGCCTTGCTGTTACATGGGGATTCAGTTGTCTGAAAAAACGCGTTTATTTCGGGCTGAAAAACACGTTTTGAAAAGTGTTCTGTTACTGCCCCATAACTTACATGGGGTTGACCAAACTTGCAGAAACATGTTTATTTCTGCTGAAAAACACGTTTTGACCCTTTCTGCACACTGGGGTTAAGAGCTGAGTGTGTGGGCTCCTCTGAGCCTTGCTGTTACATGGGGATTCAGTTGTCTGAAAAAACGCGTTTATTTCGGGCTGAAAAACACGTTTTGAAAAGTGTTCTGTTACTGTCCCATAACTTACATGGGGTTGACCAAACTTGCAGAAACATGTTTATTTCTGCTGAAAAACACGTTGTGACCCTTTCTGCACACTGGGGTTAAGAGCTGAGTGTGTGGGCTCCTCTGAGCCTTGCTGTTACATGGGGATTCAGTTGTCTGAAAAAACGCGTTTATTTCGGGCTGAAAAACACGTTTTGAAAAGTGTTCTGTTACTGCCCCATAACTTACATGGGGTTGACCAAACTTGCAGAAACATGTTTATTTCTGCTGAAAAACACGTTTTGACCCTTTCTGCACACTGGGGTTAAGAGCTGAGTGTGTGGGCTCCTCTGAGCCTTGCTGTTACATGGGGATTCAGTTGTCTGAAAAAACGCGTTTATTTCGGGCTGAAAAACACGTTTTGAAAAGTGTTCTGTTACTGTCCCATAACTTACATGGGGTTGACCAAACTTGCAGAAACATGTTTATTTCTGCTGAAAAACACGTTGTGACCCTTTCTGCACACTGGGGTTAAGAGCTGAGTGTGTGGGCTCCTCTGAGCCTTGCTGTTACATGGGGATTCAGTTGTCTGAAAAAACGCGTTTATTTCGGGCTGAAAAACACGTTTTGAAAAGTGTTCTGTTACTGCCCCATAACTTACATGGGGTTGACCAAACTTGCAGAAACATGTTTATTTCTGCTGAAAAACACGTTTTGACCCTTTCTGCACACTGGGGTTAAGAGCTGAGTGTGTGGGCTCCTCTGAGCCTTGCTGTTACATGGGGATTCAGTTGTCTGAAAAAACGCGTTTATTTCGGGCTGAAAAACACGTTTTGAAAAGTGTTCTGTTACTGTCCCATAACTTACATGGGGTTGACCAAACTTGCAGAAACATGTTTATTTCTGCTGAAAAACACGTTTTGACCCTTTCTGCACACTGGGGTTAAGAGCTGAGTGTGTGGGCTCCTCTGAGCCTTGCTGTTACATGGGGATTCAGTTGTCTGAAAAAACGCGTTTATTTCGGGCTGAAAAACACGTTTTGAAAAGTGTTCTGTTACTGCCCCATAACTTACATGGGGTTGACCAAACTTGCAGAAAAATGTTTATTTCTGCTGAAAAACACGTTTTGACCCTTTCTGCACACTGGGGTTAAGAGCTGAGTGTGTGGGCTCCTCTGAGCCTTGCTGTTACATGGGGATTCAGATGTCTGAAAAAACGCGTTTATTTAGGGCTGAAAAACACGTTTTAAGAAGTGTGCTGTTACTGCCCCATAACTTACATGGGGTTGACCAAACTTGCAGAAACATGTTTATTTCTGCTGAAAAACACGTTTTGACTCTCTCTGCACACTGGGGTTAAGAGCTGAGTGTGTGGGCTCATCTGAGCCTTGCTGTTACATGGGGATTCAGTTGTCTGAAAAAACGCGTTTATTTCGGGCTGAAAAACACGTTTTGAAAAGTGTTCTGTTACTGTCCCATAACTTACATGGGGTTGACCAAACTTGCAGAAACATGTTTATTTCTGCTGAAAAACACGTTTTGACTCTCTCTGCACACTGGGGTTAAGAGCTGAGTGTGTGGGCTCCTCTGAGCCTTGCTGTTACATGGGGATTCAGTTGTCTGAAAAAACGCGTTTATTTCGGGCTGAAAAACACGTTTTGAAAAGTGTTCTGTTACTGCCCCATAACTTACATGGGGTTGACCAAACTTGCAGAAACATGTTTATTTCTGCTGAAAAACACGTTTTGACCCTTTCTGCACACTGGGGTTAAGATCTGAGTGTGTGGGCTCCTCTGAGCCTTGCTGTTACATGGGGATTCAGTTGTCTGAAAAAACGCGTTTATTTCGGGCTGAAAAACACGTTTTGAAAAGTGTTCTGTTACTGTCCCATAACTTACATGGGGTTGACCAAACTTGCAGAAACATGTTTATTTCTGCTGAAAAACACGTTGTGACCCTTTCTGCACACTGGGGTTAAGAGCTGAGTGTGTGGGCTCCTCTGAGCCTTGCTGTTACATGGGGATTCAGTTGTCTGAAAAAACGCGTTTATTTCGGGCTGAAAAACACGTTTTGAAAAGTGTTCTGTTACTGTCCCATAACTTACATGGGGTTGACCAAACTTGCAGAAACATGTTTATTTCTGCTGAAAAACACGTTGTGACCCTTTCTGCACACTGGGGTTAAGAGCTGAGTGTGTGGGCTCCTCTGAGCCTTGCTGTTACATGGGGATTCAGTTGTCTGAAAAAACGCGTTTATTTCGGGCTGAAAAACACGTTTTGAAAAGTGTGCTGTTACTGCCCCATAACTTACATGGGGTTGACCAAACTTGCAGAAAAATGTTTATTTCTGCTGAAAAACACGTTGTGACCCTTTCTGCACACTGGGGTTAAGAGCTGAGTGTGTGGGCTCCTCTGAGCCTTGCTGTTACATGGGGATTCAGTTGTCTGAAAAAACGCGTTTATTTCGGGCTGAAAAACACGTTTTGAAAAGTGTTCTGTTACTGCCCCATAACTTACATGGGGTTGACCAAACTTGCAGAAACATGTTTATTTCTGCTGAAAAACACGTTTTGACCCTTTCTGCACACTGGGGTTAAGAGCTGAGTGTGTGGGCTCCTCTGAGCCTTGCTGTTACATGGGGATTCAGTTGTCTGAAAAAACGCGTTTATTTCGGGCTGAAAAACACGTTTTGAAAAGTGTTCTGTTACTGTCCCATAACTTACATGGGGTTGACCAAACTTGCAGAAACATGTTTATTTCTGCTGAAAAACACGTTTTGACCCTTTCTGCACACTGGGGTTAAGAGCTGAGTGTGTGGGCTCCTCTGAGCCTTTCTGTTACATGGGGATTCAGTTGTCTGAAAAAACGCGTTTATTTCGGGCTGAAAAACACGTTTTGAAAAGTGTTCTGTTACTGCCCCATAACTTACATGGGGTTGACCAAACTTGCAGAAAAATGTTTATTTCTGCTGAAAAACACGTTTTGACCCTTTCTGCACACTGGGGTTAAGAGCTGAGTGTGTGGGCTCCTCTGAGCCTTGCTGTTACATGGGGATTCAGATGTCTGAAAAAACGCGTTTATTTCGGGCTGAAAAACACGTTTTGAAAAGTGTGCTGTTACTGCCCCATAACTTACATGGGGTTGACCAATCTTGCAGAAACATGTTTATTTCTGCTGAAAAACATGTTTTGACTCTTTCTGCACACTGGGGTTAAGAGCTGAGTGTGTGGGCTCCTCTGAGCCTTGCTGCTGCATGGGGATTCAGTTGTCTGAAAAAACGCGTTTATTTCGGGCTGAAAAACACGTTTTGAAAAGTGTTCTGTTACTGCCCCATAACTTACATGGGGTTGACCAAACTTGCAGAAACATGTTTATTTCTGCTGAAAAACACGTTTTGACCCTTTCTGCACACTGGGGTTAAGAGCTGAGTGTGTGGGCTCCTCTGAGCCTTGCTGTTACATGGGGATTCAGTTGTCTGAAAAAACGCGTTTATTTCGGGCTGAAAAACACGTTTTGAAAAGTGTTCTGTTACTGCCCCATAACTTACATGGGGTTGACCAAACTTGCAGAAACATGTTTATTTCTGCTGAAAAACACGTTTTGACCCTTTCTGCACACTGGGGTTAAGATCTGAGTGTGTGGGCTCCTCTGAGCCTTGCTGTTACATGGGGATTCAGTTGTCTGAAAAAACGCGTTTATTTCGGGCTGAAAAACACGTTTTGAAAAGTGTTCTGTTACTGTCCCATAACTTACATGGGGTTGACCAAACTTGCAGAAACATGTTTATTTCTGCTGAAAAACACGTTTTGACCCTTTCTGCACACTGGGGTTAAGATCTGAGTGTGTGGGCTCCTCTGAGCCTTGCTGTTACATGGGGATTCAGTTGTCTGAAAAAACGTGTTTATTTCGGGCTGAAAAACACGTTTTGAAAAGTGTTCTGTTACTGCCCCATAACTTACATGGTGTTGACCAAACTTGCAGAAAAATGTTTATTTCTGCTGAAAAACACGTTTTGACCCTTTCTGCACACTGGGGTTAAGAGCTGAGTGTGTGGGCTCCTCTGAGCCTTGCTGTTACATGGGGATTCAGTTGTCTGAAAAAACGCGTTTATTTCGGGCTGAAAAACACGTTTTGAAAAGTGTTCTGTTACTGTCCCATAACTTACATGGGTTTGACCAAACTTGCAGAAACATGTTTATTTCTGCTGAAAAACACGTTTTGACCCTTTCTGCACACTGGGGTTAAGAGCTGAGTGTGTGGGCTCCTCTGAGCCTTTCTGTTACATGGGGATTCAGTTGTCTGAAAAAACGCGTTTATTTCGGGCTGAAAAACACGTTTTGAAAAGTGTTCTGTTACTGCGCCATAACTTACATGGGGTTGACCAAACTTGCAGAAAAATGTTTATTTCTGCTGAAAAACACGTTTTGACCCTTTCTGCACACTGGGGTTAAGAGCTGAGTGTGTGGGCTCCTCTGAGCCTTGCTGTTACATGGGGATTCAGATGTCTGAAAAAACGCGTTTATTTCGGGCTGAAAAACACGTTTTGAAAAGTGTGCTGTTACTGTCCCATAACTTACATGGGGTTGACCAAACTTGCAGAAACATGTTTATTTCTGCTGAAAAACACGTTTTGACTCTTTCTGCACACTGGGGTTAAGAGCTGAGTGTGTGGGCTCCTCTGAGCCTTGCTGCTGCATGGGGATTCAGTTGTCTGAAAAAACGCGTTTATTTCGGGCTGAAAAACACGTTTTGAAAAGTGTTCTGTTACTGCCCCATAACTTACATGGGGTTGACCAAACTTGCAGAAACATGTTTATTTCTGCTGAAAAACACGTTTTGACCCTTTCTGCACACTGGGGTTAAGAGCTGAGTGTGTGGGCTCCTCTGAGCCTTGCTGTTACATGGGGATTCAGTTGTCTGAAAAAACGCGTTTATTTCGGGCTGAAAAACACGTTTTGAAAAGTGTTCTGTTACTGCCCCATAATTTACATGGGGTTGACCAAACTTGCAGAAACATGTTTATTTCTGCTGAAAAACACGTTTTGACCCTTTCTGCACACTGGGGTTAAGATCTGAGTGTGTGGGCTCCTCTGAGCCTTGCTGTTACATGGGGATTCAGTTGTCTGAAAAAACGCGTTTATTTCGGGCTGAAAAACACGTTTTGAAAAGTGTTCTGTTACTGCCCCATAACTTACATGGGGTTGACCAAACTTGCAGAAACATGTTTATTTCTGCTGAAAAACACGTTTTGACCCTTTCTGCACACTGGGGTTAAGAGCTGAGTGTGTGGGCTCCTCTGAGCCTTGCTGTTACATGGGGATTCAGTTGTCTGAAAAAACGCGTTTATTTCGGGCTGAAAAACACGTTTTGAAAAGTGTTCTGTTACTGTCCCATAACTTACATGGGGTTGACCAAACTTGCAGAAACATGTTTATTTCTGCTGAAAAACACGTTTTGACCCTTTCTGCACACTGGGGTTAAGAGCTGAGTGTGTGGGCTCCTCTGAGCCTTTCTGTTACATGGGGATTCAGTTGTCTGAAAAAACGCGTTTATTTCGGGCTAAAAAACACGTTTTGAAAAGTGTTCTGTTACTGCCCCATAACTTACATGGGGTTGACCAAACTTGCAGAAAAATGTTTATTTCTGCTGAAAAACACGTTTTGACCCTTTCTGCACACTGGGGTTAAGAGCTGAGTGTGTGGGCTCCTCTGAGCCTTGCTGTTACATGGGGATTCAGTTGTCTGAAAAAACGCGTTTATTTCGGGCTGAAAAACACGTTTTGAAAAGTGTTCTGTTACTGTCCCATAACTTACATGGGGTTGACCAAACTTGCAGAAACATGTTTATTTCTGCTGAAAAACACGTTGTGACCCTTTCTGCACACTGGGGTTAAGAGCTGAGTGTGTGGGCTCCTCTGAGCCTTGCTGTTACATGGGGATTCAGTTGTCTGAAAAAACGCGTTTATTTCGGGCTGAAAAACACGTTTTGAAAAGTGTTCTGTTACTGCCCCATAACTTACATGGGGTTGACCAAACTTGCAGAAACATGTTTATTTCTGCTGAAAAACACGTTTTGACCCTTTCTGCACACTGGGGTTAAGAGCTGAGTGTGTGGGCTCCTCTGAGCCTTGCTGTTACATGGGGATTCAGTTGTCTGAAAAAACGCGTTTATTTCGGGCTGAAAAACACGTTTTGAAAAGTGTTCTGTTACTGTCCCATAACTTACATGGGGTTGACCAAACTTGCAGAAACATGTTTATTTCTGCTGAAAAACACGTTGTGACCCTTTCTGCACACTGGGGTTAAGAGCTGAGTGTGTGGGCTCCTCTGAGCCTTGCTGTTACATGGGGATTCAGTTGTCTGAAAAAACGCGTTTATTTCGGGCTGAAAAACACGTTTTGAAAAGTGTTCTGTTACTGCCCCATAACTTACATGGGGTTGACCAAACTTGCAGAAACATGTTTATTTCTGCTGAAAAACACGTTTTGACCCTTTCTGCACACTGGGGTTAAGAGCTGAGTGTGTGGGCTCCTCTGAGCCTTGCTGTTACATGGGGATTCAGTTGTCTGAAAAAACGCGTTTATTTCGGGCTGAAAAACACGTTTTGAAAAGTGTTCTGTTACTGTCCCATAACTTACATGGGGTTGACCAAACTTGCAGAAACATGTTTATTTCTGCTGAAAAACACGTTTTGACCCTTTCTGCACACTGGGGTTAAGAGCTGAGTGTGTGGGCTCCTCTGAGCCTTTCTGTTACATGGGGATTCAGTTGTCTGAAAAAACGCGTTTATTTCGGGCTGAAAAACACGTTTTGAAAAGTGTGCTGTTACTGCCCCATAACTTACATGGGGTTGACCAAACTTGCAGAAACATGTTTATTTCTGCTGAAAAACACGTTTTGACTCTTTCTGCACACTGGGGTTAAGAGCTGAGTGTGTGGGCTCCTCTGAGCCTTGCTGCTGCATGGGGATTCAGATGTCTGAAAAAACGCGTTTATTTCGGGCTGAAAAACACGTTTTGAAAAGTGTGCTGTTACTGCCCCATAACTTACATGGGGTTGACCAAACTTGCAGAAACATGTTTATTTCTGCTGAAAAACACGTTTTGACTCTTTCTGCACACTGGGGTTAAGAGCTGAGTGTGTGGGCTCCTCTGAGCCTTGCTGCTGCATGGGGATTCAGTTGTCTGAAAAAACGCGTTTATTTCGGGCTGAAAAACACGTTTTGAAAAGTGTTCTGTTACTGCCCCATAACTTACATGGGGTTGACCAAACTTGCAGAAACATGTTTATTTCTGCTGAAAAACACGTTTTGACCCTTTCTGCACACTGGGGTTAAGAGCTGAGTGTGTGGGCTCCTCTGAGCCTTGCTGTTACATGGGGATTCAGTTGTCTGAAAAAACGCGTTTATTTCGGGCTGAAAAACACGTTTTGAAAAGTGTTCTGTTACTGCCCCATAATTTACATGGGGTGACCAAACTTGCAGAAACATGTTTATTTCTGCTGAAAAACACGTTTTGACCCTTTCTGCACACTGGGGTTAAGATCTGAGTGTGTGGGCTCCTCTGAGCCTTGCTGTTACATGGGGATTCAGTTGTCTGAAAAAACGCGTTTATTTCGGGCTGAAAAACACGTTTTGAAAAGTGTTCTGTTACTGCCCCATAACTTACATGGGGTTGACCAAACTTGCAGAAACATGTTTATTTCTGCTGAAAAACACGTTTTGACCCTTTCTGCACACTGGGGTTAAGAGCTGAGTGTGTGGGCTCCTCTGAGCCTTGCTGTTACATGGGGATTCAGTTGTCTGAAAAAACGCGTTTATTTCGTGCTGAAAAACACGTTTTGAAAAGTGTTCTGTTACTGCCCCATAACTTACATGGGGTTGACCAAACTTGCAGAAACATGTTTATTTCTGCTGAAAAACACGTTTTGACCCTTTCTGCACACTGGGGTTAAGAGCTGAGTGTGTGGGCTCCTCTGAGCCTTGCTGTTACATGGGGATTCAGTTGTCTGAAAAAACGCGTTTATTTCGGGCTGAAAAACACGTTTTGAAAAGTGTTCTGTTACTGTCCCATAACTTACATGGGGTTGACCAAACTTGCAGAAACATGTTTATTTCTGCTGAAAAACACGTTGTGACCCTTTCTGCACACTGGGGTTAAGAGCTGAGTGTGTGGGCTCCTCTGAGCCTTGCTGTTACATGGGGATTCAGTTGTCTGAAAAAACGCGTTTATTTCGGGCTGAAAAACACGTTTTGAAAAGTGTTCTGTTACTGCCCCATAACTTACATGGGGTTGACCAAACTTGCAGAAACATGTTTATTTCTGCTGAAAAACACGTTTTGACCCTTTCTGCACACTGGGGTTAAGAGCTGAGTGTGTGGGCTCCTCTGAGCCTTGCTGTTACATGGGGATTCAGTTGTCTGAAAAAACGCGTTTATTTCGGGCTGAAAAACACGTTTTGAAAAGTGTTCTGTTACTGTCCCATAACTTACATGGGGTTGACCAAACTTGCAGAAACATGTTTATTTCTGCTGAAAAACACGTTTTGACCCTTTCTGCACACTGGGGTTAAGAGCTGAGTGTGTGGGCTCCTCTGAGCCTTGCTGTTACATGGGGATTCAGTTGTCTGAAAAAACGCGTTTATTTCGGGCTGAAAAACACGTTTTGAAAAGTGTTCTGTTACTGCCCCATAACTTACATGGGGTTGACCAAACTTGCAGAAAAATGTTTATTTCTGCTGAAAAACACGTTTTGACCCTTTCTGCACACTGGGGTTAAGAGCTGAGTGTGTGGGCTCCTCTGAGCCTTGCTGTTACATGGGGATTCAGATGTCTGAAAAAACGCGTTTATTTCGGGCTGAAAAACACGTTTTGAAAAGTGTGCTGTTACTGCCCCATAACTTACATGGGGTTGACCAATCTTGCAGAAACATGTTTATTTCTGCTGAAAAACATGTTTTGACTCTTTCTGCCCACTGGGGTTAAGAGCTGAGTGTGTGGGCTCCTCTGAGCCTTGCTGCTGCATGGGGATTCAGTTGTCTGAAAAAACGCGTTTATTTCGGGCTGAAAAACACGTTTTGAAAAGTGTTCTGTTACTGCCCCATAACTTACATGGGGTTGACCAAACTTGCAGAAACATGTTTATTTCTGCTGAAAAACACGTTTTGACCCTTTCTGCACACTGGGGTTAAGAGCTGATTGTGTGGGCTCCTCTGAGCCTTGCTGTTACATGGGGATTCAGTTGTCTGAAAAAACGCGTTTATTTCGGGCTGAAAAACACGTTTTGAAAAGTGTTCTGTTACTGCCCCATAACTTACATGGGGTTGACCAAACTTGCAGAAACATGTTTATTTCTGCTGAAAAACACGTTTTGACCCTTTCTGCACACTGGGGTTAAGATCTGAGTGTGTGGGCTCCTCTGAGCCTTGCTGTTACATGGGGATTCAGTTGTCTGAAAAAACGCGTTTATTTCGGGCTGAAAAACACGTTTTGAAAAGTGTTCTGTTACTGTCCCATAACTTACATGGGGTTGACCAAACTTGCAGAAACATGTTTATTTCTGCTGAAAAACACGTTGTGACCCTTTCTGCACACTGGGGTTAAGAGCTGAGTGTGTGGGCTCCTCTGAGCCTTGCTGTTACATGGGGATTCAGTTGTCTGAAAAAACGCGTTTATTTCGGGCTGAAAAACACGTTTTGAAAAGTGTTCTGTTACTGCCCCATAACTTACATGGGGTTGACCAAACTTGCAGAAACATGTTTATTTCTGCTGAAAAACACGTTTTGACCCTTTCTGCACACTGGGGTTAAGAGCTGAGTGTGTGGGCTCCTCTGAGCCTTGCTGTTACATGGGGATTCAGTTGTCTGAAAAAACGCGTTTATTTCGGGCTGAAAAACACGTTTTGAAAAGTGTTCTGTTACTGTCCCATAACTTACATGGGGTTGACCAAACTTGCAGAAACATGTTTATTTCTGCTGAAAAACACGTTGTGACCCTTTCTGCACACTGGGGTTAAGAGCTGAGTGTGTGGGCTCCTCTGAGCCTTGCTGTTACATGGGGATTCAGTTGTCTGAAAAAACGCGTTTATTTCGGGCTGAAAAACACGTTTTGAAAAGTGTTCTGTTACTGCCCCATAACTTACATGGGGTTGACCAAACTTGCAGAAACATGTTTATTTCTGCTGAAAAACACGTTTTGACCCTTTCTGCACACTGGGGTTAAGAGCTGAGTGTGTGGGCTCCTCTGAGCCTTGCTGTTACATGGGGATTCAGTTGTCTGAAAAAACGCGTTTATTTCGGGCTGAAAAACACGTTTTGAAAAGTGTTCTGTTACTGTCCCATAACTTACATGGGGTTGACCAAACTTGCAGAAACATGTTTATTTCTGCTGAAAAACACGTTTTGACCCTTTCTGCACACTGGGGTTAAGAGCTGAGTGTGTGGGCTCCTCTGAGCCTTTCTGTTACATGGGGATTCAGTTGTCTGAAAAAACGCGTTTATTTCGGGCTGAAAAACACGTTTTGAAAAGTGTTCTGTTACTGCCCCATAACTTACATGGGGTTGACCAAACTTGCAGAAAAATGTTTATTTCTGCTGAAAAACACGTTTTGACCCTTTCTGCACACTGGGGTTAAGAGCTGAGTGTGTGGGCTCCTCTGAGCCTTGCTGTTACATGGGGATTCAGATGTCTGAAAAAACGCGTTTATTTCGGGCTGAAAAACACGTTTTGAAAAGTGTGCTGTTACTGCCCCATAACTTACATGGGGTTGACCAATCTTGCAGAAACATGTTTATTTCTGCTGAAAAACATGTTTTGACTCTTTCTGCACACTGGGGTTAAGAGCTGAGTGTGTGGGCTCCTCTGAGCCTTGCTGCTGCATGGGGATTCAGTTGTCTGAAAAAACGCGTTTATTTCGGGCTGAAAAACACGTTTTGAAAAGTGTTCTGTTACTGCCCCATAACTTACATGGGGTTGACCAAACTTGCAGAAACATGTTTATTTCTGCTGAAAAACACGTTTTGACCCTTTCTGCACACTGGGGTTAAGAGCTGAGTGTGTGGGCTCCTCTGAGCCTTGCTGTTACATGGGGATTCAGTTGTCTGAAAAAACGCGTTTATTTCGGGCTGAAAAACACGTTTTGAAAAGTGTTCTGTTACTGCCCCATAACTTACATGGGGTTGACCAAACTTGCAGAAACATGTTTATTTCTGCTGAAAAACACGTTTTGACCCTTTCTGCACACTGGGGTTAAGATCTGAGTGTGTGGGCTCCTCTGAGCCTTGCTGTTACATGGGGATTCAGTTGTCTGAAAAAACGCGTTTATTTCGGGCTGAAAAACACGTTTTGAAAAGTGTTCTGTTACTGTCCCATAACTTACATGGGGTTGACCAAACTTGCAGAAACATGTTTATTTCTGCTGAAAAACACGTTTTGACCCTTTCTGCACACTGGGGTTAAGATCTGAGTGTGTGGGCTCCTCTGAGCCTTGCTGTTACATGGGGATTCAGTTGTCTGAAAAAACGTGTTTATTTCGGGCTGAAAAACACGTTTTGAAAAGTGTTCTGTTACTGCCCCATAACTTACATGGTGTTGACCAAACTTGCAGAAAAATGTTTATTTCTGCTGAAAAACACGTTTTGACCCTTTCTGCACACTGGGGTTAAGAGCTGAGTGTGTGGGCTCCTCTGAGCCTTGCTGTTACATGGGGATTCAGTTGTCTGAAAAAACGCGTTTATTTCGGGCTGAAAAACACGTTTTGAAAAGTGTTCTGTTACTGTCCCATAACTTACATGGGTTTGACCAAACTTGCAGAAACATGTTTATTTCTGCTGAAAAACACGTTTTGACCCTTTCTGCACACTGGGGTTAAGAGCTGAGTGTGTGGGCTCCTCTGAGCCTTTCTGTTACATGGGGATTCAGTTGTCTGAAAAAACGCGTTTATTTCGGGCTGAAAAACACGTTTTGAAAAGTGTTCTGTTACTGCGCCATAACTTACATGGGGTTGACCAAACTTGCAGAAAAATGTTTATTTCTGCTGAAAAACACGTTTTGACCCTTTCTGCACACTGGGGTTAAGAGCTGAGTGTGTGGGCTCCTCTGAGCCTTGCTGTTACATGGGGATTCAGATGTCTGAAAAAACGCGTTTATTTCGGGCTGAAAAACACGTTTTGAAAAGTGTGCTGTTACTGTCCCATAACTTACATGGGGTTGACCAAACTTGCAGAAACATGTTTATTTCTGCTGAAAAACACGTTTTGACTCTTTCTGCACACTGGGGTTAAGAGCTGAGTGTGTGGGCTCCTCTGAGCCTTGCTGCTGCATGGGGATTCAGTTGTCTGAAAAAACGTGTTTATTTCGGGCTGAAAAACACGTTTTGAAAAGTGTTCTGTTACTGCCCCATAACTTACATGGGGTTGACCAAACTTGCAGAAACATGTTTATTTCTGCTGAAAAACACGTTTTGACCCTTTCTGCACACTGGGGTTAAGAGCTGAGTGTGTGGGCTCCTCTGAGCCTTGCTGTTACATGGGGATTCAGTTGTCTGAAAAAACGCGTTTATTTCGGGCTGAAAAACACGTTTTGAAAAGTGTTCTGTTACTGCCCCATAATTTACATGGGGTTGACCAAACTTGCAGAAACATGTTTATTTCTGCTGAAAAACACGTTTTGACCCTTTCTGCACACTGGGGTTAAGATCTGAGTGTGTGGGCTCCTCTGAGCCTTGCTGTTACATGGGGATTCAGTTGTCTGAAAAAACGCGTTTATTTCGGGCTGAAAAACACGTTTTGAAAAGTGTTCTGTTACTGCCCCATAACTTACATGGGGTTGACCAAACTTGCAGAAACATGTTTATTTCTGCTGAAAAACACGTTTTGACCCTTTCTGCACACTGGGGTTAAGAGCTGAGTGTGTGGGCTCCTCTGAGCCTTGCTGTTACATGGGGATTCAGTTGTCTGAAAAAACGCGTTTATTTCGGGCTGAAAAACACGTTTTGAAAAGTGTTCTGTTACTGCCCCATAACTTACATGGGGTTGACCAAACTTGCAGAAACATGTTTATTTCTGCTGAAAAACACGTTTTGACCCTTTCTGCACACTGGGGTTAAGAGCTGAGTGTGTGGGCTCCTCTGAGCCTTTCTGTTACATGGGGATTCAGTTGTCTGAAAAAACGCGTTTATTTCGGGCTAAAAAACACGTTTTGAAAAGTGTTCTGTTACTGCCCCATAACTTACATGGGGTTGACCAAACTTGCAGAAAAATGTTTATTTCTGCTGAAAAACACGTTTTGACCCTTTCTGCACACTGGGGTTAAGAGCTGAGTGTGTGGGCTCCTCTGAGCCTTGCTGTTACATGGGGATTCAGTTGTCTGAAAAAACGCGTTTATTTCGGGCTGAAAAACACGTTTTGAAAAGTGTTCTGTTACTGTCCCATAACTTACATGGGGTTGACCAAACTTGCAGAAACATGTTTATTTCTGCTGAAAAACACGTTGTGACCCTTTCTGCACACTGGGGTTAAGAGCTGAGTGTGTGGGCTCCTCTGAGCCTTGCTGTTACATGGGGATTCAGTTGTCTGAAAAAACAGACTGAAAAAACGTTGTCTGAAAAAACGCGTTTATTTCGGGCTGAAAAACACGTTTTGAAAAGTGTTCTGTTACTGTCCCATAACTTACATGGGGTTGACCAAACTTGCAGAAACATGTTTATTTCTGCTGAAAAACACGTTGTGACCCTTTCTGCACACTGGGGTTAAGAGCTGAGTGTGTGGGCTCCTCTGAGCCTTGCTGTTACATGGGGATTCAGTTGTCTGAAAAAACGCGTTTATTTCGGGCTGAAAAACACGTTTTGAAAAGTGTTCTGTTACTGCCCCATAACTTACATGGGGTTGACCAAACTTGCAGAAACTTCTGCTGAAAAACACGTTTTGACCCTTTCTGCACACTGGGGTTAAGAGCTGAGTGTGTGGGCTCCTCTGAGCCTTGCTGTTACATGGGGATTCAGTTGTCTGAAAAAACGCGTTTATTTCGGGCTGAAAAACACGTTTTGAAAAGTGTTCTGTTACTGTCCCATAACTTACATGGGGTTGACCAAACTTGCAGAAACATGTTTATTTCTGCTGAAAAACACGTTTTGACCCTTTCTGCACACTGGGGTTAAGAGCTGAGTGTGTGGGCTCCTCTGAGCCTTTCTGTTACATGGGGATTCAGTTGTCTGAAAAAACGCGTTTATTTCGGGCTGAAAAACACGTTTTGAAAAGTGTGCTGTTACTGCCCCATAACTTACATGGGGTTGACCAAACTTGCAGAAACATGTTTATTTCTGCTGAAAAACACGTTTTGACTCTTTCTGCACACTGGGGTTAAGAGCTGAGTGTGTGGGCTCCTCTGAGCCTTGCTGCTGCATGGGGATTCAGATGTCTGAAAAAACGCGTTTATTTCGGGCTGAAAAACACGTTTTGAAAAGTGTGCTGTTACTGCCCCATAACTTACATGGGGTTGACCAAACTTGCAGAAACATGTTTATTTCTGCTGAAAAACACGTTTTGACCCTTTCTGCACACTGGGGTTAAGAGCTGAGTGTGTGGGCTCCTCTGAGCCTTGCTGTTACATGGGGATTCAGTTGTCTGAAAAAACGCGTTTATTTCGGGCTGAAAAACACGTTTTGAAAAGTGTTCTGTTACTGCCCCATAACTTACATGGGGTTGACCAAACTTGCAGAAACATGTTTATTTCTGCTGAAAAACACGTTTTGACCCTTTCTGCACACTGGGGTTAAGATCTGAGTGTGTGGGCTCCTCTGAGCCTTGCTGTTACATGGGGATTCAGTTGTCTGAAAAAACGCGTTTATTTCGGGCTGAAAAACACGTTTTGAAAAGTGTTCTGTTACTGCCCCATAACTTACATGGGGTTGACCAAACTTGCAGAAACATGTTTATTTCTGCTGAAAAACACGTTTTGACCCTTTCTGCACACTGGGGTTAAGAGCTGAGTGTGTGGGCTCCTCTGAGCCTTGCTGTTACATGGGGATTCAGTTGTCTGAAAAAACGCGTTTATTTCGGGCTGAAAAACACGTTTTGAAAAGTGTTCTGTTACTGTCCCATAACTTACATGGGGTTGACCAAACTTGCAGAAACATGTTTATTTCTGCTGAAAAACACGTTGTGACCCTTTCTGCACACTGGGGTTAAGAGCTGAGTGTGTGGGCTCCTCTGAGCCTTGCTGTTACATGGGGATTCAGTTGTCTGAAAAAACGCGTTTATTTCGGGCTGAAAAACACGTTTTGAAAAGTGTTCTGTTACTGTCCCATAACTTACATGGGGTTGACCAAACTTGCAGAAACATGTTTATTTCTGCTGAAAAACACGTTTTGAACGTTTTGACCCTTTCTGCACACTGGGGTTAAGAGCTGAGTGTGTGGGCTCCTCTGAGCATTTCTGTTACATGGGGATTCAGTTGTCTGAAAAAACGCGTTTATTTCGGGCTGAAAAACACGTTTTGAAAAGTGTTCTGTTACTGTCCCATAATTTACATGGGGTTGACCAAACTTGCAGAAACATGTTTATTTCTGCTGAAAAACACGTTGTGACCCTTTCTGCACACTGGGGTTAAGAGCTGAGTGTGTGGGCTCCTCTGAGCCTTGCTGTTACATGGGGATTCAGTTGTCTGAAAAAACGCGTTTATTTCGGGCTGAAAAACACGTTTTGAAAAGTGTTCTGTTACTGCCCCATAACTTACATGGGGTTGACCAAACTTGCAGAAACATGTTTATTTCTGCTGAAAAACACGTTTTGACCCTTTCTGCACACTGGGGTTAAGAGCTGAGTGTGTGGGCTCCTCTGAGCCTTGCTGTTACATGGGGATTCAGATGTCTGAAAAAACGCGTTTATTTCGGGCTGAAAAACACGTTTTGAAAAGTGTTCTGTTACTGTCCCATAACTTACATGGGGTTGACCAAACTTGCAGAAACATGTTTATTTCTGCTGAAAAACACGTTGTGACCCTTTCTGCACACTGGGGTTAAGAGCTGAGTGTGTGGGCTCCTCTGAGCCTTGCTGTTACATGGGGATTCAGTTGTCTGAAAAAACGCGTTTATTTCGGGCTGAAAAACACGTTTTGAAAAGTGTTCTGTTACTGTCCCATAACTTACATGGGGTTGACCAAACTTGCAGAAACATGTTTATTTCTGCTGAAAAACACGTTTTGACCCTTTCTGCACACTGGGGTTAAGAGCTGAGTGTGTGGGCTCCTCTGAGCATTTCTGTTACATGGGGATTCAGTTGTCTGAAAAAACGCGTTTATTTCGGGCTGAAAAACACGTTTTGAAAAGTGTGCTGTTACTGCCCCATAACTTACATGGGGTTGACCAAACTTACAGAAACATGTTTATTTCTGCTGAAAAACACGTTTTGACCCTTTCTGCACACTGGGGTTAAGAGCTGAGTGTGTGGGCTCCTCTGAGCCTTGCTGTTACATGGGGATTCAGTTGTCTGAAAAAACGCGTTTATTTCGGGCTGAAAAACACGTTTTGAAAAGTGTTCTGTTACTGCCCCATAATTTACATGGGGTTGACCAAACTTGCAGAAACATGTTTATTTCTGCTGAAAAACACGTTTTGACCCTTTCTGCACACTGGGGTTAAGATCTGAGTGTGTGGGCTCCTCTGAGCCTTGCTGTTACATGGGGATTCAGTTGTCTGAAAAAACGCGTTTATTTCGGGCTGAAAAACACGTTTTGAAAAGTGTTCTGTTACTGCCCCATAACTTACATGGGGTTGACCAAACTTGCAGAAACATGTTTATTTCTGCTGAAAAACACGTTTTGACCCTTTCTGCACACTGGGGTTAAGAGCTGAGTGTGTGGGCTCCTCTGAGCCTTGCTGTTACATGGGGATTCAGTTGTCTGAAAAAACGCGTTTATTTCGGGCTGAAAAACACGTTTTGAAAAGTGTTCTGTTACTGTCACATAACTTACATGGGGTTGACCAAACTTGCAGAAACATGTTTATTTCTGCTGAAAAAAACGTTGTGACCCTTTCTGCACACTGGGGTTAAGAGCTGAGTGTGTGGGCTCCTCTGAGCCTTGCTGTTACATGGGGATTCAGTTGTCTGAAAAAACGCGTTTATTTCGGGCTGAAAAACACGTTTTGAAAAGTGTTCTGTTACTGCCCCATAACTTACATGGGGTTGACCAAACTTGCAGAAACATGTTTATTTCTGCTGAAAAACACGTTTTGACCCTTTCTGCACACTGGGGTTAAGAGCTGAGTGTGTGGGCTCCTCTGAGCCTTGCTGTTACATGGGGATTCAGTTGTCTGAAAAAACGCGTTTATTTCGGGCTGAAAAACACGTTTTGAAAAGTGTTCTGTTACTGCCCCATAACTTACATGGGGTTGACCAAACTTGCAGAAACATGTTTATTTCTGCTGAAAAACACGTTTTGACCCTTTCTGCACACTGGGGTTAAGAGCTGAGTGTGTGGGCTCCTCTGAGCCTTGCTGTTACATGGGGATTCAGTTGTCTGAAAAAACGCGTTTATTTCGGGCTGAAAAACACGTTTTGAAAAGTGTTCTGTTACTGTCCCATAACTTACATGGGGTTGACCAAACTTGCAGAAACATGTTTATTTCTGCTGAAAAACACGTTTTGACCCTTTCTGCACACTGGGGTTAAGAGCTGAGTGTGTGGGCTCCTCTGAGCCTTGCTGTTACATGGGGATTCAGTTGTCTGAAAAAACGCGTTTATTTCGGGCTGAAAAACACGTTTTGAAAAGTGTTCTGTTACTGCCCCATAACTTACATGGGGTTGACCAAACTTGCAGAAAAATGTTTATTTCTGCTGAAAAACACGTTTTGACCCTTTCTGCACACTGGGGTTAAGAGCTGAGTGTGTGGGCTCCTCTGAGCCTTGCTGTTACATGGGGATTCAGATGTCTGAAAAAACGCGTTTATTTCGGGCTGAAAAACACGTTTTAAGAAGTTTGCTGTTACTGCCCCATAACTTACATGGGGTTGACCAAACTTGCAGAAACATGTTTATTTCTGCTGAAAAACACGTTTTGACTCTCTCTGCACACTGGGGTTAAGAGCTGAGTGTGTGGGC
The DNA here is from genome assembly GCF_059453375.1 of Lepisosteus platostomus. Taxonomy (NCBI): domain Eukaryota; kingdom Metazoa; phylum Chordata; class Actinopteri; order Semionotiformes; family Lepisosteidae; genus Lepisosteus; species Lepisosteus platostomus. The sequence continues at coordinate 22,001,610 of NC_142623.1, read as the reverse complement.
TCCTCTGAGCCTTGCTGTTACATGGGGATTCAGTTGTCTGAAAAAACGCGTTTATTTCGGGCTGAAAAACACGTTTTGAAAAGTGTTCTGTTACTGTCCCATAACTTACATGGGGTTGACCAAACTTGCAGAAACATGTTTATTTCTGCTGAAAAACACGTTGTGACCCTTTCTGCACACTGGGGTTAAGAGCTGAGTGTGTGGGCTCCTCTGAGCCTTGCTGTTACATGGGGATTCAGTTGTCTGAAAAAACGCGTTTATTTCGGGCTGAAAAACACGTTTTGAAAAGTGTTCTGTTACTGCCCCATAACTTACATGGGGTTGACCAAACTTGCAGAAACATGTTTATTTCTGCTGAAAAACACGTTGTGACCCTTTCTGCACACTGGGGTTAAGAGCTGAGTGTGTGGGCTCCTCTGAGCCTTGCTGTTACATGGGGATTCAGATGTCTGAAAAAACGCGTTTATTTCGGGCTGAAAAACACGTTTTAAGAAGTGTGCTGTTACTGCCCCATAACTTACATGGGGTTGACCAAACTTGCAGAAACATGTTTATTTCTGCTGAAAAACACGTTTTGACTCTCTCTGCACACTGGGGTTAAGAGCTGAGTGTGTGGGCTCCTCTGAGCCTTGCTGTTACATGGGGATTCAGTTGTCTGAAAAAACGCGTTTATTTCGGGCTGAAAAACACGTTTTGAAAAGTGTTCTGTTACTGCCCCATAACTTACATGGGGTTGACCAAACTTGCAGAAACATGTTTATTTCTGCTGAAAAACACATTTTGACCCTTTCTGCACACTGGGGTTAAGATCTGAGTGTGTGGGCTCCTCTGAGCCTTGCTGTTACATGGGGATTCAGTTGTCTGAAAAAACGCGTTTATTTCGGGCTGAAAAACACGTTTTGAAAAGTGTTCTGTTACTGTCCCATAACTTACATGGGGTTGACCAAACTTGCAGAAACATGTTTATTTCTGCTGAAAAACACGTTTTGACCCTTTCTGCACACTGGGGTTAAGATCTGAGTGTGTGGGCTCCTCTGAGCCTTGCTGTTACATGGGGATTCAGTTGTCTGAAAAAACGCGTTTATTTCGGGCTGAAAAACACGTTTTGAAAAGTGTTCTGTTACTGCCCCATAACTTACATGGTGTTGACCAAACTTGCAGAAAAATGTTTATTTCTGCTGAAAAACACGTTTTGACCCTTTCTGCACACTGGGGTTAAGAGCTGAGTGTGTGGGCTCCTCTGAGCCTTGCTGTTACATGGGGATTCAGTTGTCTGAAAAAACGCGTTTATTTCGGGCTGAAAAACACGTTTTGAAAAGTGTTCTGTTACTGTCCCATAACTTACATGGGGTTGACCAAACTTGCAGAAACATGTTTATTTCTGCTGAAAAACACGTTGTGACCCTTTCTGCACACTGGGGTTAAGAGCTGAGTGTGTGGGCTCCTCTGAGCCTTGCTGTTACATGGGGATTCAGTTGTCTGAAAAAACGCGTTTATTTCGGGCTGAAAAACACGTTTTGAAAAGTGTTCTGTTACTGCCCCATAACTTACATGGGGTTGACCAAACTTGCAGAAACATGTTTATTTCTGCTGAAAAACACGTTTTGACCCTTTCTGCACACTGGGGTTAAGAGCTGAGTGTGTGGGCTCCTCTGAGCCTTGCTGTTACATGGGGATTCAGTTGTCTGAAAAAACGCGTTTATTTCGGGCTGAAAAACACGTTTTGAAAAGTGTTCTGTTACTGTCCCATAACTTACATGGGGTTGACCAAACTTGCAGAAACATGTTTATTTCTGCTGAAAAACACTTTTTGACCCTTTCTGCACACTGGGGTTAAGAGCTGAGTGTGTGGGCTCCTCTGAGCCTTTCTGTTACATGGGGATTCAGTTGTCTGAAAAAACGCGTTTATTTCGGGCTGAAAAACACGTTTTGAAAAGTGTTCTGTTACTGCCCCATAACTTACATGGGGTTGACCAAACTTGCAGAAAAATGTTTATTTCTGCTGAAAAACACGTTTTGACCCTTTCTGCACACTGGGGTTAAGAGCTGAGTGTGTGGGCTCCTCTGAGCCTTGCTGTTACATGGGGATTCAGATGTCTGAAAAAACGCGTTTATTTCGGGCTGAAAAACACGTTTTGAAAAGTGTGCTGTTACTGCCCCATAACTTACATGGGGTTGACCAAACTTGCAGAAACATGTTTATTTCTGCTGAAAAACACGTTTTGACTCTTTCTGCACACTGGGGTTAAGAGCTGAGTGTGTGGGCTCCTCTGAGCCTTGCTGCTGCATGGGGATTCAGTTGTCTGAAAAAACGCGTTTATTTCGGGCTGAAAAACACGTTTTGAAAAGTGTTCTGTTACTGCCCCATAACTTACATGGGGTTGACCAAACTTGCAGAAACATGTTTATTTCTGCTGAAAAACACGTTTTGACCCTTTCTGCACACTGGGGTTAAGAGCTGAGTGTGTGGGCTCCTCTGAGCCTTGCTGTTACATGGGGATTCAGTTGTCTGAAAAAACGCGTTTATTTCGGGCTGAAAAACACGTTTTGAAAAGTGTTCTGTTACTGCCCCATAACTTACATGGGGTTGACCAAACTTGCAGAAACATGTTTATTTCTGCTGAAAAACACGTTTTGACCCTTTCTGCACACTGGGGTTAAGATCTGAGTGTGTGGGCTCCTCTGAGCCTTGCTGTTACATGGGGATTCAGTTGTCTGAAAAAACGCGTTTATTTCGGGCTGAAAAACACGTTTTGAAAAGTGTTCTGTTACTGCCCCATAACTTACATGGGGTTGACCAAACTTGCAGAAACATGTTTATTTCTGCTGAAAAACACGTTGTGACCCTTTCTGCACACTGGGGTTAAGAGCTGAGTGTGTGGGCTCCTCTGAGCCTTGCTGTTACATGGGGATTCAGTTGTCTGAAAAAACGCGTTTATTTCGGGCTGAAAAACACGTTTTGAAAAGTGTTCTGTTACTGTCCCATAATTTACATGGGGTTGACCAAACTTGCAGAAACGTGTTTATTTCTGCTGAAAAACACGTTGTGACCCTTTCTGCACACTGGGGTTAAGAGCTGAGTGTGTGGGCTCCTCTGAGCCTTGCTGTTACATGGGGATTCAGTTGTCTGAAAAAACGCGTTTATTTCGGGCTGAAAAACACGTTTTGAAAAGTGTTCTGTTACTGCCCCATAACTTACATGGGGTTGACCAAACTTGCAGAAACATGTTTATTTCTGCTGAAAAACACGTTTTGACCCTTTCTGCACACTGGGGTTAAGAGCTGAGTGTGTGGGCTCCTCTGAGCCTTGCTGTTACATGGGGATTCAGTTGTCTGAAAAAACGCGTTTATTTCGGGCTGAAAAACACGTTTTGAAAAGTGTTCTGTTACTGTCCCATAACTTACATGGGGTTGACCAAACTTGCAGAAACATGTTTATTTCTGCTGAAAAACACGTTTTGACCCTTTCTGCACACTGGGGTTAAGAGCTGAGTGTGTGGGCTCCTCTGAGCATTTCTGTTACATGGGGATTCAGTTGTCTGAAAAAACGCGTTTATTTCGGGCTGAAAAACACGTTTTGAAAAGTGTGCTGTTACTGCCCCATAACTTACATGGGGTTGACCAAACTTGCAGAAACATGTTTATTTCTGCTGAAAAACACGTTTTGACCCTTTCTGCACACTGGGGTTAAGAGCTGAGTGTGTGGGCTCCTCTGAGCCTTGCTGTTACATGGGGATTCAGTTGTCTGAAAAAACGCGTTTATTTCGGGCTGAAAAACACGTTTTGAAAAGTGTTCTGTTACTGCCCCATAATTTACATGGGGTTGACCAAACTTGCAGAAACATGTTTATTTCTGCTGAAAAACACGTTTTGACCCTTTCTGCACACTGGGGTTAAGATCTGAGTGTGTGGGCTCCTCTGAGCCTTGCTGTTACATGGGGATTCAGTTGTCTGAAAAAACGCGTTTATTTCGGGCTGAAAAACACGTTTTGAAAAGTGTTCTGTTACTGCCCCATAACTTACATGGGGTTGACCAAACTTGCAGAAACATGTTTATTTCTGCTGAAAAACACGTTTTGACCCTTTCTGCACACTGGGGTTAAGAGCTGAGTGTGTGGGCTCCTCTGAGCCTTGCTGTTACATGGGGATTCAGTTGTCTGAAAAAACGCGTTTATTTCGGGCTGAAAAACACGTTTTGAAAAGTGTTCTGTTACTGTCCCATAACTTACATGGGGTTGACCAAACTTGCAGAAACATGTTTATTTCTGCTGAAAAACACGTTGTGACCCTTTCTGCACACTGGGGTTAAGAGCTGAGTGTGTGGGCTCCTCTGAGCCTTGCTGTTACATGGGGATTCAGTTGTCTGAAAAAACGCGTTTATTTCGGGCTGAAAAACACGTTTTGAAAAGTGTTCTGTTACTGCCCCATAACTTACATGGGGTTGACCAAACTTGCAGAAACATGTTTATTTCTGCTGAAAAACACGTTTTGACCCTTTCTGCACACTGGGGTTAAGAGCTGAGTGTGTGGGCTCCTCTGAGCCTTGCTGTTACATGGGGATTCAGTTGTCTGAAAAAACGCGTTTATTTCGGGCTGAAAAACACGTTTTGAAAAGTGTTCTGTTACTGTCCCATAACTTACATGGGGTTGACCAAACTTGCAGAAACATGTTTATTTCTGCTGAAAAACACGTTGTGACCCTTTCTGCACACTGGGGTTAAGAGCTGAGTGTGTGGGCTCCTCTGAGCCTTGCTGTTACATGGGGATTCAGTTGTCTGAAAAAACGCGTTTATTTCGGGCTGAAAAACACGTTTTGAAAAGTGTTCTGTTACTGCCCCATAACTTACATGGGGTTGACCAAACTTGCAGAAACATGTTTATTTCTGCTGAAAAACACGTTTTGACCCTTTCTGCACACTGGGGTTAAAAGCTGAGTGTGTGGGCTCCTCTGAGCCTTGCTGTTACATGGGGATTCAGTTGTCTGAAAAAACGCGTTTATTTCGGGCTGAAAAACACGTTTTGAAAAGTGTTCTGTTACTGTCCCATAACTTACATGGGGTTGACCAAACTTGCAGAAACATGTTTATTTCTGCTGAAAAACACGTTTTGACCCTTTCTGCACACTGGGGTTAAGAGCTGAGTGTGTGGGCTCCTCTGAGCCTTGCTGTTACATGGGGATTCAGTTGTCTGAAAAAACGCGTTTATTTCGGGCTGAAAAACACGTTTTGAAAAGTGTTCTGTTACTGCCCCATAACTTACATGGGGTTGACCAAACTTGCAGAAAAATGTTTATTTCTGCTGAAAAACACGTTTTGACCCTTTCTGCACACTGGGGTTAAGAGCTGAGTGTGTGGGCTCCTCTGAGCCTTGCTGTTACATGGGGATTCAGATGTCTGAAAAAACGCGTTTATTTAGGGCTGAAAAACACGTTTTAAGAAGTGTGCTGTTACTGCCCCATAACTTACATGGGGTTGACCAAACTTGCAGAAACATGTTTATTTCTGCTGAAAAACACGTTTTGACTCTCTCTGCACACTGGGGTTAAGAGCTGAGTGTGTGGGCTCATCTGAGCCTTGCTGTTACATGGGGATTCAGTTGTCTGAAAAAACGCGTTTATTTCGGGCTGAAAAACACGTTTTGAAAAGTGTTCTGTTACTGTCCCATAACTTACATGGGGTTGACCAAACTTGCAGAAACATGTTTATTTCTGCTGAAAAACACGTTTTGACTCTCTCTGCACACTGGGGTTAAGAGCTGAGTGTGTGGGCTCCTCTGAGCCTTGCTGTTACATGGGGATTCAGTTGTCTGAAAAAACGCGTTTATTTCGGGCTGAAAAACACGTTTTGAAAAGTGTTCTGTTACTGCCCCATAACTTACATGGGGTTGACCAAACTTGCAGAAACATGTTTATTTCTGCTGAAAAACACGTTTTGACCCTTTCTGCACACTGGGGTTAAGATCTGAGTGTGTGGGCTCCTCTGAGCCTTGCTGTTACATGGGGATTCAGTTGTCTGAAAAAACGCGTTTATTTCGGGCTGAAAAACACGTTTTGAAAAGTGTTCTGTTACTGTCCCATAACTTACATGGGGTTGACCAAACTTGCAGAAACATGTTTATTTCTGCTGAAAAACACGTTGTGACCCTTTCTGCACACTGGGGTTAAGAGCTGAGTGTGTGGGCTCCTCTGAGCCTTGCTGTTACATGGGGATTCAGTTGTCTGAAAAAACGCGTTTATTTCGGGCTGAAAAACACGTTTTGAAAAGTGTTCTGTTACTGTCCCATAACTTACATGGGGTTGACCAAACTTGCAGAAACATGTTTATTTCTGCTGAAAAACACGTTGTGACCCTTTCTGCACACTGGGGTTAAGAGCTGAGTGTGTGGGCTCCTCTGAGCCTTGCTGTTACATGGGGATTCAGTTGTCTGAAAAAACGCGTTTATTTCGGGCTGAAAAACACGTTTTGAAAAGTGTGCTGTTACTGCCCCATAACTTACATGGGGTTGACCAAACTTGCAGAAAAATGTTTATTTCTGCTGAAAAACACGTTGTGACCCTTTCTGCACACTGGGGTTAAGAGCTGAGTGTGTGGGCTCCTCTGAGCCTTGCTGTTACATGGGGATTCAGTTGTCTGAAAAAACGCGTTTATTTCGGGCTGAAAAACACGTTTTGAAAAGTGTTCTGTTACTGCCCCATAACTTACATGGGGTTGACCAAACTTGCAGAAACATGTTTATTTCTGCTGAAAAACACGTTTTGACCCTTTCTGCACACTGGGGTTAAGAGCTGAGTGTGTGGGCTCCTCTGAGCCTTGCTGTTACATGGGGATTCAGTTGTCTGAAAAAACGCGTTTATTTCGGGCTGAAAAACACGTTTTGAAAAGTGTTCTGTTACTGTCCCATAACTTACATGGGGTTGACCAAACTTGCAGAAACATGTTTATTTCTGCTGAAAAACACGTTTTGACCCTTTCTGCACACTGGGGTTAAGAGCTGAGTGTGTGGGCTCCTCTGAGCCTTTCTGTTACATGGGGATTCAGTTGTCTGAAAAAACGCGTTTATTTCGGGCTGAAAAACACGTTTTGAAAAGTGTTCTGTTACTGCCCCATAACTTACATGGGGTTGACCAAACTTGCAGAAAAATGTTTATTTCTGCTGAAAAACACGTTTTGACCCTTTCTGCACACTGGGGTTAAGAGCTGAGTGTGTGGGCTCCTCTGAGCCTTGCTGTTACATGGGGATTCAGATGTCTGAAAAAACGAGTTTATTTCGGGCTGAAAAACACGTTTTGAAAAGTGTGCTGTTACTGTCCCATAACTTACATGGGGTTGACCAATCTTGCAGAAACATGTTTATTTCTGCTGAAAAACATGTTTTGACTCTTTCTGCACACTGGGGTTAAGAGCTGAGTGTGTGGGCTCCTCTGAGCCTTGCTGCTGCATGGGGATTCAGTTGTCTGAAAAAACGCGTTTATTTCGGGCTGAAAAACACGTTTTGAAAAGTGTTCTGTTACTGCCCCATAACTTACATGGGGTTGACCAAACTTGCAGAAACATGTTTATTTCTGCTGAAAAACACGTTTTGACCCTTTCTGCACACTGGGGTTAAGAGCTGAGTGTGTGGGCTCCTCTGAGCCTTGCTGTTACATGGGGATTCAGTTGTCTGAAAAAACGCGTTTATTTCGGGCTGAAAAACACGTTTTGAAAAGTGTTCTGTTACTGCCCCATAACTTACATGGGGTTGACCAAACTTGCAGAAACATGTTTATTTCTGCTGAAAAACACGTTTTGACCCTTTCTGCACACTGGGGTTAAGATCTGAGTGTGTGGGCTCCTCTGAGCCTTGCTGTTACATGGGGATTCAGTTGTCTGAAAAAACGCGTTTATTTCGGGCTGAAAAACACGTTTTGAAAAGTGTTCTGTTACTGTCCCATAACTTACATGGGGTTGACCAAACTTGCAGAAACATGTTTATTTCTGCTGAAAAACACGTTTTGACCCTTTCTGCACACTGGGGTTAAGATCTGAGTGTGTGGGCTCCTCTGAGCCTTGCTGTTACATGGGGATTCAGTTGTCTGAAAAAACGTGTTTATTTCGGGCTGAAAAACACGTTTTGAAAAGTGTTCTGTTACTGCGCCATAACTTACATGGGGTTGACCAAACTTGCAGAAAAATGTTTATTTCTGCTGAAAAACACGTTTTGACCCTTTCTGCACACTGGGGTTAAGAGCTGAGTGTGTGGGCTCCTCTGAGCCTTGCTGTTACATGGGGATTCAGATGTCTGAAAAAACGCGTTTATTTCGGGCTGAAAAACACGTTTTGAAAAGTGTGCTGTTACTGTCCCATAACTTACATGGGGTTGACCAAACTTGCAGAAACATGTTTATTTCTGCTGAAAAACACGTTTTGACTCTTTCTGCACACTGGGGTTAAGAGCTGAGTGTGTGGGCTCCTCTGAGCCTTGCTGCTGCATGGGGATTCAGTTGTCTGAAAAAACGCGTTTATTTCGGGCTGAAAAACACGTTTTGAAAAGTGTTCTGTTACTGCCCCATAACTTACATGGGGTTGACCAAACTTGCAGAAACATGTTTATTTCTGCTGAAAAACACGTTTTGACCCTTTCTGCACACTGGGGTTAAGAGCTGAGTGTGTGGGCTCCTCTGAGCCTTGCTGTTACATGGAGATTCAGTTGTCTGAAAAAACGCGTTTATTTCGGGCTGAAAAACACGTTTTGAAAAGTGTTCTGTTACTGCCCCATAATTTACATGGGGTTGACCAAACTTGCAGAAACATGTTTATTTCTGCTGAAAAACACGTTTTGACCCTTTCTGCACACTGGGGTTAAGATCTGAGTGTGTGGGCTCCTCTGAGCCTTGCTGTTACATGGGGATTCAGTTGTCTGAAAAAACGCGTTTATTTCGGGCTGAAAAACACGTTTTGAAAAGTGTTCTGTTACTGCCCCATAACTTACATGGGGTTGACCAAACTTGCAGAAACATGTTTATTTCTGCTGAAAAACACGTTTTGACCCTTTCTGCACACTGGGGTTAAGAGCTGAGTGTGTGGGCTCCTCTGAGCCTTGCTGTTACATGGGGATTCAGTTGTCTGAAAAAACGCGTTTATTTCGGGCTGAAAAACACGTTTTGAAAAGTGTTCTGTTACTGTCCCATAACTTACATGGGGTTGACCAAACTTGCAGAAACATGTTTATTTCTGCTGAAAAACACGTTTTGACCCTTTCTGCACACTGGGGTTAAGAGCTGAGTGTGTGGGCTCCTCTGAGCCTTTCTGTTACATGGGGATTCAGTTGTCTGAAAAAACGCGTTTATTTCGGGCTAAAAAACACGTTTTGAAAAGTGTTCTGTTACTGCCCCATAACTTACATGGGGTTGACCAAACTTGCAGAAAAATGTTTATTTCTGCTGAAAAACACGTTTTGACCCTTTCTGCACACTGGGGTTAAGAGCTGAGTGTGTGGGCTCCTCTGAGCCTTGCTGTTACATGGGGATTCAGTTGTCTGAAAAAACGCGTTTATTTCGGGCTGAAAAACACGTTTTGAAAAGTGTTCTGTTACTGCCCCATAACTTACATGGGGTTGACCAAACTTGCAGAAACATGTTTATTTCTGCTGAAAAACACGTTTTGACCCTTTCTGCACACTGGGGTTAAGATCTGAGTGTGTGGGCTCCTCTGAGCCTTGCTGTTACATGGGGATTCAGTTGTCTGAAAAAACGCGTTTATTTCGGGCTGAAAAACACGTTTTGAAAAGTGTTCTGTTACTGTCCCATAACTTACATGGGGTTGACCAAACTTGCAGAAACATGTTTATTTCTGCTGAAAAACACGTTGTGACCCTTTCTGCACACTGGGGTTAAGAGCTGAGTGTGTGGGCTCCTCTGAGCCTTGCTGTTACATTGGGATTCAGTTGTCTGAAAAAACGCGTTTATTTCGGGCTGAAAAACACGTTTTGAAAAGTGTTCTGTTACTGTCCCATAACTTACATGGGGTTGACCAAACTTGCAGAAACATGTTTATTTCTGCTGAAAAACACGTTGTGACCCTTTCTGCACACTGGGGTTAAGAGCTGAGTGTGTGGGCTCCTCTGAGCCTTGCTGTTACATGGGGATTCAGTTGTCTGAAAAAACGCGTTTATTTCGGGCTGAAAAACACGTTTTGAAAAGTGTGCTGTTACTGCCCCATAACTTACATGGGGTTGACCAAACTTGCAGAAAAATGTTTATTTCTGCTGAAAAACACGTTGTGACCCTTTCTGCACACTGGGGTTAAGAGCTGAGTATGTGGGCTCCTCTGAGCCTTGCTGTTACATGGGGATTCAGTTGTCTGAAAAAACGCGTTTATTTCGGGCTGAAAAACACGTTTTGAAAAGTGTTCTGTTACTACCCCATAACTTACATGGGGTTGACCAAACTTGCAGAAACATGTTTATTTCTGCTGAAAAACACGTTTTGACCCTTTCTGCACACTGGGGTTAAGAGCTGAGTGTGTGGGCTCCTCTGAGCCTTGCTGTTACATGGGGATTCAGTTGTCTGAAAAAACGCGTTTATTTCGGGCTGAAAAACACGTTTTGAAAAGTGTTCTGTTACTGTCCCATAACTTACATGGGGTTGACCAAACTTGCAGAAACATGTTTATTTCTGCTGAAAAACACGTTTTGACCCTTTCTGCACACTGGGGTTAAGAGCTGAGTGTGTGGGCTCCTCTGAGCCTTTCTGTTACATGGGGATTCAGTTGTCTGAAAAAACGCGTTTATTTCGGGCTGAAAAACACGTTTTGAAAAGTGTTCTGTTACTGCCCCATAACTTACATGGGGTTGACCAAACTTGCAGAAAAATGTTTATTTCTGCTGAAAAACACGTTTTGACCCTTTCTGCACACTGGGGTTAAGAGCTGAGTGTGTGGGCTCCTCTGAGCCTTGCTGTTACATGGGGATTCAGATGTCTGAAAAAACGCGTTTATTTCGGTCCGAAAAACACGTTTTGAAAAGTGTGCTGTTACTGCCCCATAACTTACATGGGGTTGACCAATCTTGCAGAAACATGTTTATTTCTGCTGAAAAACATGTTTTGACTCTTTCTGCACACTGGGGTTAAGAGCTGAGTGTGTGGGCTCCTCTGAGCCTTGCTGCTGCATGGGGATTCAGTTGTCTGAAAAAACGCGTTTATTTCGGGCTGAAAAACACGTTTTGAAAAGTGTTCTGTTACTGCCCCATAACTTACATGGGGTTGACCAAACTTGCAGAAACATGTTTATTTCTGCTGAAAAACACGTTTTGACCCTTTCTGCACACTGGGGTTAAGAGCTGAGTGTGTGGGCTCCTCTGAGCCTTGCTGTTACATGGGGATTCAGTTGTCTGAAAAAACGCGTTTATTTCGGGCTGAAAAACACGTTTTGAAAAGTGTTCTGTTACTGCCCCATAACTTACATGGGGTTGACCAAACTTGCAGAAACATGTTTATTTCTGCTGAAAAACACGTTTTGACCCTTTCTGCACACTGGGGTTAAGATCTGAGTGTGTGGGCTCCTCTGAGCCTTGCTGTTACATGGGGATTCAGTTGTCTGAAAAAACGCGTTTATTTCGGGCTGAAAAACACGTTTTGAAAAGTGTTCTGTTACTGTCCCATAACTTACATGGGGTTGACCAAACTTGCAGAAACATGTTTATTTCTGCTGAAAAACACGTTTTGACCCTTTCTGCACACTGGGGTTAAGATCTGAGTGTGTGGGCTCCTCTGAGCCTTGCTGTTACATGGGGATTCAGTTGTCTGAAAAAACGTGTTTATTTCGGGCTGAAAAACACGTTTTGAAAAGTGTTCTGTTACTGCCCCATAACTTACATGGTGTTGACCAAACTTGCAGAAAAATGTTTATTTCTGCTGAAAAACACGTTTTGACCCTTTCTGCACACTGGGGTTAAGAGCTGAGTGTGTGGGCTCCTCTGAGCCTTGCTGTTACATGGGGATTCAGTTGTCTGAAAAAACGCGTTTATTTCGGGCTGAAAAACACGTTTTGAAAAGTGTTCTGTTACTGTCCCATAACTTACATGGGTTTGACCAAACTTGCAGAAACATGTTTATTTCTGCTGAAAAACACGTTTTGACCCTTTCTGCACACTGGGGTTAAGAGCTGAGTGTGTGGGCTCCTCTGAGCCTTTCTGTTACATGGGGATTCAGTTGTCTGAAAAAACGCGTTTATTTCGGGCTGAAAAACACGTTTTGAAAAGTGTTCTGTTACTGCGCCATAACTTACATGGGGTTGACCAAACTTGCAGAAAAATGTTTATTTCTGCTGAAAAACACGTTTTGACCCTTTCTGCACACTGGGGTTAAGAGCTGAGTGTGTGGGCTCCTCTGAGCCTTGCTGTTACATGGGGATTCAGATGTCTGAAAAAACGCGTTTATTTCGGGCTGAAAAACACGTTTTGAAAAGTGTGCTGTTACTGTCCCATAACTTACATGGGGTTGACCAAACTTGCAGAAACATGTTTATTTCTGCTGAAAAACACGTTTTGACTCTTTCTGCACACTGGGGTTAAGAGCTGAGTGTGTGGGCTCCTCTGAGCCTTGCTGCTGCATGGGGATTCAGTTGTCTGAAAAAACGCGTTTATTTCGGGCTGAAAAACACGTTTTGAAAAGTGTTCTGTTACTGCCCCATAACTTACATGGGGTTGACCAAACTTGCAGAAACATGTTTATTTCTGCTGAAAAACACGTTTTGACCCTTTCTGCACACTGGGGTTAAGAGCTGAGTGTGTGGGCTCCTCTGAGCCTTGCTGTTACATGGGGATTCAGTTGTCTGAAAAAACGCGTTTATTTCGGGCTGAAAAACACGTTTTGAAAAGTGTTCTGTTACTGCCCCATAATTTACATGGGGTTGACCAAACTTGCAGAAACATGTTTATTTCTGCTGAAAAACACGTTTTGACCCTTTCTGCACACTGGGGTTAAGATCTGAGTGTGTGGGCTCCTCTGAGCCTTGCTGTTACATGGGGATTCAGTTGTCTGAAAAAACGCGTTTATTTCGGGCTGAAAAACACGTTTTGAAAAGTGTTCTGTTACTGCCCCATAACTTACATGGGGTTGACCAAACTTGCAGAAACATGTTTATTTCTGCTGAAAAACACGTTTTGACCCTTTCTGCACACTGGGGTTAAGAGCTGAGTGTGTGGGCTCCTCTGAGCCTTGCTGTTACATGGGGATTCAGTTGTCTGAAAAAACGCGTTTATTTCGGGCTGAAAAACACGTTTTGAAAAGTGTTCTGTTACTGTCCCATAACTTACATGGGGTTAACCAAACTTGCAGAAACATGTTTATTTCTGCTGAAAAACACGTTTTGACCCTTTCTGCACACTGGGGTTAAGAGCTGAGTGTGTGGGCTCCTCTGAGCCTTTCTGTTACATGGGGATTCAGTTGTCTGAAAAAACGCGTTTATTTCGGGCTAAAAAACACGTTTTGAAAAGTGTTCTGTTACTGCCCCATAACTTACATGGGGTTGACCAAACTTGCAGAAAAATGTTTATTTCTGCTGAAAAACACGTTTTGACCCTTTCTGCACACTGGGGTTAAGAGCTGAGTGTGTGGGCTCCTCTGAGCCTTGCTGTTACATGGGGATTCAGTTGTCTGAAAAAACGCGTTTATTTCGGGCTGAAAAACACGTTTTGAAAAGTGTTCTGTTACTGTCCCATAACTTACATGGGGTTGACCAAACTTGCAGAAACATGTTTATTTCTGCTGAAAAACACGTTGTGACCCTTTCTGCACACTGGGGTTAAGAGCTGAGTGTGTGGGCTCCTCTGAGCCTTGCTGTTACATGGGGATTCAGTTGTCTGAAAAAACGCGTTTATTTCGGGCTGAAAAACACGTTTTGAAAAGTGTTCTGTTACTGCCCCATAACTTACATGGGGTTGACCAAACTTGCAGAAACATGTTTATTTCTGCTGAAAAACACGTTTTGACCCTTTCTGCACACTGGGGTTAAGAGCTGAGTGTGTGGGCTCCTCTGAGCCTTGCTGTTACATGGGGATTCAGTTGTCTGAAAAAACGCGTTTATTTCGGGCTGAAAAACACGTTTTGAAAAGTGTTCTGTTACTGTCCCATAACTTACATGGGGTTGACCAAACTTGCAGAAACATGTTTATTTCTGCTGAAAAACACGTTGTGACCCTTTCTGCACACTGGGGTTAAGAGCTGAGTGTGTGGGCTCCTCTGAGCCTTGCTGTTACATGGGGATTCAGTTGTCTGAAAAAACGCGTTTATTTCGGGCTGAAAAACACGTTTTGAAAAGTGTTCTGTTACTGCCCCATAACTTACATGGGGTTGACCAAACTTGCAGAAACATGTTTATTTCTGCTGAAAAACACGTTTTGACCCTTTCTGCACACTGGGGTTAAGAGCTGAGTGTGTGGGCTCCTCTGAGCCTTGCTGTTACATGGGGATTCAGTTGTCTGAAAAAACGCGTTTATTTCGGGCTGAAAAACACGTTTTGAAAAGTGTTCTGTTACTGTCCCATAACTTACATGGGGTTGACCAAACTTGCAGAAACATGTTTATTTCTGCTGAAAAACACGTTTTGACCCTTTCTGCACACTGGGGTTAAGAGCTGAGTGTGTGGGCTCCTCTGAGCCTTTCTGTTACATGGGGATTCAGTTGTCTGAAAAAACGCGTTTATTTCGGGCTGAAAAACACGTTTTGAAAAGTGTGCTGTTACTGCCCCATAACTTACATGGGGTTGACCAAACTTGCAGAAACATGTTTATTTCTGCTGAAAAACACGTTTTGACTCTTTCTGCACACTGGGGTTAAGAGCTGAGTGTGTGGGCTCCTCTGAGCCTTGCTGCTGCATGGGGATTCAGATGTCTGAAAAAACGCGTTTATTTCGGGCTGAAAAACACGTTTTGAAAAGTGTGCTGTTACTGCCCCATAACTTACATGGGGTTGACCAAACTTGCAGAAACATGTTTATTTCTGCTGAAAAACACGTTTTGACTCTTTCTGCACACTGGGGTTAAGAGCTGAGTGTGTGGGCTCCTCTGAGCCTTGCTGCTGCATGGGGATTCAGTTGTCTGAAAAAACGCGTTTATTTCGGGCTGAAAAACACGTTTTGAAAAGTGTTCTGTTACTGCCCCATAACTTACATGGGGTTGACCAAACTTGCAGAAACATGTTTATTTCTGCTGAAAAACACGTTTTGACCCTTTCTGCACACTGGGGTTAAGAGCTGAGTGTGTGGGCTCCTCTGAGCCTTGCTGTTACATGGGGATTCAGTTGTCTGAAAAAACGCGTTTATTTCGGGCTGAAAAACACGTTTTGAAAAGTGTTCTGTTACTGCCCCATAATTTACATGGGGTGACCAAACTTGCAGAAACATGTTTATTTCTGCTGAAAAACACGTTTTGACCCTTTCTGCACACTGGGGTTAAGATCTGAGTGTGTGGGCTCCTCTGAGCCTTGCTGTTACATGGGGATTCAGTTGTCTGAAAAAACGCGTTTATTTCGGGCTGAAAAACACGTTTTGAAAAGTGTTCTGTTACTGCCCCATAACTTACATGGGGTTGACCAAACTTGCAGAAACATGTTTATTTCTGCTGAAAAACACGTTTTGACCCTTTCTGCACACTGGGGTTAAGAGCTGAGTGTGTGGGCTCCTCTGAGCCTTGCTGTTACATGGGGATTCAGTTGTCTGAAAAAACGCGTTTATTTCGTGCTGAAAAACACGTTTTGAAAAGTGTTCTGTTACTGCCCCATAACTTACATGGGGTTGACCAAACTTGCAGAAACATGTTTATTTCTGCTGAAAAACACGTTTTGACCCTTTCTGCACACTGGGGTTAAGAGCTGAGTGTGTGGGCTCCTCTGAGCCTTGCTGTTACATGGGGATTCAGTTGTCTGAAAAAACGCGTTTATTTCGGGCTGAAAAACACGTTTTGAAAAGTGTTCTGTTACTGTCCCATAACTTACATGGGGTTGACCAAACTTGCAGAAACATGTTTATTTCTGCTGAAAAACACGTTGTGACCCTTTCTGCACACTGGGGTTAAGAGCTGAGTGTGTGGGCTCCTCTGAGCCTTGCTGTTACATGGGGATTCAGTTGTCTGAAAAAACGCGTTTATTTCGGGCTGAAAAACACGTTTTGAAAAGTGTTCTGTTACTGCCCCATAACTTACATGGGGTTGACCAAACTTGCAGAAACATGTTTATTTCTGCTGAAAAACACGTTTTGACCCTTTCTGCACACTGGGGTTAAGAGCTGAGTGTGTGGGCTCCTCTGAGCCTTGCTGTTACATGGGGATTCAGTTGTCTGAAAAAACGCGTTTATTTCGGGCTGAAAAACACGTTTTGAAAAGTGTTCTGTTACTGTCCCATAACTTACATGGGGTTGACCAAACTTGCAGAAACATGTTTATTTCTGCTGAAAAACACGTTTTGACCCTTTCTGCACACTGGGGTTAAGAGCTGAGTGTGTGGGCTCCTCTGAGCCTTGCTGTTACATGGGGATTCAGTTGTCTGAAAAAACGCGTTTATTTCGGGCTGAAAAACACGTTTTGAAAAGTGTTCTGTTACTGCCCCATAACTTACATGGGGTTGACCAAACTTGCAGAAAAATGTTTATTTCTGCTGAAAAACACGTTTTGACCCTTTCTGCACACTGGGGTTAAGAGCTGAGTGTGTGGGCTCCTCTGAGCCTTGCTGTTACATGGGGATTCAGATGTCTGAAAAAACGCGTTTATTTCGGGCTGAAAAACACGTTTTGAAAAGTGTGCTGTTACTGCCCCATAACTTACATGGGGTTGACCAATCTTGCAGAAACATGTTTATTTCTGCTGAAAAACATGTTTTGACTCTTTCTGCCCACTGGGGTTAAGAGCTGAGTGTGTGGGCTCCTCTGAGCCTTGCTGCTGCATGGGGATTCAGTTGTCTGAAAAAACGCGTTTATTTCGGGCTGAAAAACACGTTTTGAAAAGTGTTCTGTTACTGCCCCATAACTTACATGGGGTTGACCAAACTTGCAGAAACATGTTTATTTCTGCTGAAAAACACGTTTTGACCCTTTCTGCACACTGGGGTTAAGAGCTGAGTGTGTGGGCTCCTCTGAGCCTTGCTGTTACATGGGGATTCAGTTGTCTGAAAAAACGCGTTTATTTCGGGCTGAAAAACACGTTTTGAAAAGTGTTCTGTTACTGCCCCATAACTTACATGGGGTTGACCAAACTTGCAGAAACATGTTTATTTCTGCTGAAAAACACGTTTTGACCCTTTCTGCACACTGGGGTTAAGATCTGAGTGTGTGGGCTCCTCTGAGCCTTGCTGTTACATGGGGATTCAGTTGTCTGAAAAAACGCGTTTATTTCGGGCTGAAAAACACGTTTTGAAAAGTGTTCTGTTACTGTCCCATAACTTACATGGGGTTGACCAAACTTGCAGAAACATGTTTATTTCTGCTGAAAAACACGTTGTGACCCTTTCTGCACACTGGGGTTAAGAGCTGAGTGTGTGGGCTCCTCTGAGCCTTGCTGTTACATGGGGATTCAGTTGTCTGAAAAAACGCGTTTATTTCGGGCTGAAAAACACGTTTTGAAAAGTGTTCTGTTACTGCCCCATAACTTACATGGGGTTGACCAAACTTGCAGAAACATGTTTATTTCTGCTGAAAAACACGTTTTGACCCTTTCTGCACACTGGGGTTAAGAGCTGAGTGTGTGGGCTCCTCTGAGCCTTGCTGTTACATGGGGATTCAGTTGTCTGAAAAAACGCGTTTATTTCGGGCTGAAAAACACGTTTTGAAAAGTGTTCTGTTACTGTCCCATAACTTACATGGGGTTGACCAAACTTGCAGAAACATGTTTATTTCTGCTGAAAAACACGTTGTGACCCTTTCTGCACACTGGGGTTAAGAGCTGAGTGTGTGGGCTCCTCTGAGCCTTGCTGTTACATGGGGATTCAGTTGTCTGAAAAAACGCGTTTATTTCGGGCTGAAAAACACGTTTTGAAAAGTGTTCTGTTACTGCCCCATAACTTACATGGGGTTGACCAAACTTGCAGAAACATGTTTATTTCTGCTGAAAAACACGTTTTGACCCTTTCTGCACACTGGGGTTAAGAGCTGAGTGTGTGGGCTCCTCTGAGCCTTGCTGTTACATGGGGATTCAGTTGTCTGAAAAAACGCGTTTATTTCGGGCTGAAAAACACGTTTTGAAAAGTGTTCTGTTACTGTCCCATAACTTACATGGGGTTGACCAAACTTGCAGAAACATGTTTATTTCTGCTGAAAAACACGTTTTGACCCTTTCTGCACACTGGGGTTAAGAGCTGAGTGTGTGGGCTCCTCTGAGCCTTTCTGTTACATGGGGATTCAGTTGTCTGAAAAAACGCGTTTATTTCGGGCTGAAAAACACGTTTTGAAAAGTGTTCTGTTACTGCCCCATAACTTACATGGGGTTGACCAAACTTGCAGAAAAATGTTTATTTCTGCTGAAAAACACGTTTTGACCCTTTCTGCACACTGGGGTTAAGAGCTGAGTGTGTGGGCTCCTCTGAGCCTTGCTGTTACATGGGGATTCAGATGTCTGAAAAAACGCGTTTATTTCGGGCTGAAAAACACGTTTTGAAAAGTGTGCTGTTACTGCCCCATAACTTACATGGGGTTGACCAATCTTGCAGAAACATGTTTATTTCTGCTGAAAAACATGTTTTGACTCTTTCTGCACACTGGGGTTAAGAGCTGAGTGTGTGGGCTCCTCTGAGCCTTGCTGCTGCATGGGGATTCAGTTGTCTGAAAAAACGCGTTTATTTCGGGCTGAAAAACACGTTTTGAAAAGTGTTCTGTTACTGCCCCATAACTTACATGGGGTTGACCAAACTTGCAGAAACATGTTTATTTCTGCTGAAAAACACGTTTTGACCCTTTCTGCACACTGGGGTTAAGAGCTGAGTGTGTGGGCTCCTCTGAGCCTTGCTGTTACATGGGGATTCAGTTGTCTGAAAAAACGCGTTTATTTCGGGCTGAAAAACACGTTTTGAAAAGTGTTCTGTTACTGCCCCATAGCTTACATGGGGTTGACCAAACTTGCAGAAACATGTTTATTTCTGCTGAAAAACACGTTGTGACCCTTTCTGCACACTGGGGTTAAGAGCTGAGTGTGTGGGCTCCTCTGAGCCTTGCTGTTACATGGGGATTCAGTTGTCTGAAAAAACGCGTTTATTTCGGGCTGAAAAACACGTTTTGAAAAGTGTTCTGTTACTGTCCCATAATTTACATGGGGTTGACCAAACTTGCAGAAACGTGTTTATTTCTGCTGAAAAACACGTTGTGACCCTTTCTGCACACTGGGGTTAAGAGCTGAGTGTGTGGGCTCCTCTGAGCCTTGCTGTTACATGGGGATTCAGTTGTCTGAAAAAACGCGTTTATTTCGGGCTGAAAAACACGTTTTGAAAAGTGTTCTGTTACTGCCCCATAACTTACATGGGGTTGACCAAACTTGCAGAAACATGTTTATTTCTGCTGAAAAACACGTTTTGACCCTTTCTGCACACTGGGGTTAAGAGCTGAGTGTGTGGGCTCCTCTGAGCCTTGCTGTTACATGGGGATTCAGTTGTCTGAAAAAACGCGTTTATTTCGGGCTGAAAAACACGTTTTGAAAAGTGTTCTGTTACTGTCCCATAACTTACATGGGGTTGACCAAACTTGCAGAAACATGTTTATTTCTGCTGAAAAACACGTTTTGACCCTTTCTGCACACTGGGGTTAAGAGCTGAGTGTGTGGGCTCCTCTGAGCATTTCTGTTACATGGGGATTCAGTTGTCTGAAAAAACGCGTTTATTTCGGGCTGAAAAACACGTTTTGAAAAGTGTGCTGTTACTGCCCCATAACTTACATGGGGTTGACCAAACTTGCAGAAACATGTTTATTTCTGCTGAAAAACACGTTTTGACCCTTTCTGCACACTGGGGTTAAGAGCTGAGTGTGTGGGCTCCTCTGAGCCTTGCTGTTACATGGGGATTCAGTTGTCTGAAAAAACGCGTTTATTTCGGGCTGAAAAACACGTTTTGAAAAGTGTTCTGTTACTGCCCCATAATTTACATGGGGTTGACCAAACTTGCAGAAACATGTTTATTTCTGCTGAAAAACACGTTTTGACCCTTTCTGCACACTGGGGTTAAGATCTGAGTGTGTGGGCTCCTCTGAGCCTTGCTGTTACATGGGGATTCAGTTGTCTGAAAAAACGCGTTTATTTCGGGCTGAAAAACACGTTTTGAAAAGTGTTCTGTTACTGCCCCATAACTTACATGGGGTTGACCAAACTTGCAGAAACATGTTTATTTCTGCTGAAAAACACGTTTTGACCCTTTCTGCACACTGGGGTTAAGAGCTGAGTGTGTGGGCTCCTCTGAGCCTTGCTGTTACATGGGGATTCAGTTGTCTGAAAAAACGCGTTTATTTCGGGCTGAAAAACACGTTTTGAAAAGTGTTCTGTTACTGTCCCATAACTTACATGGGGTTGACCAAACTTGCAGAAACATGTTTATTTCTGCTGAAAAACACGTTGTGACCCTTTCTGCACACTGGGGTTAAGAGCTGAGTGTGTGGGCTCCTCTGAGCCTTGCTGTTACATGGGGATTCAGTTGTCTGAAAAAACGCGTTTATTTCGGGCTGAAAAACACGTTTTGAAAAGTGTTCTGTTACTGCCCCATAACTTACATGGGGTTGACCAAACTTGCAGAAACATGTTTATTTCTGCTGAAAAACACGTTTTGACCCTTTCTGCACACTGGGGTTAAGAGCTGAGTGTGTGGGCTCCTCTGAGCCTTGCTGTTACATGGGGATTCAGTTGTCTGAAAAAACGCGTTTATTTCGGGCTGAAAAACACGTTTTGAAAAGTGTTCTGTTACTGTCCCATAACTTACATGGGGTTGACCAAACTTGCAGAAACATGTTTATTTCTGCTGAAAAACACGTTGTGACCCTTTCTGCACACTGGGGTTAAGAGCTGAGTGTGTGGGCTCCTCTGAGCCTTGCTGTTACATGGGGATTCAGTTGTCTGAAAAAACGCGTTTATTTCGGGCTGAAAAACACGTTTTGAAAAGTGTTCTGTTACTGCCCCATAACTTACATGGGGTTGACCAAACTTGCAGAAACATGTTTATTTCTGCTGAAAAACACGTTTTGACCCTTTCTGCACACTGGGGTTAAGAGCTGAGTGTGTGGGCTCCTCTGAGCCTTGCTGTTACATGGGGATTCAGTTGTCTGAAAAAACGCGTTTATTTCGGGCTGAAAAACACGTTTTGAAAAGTGTTCTGTTACTGTCCCATAACTTACATGGGGTTGACCAAACTTGCAGAAACATGTTTATTTCTGCTGAAAAACACGTTTTGACCCTTTCTGCACACTGGGGTTAAGAGCTGAGTGTGTGGGCTCCTCTGAGCCTTGCTGTTACATGGGGATTCAGTTGTCTGAAAAAACGCGTTTATTTCGGGCTGAAAAACACGTTTTGAAAAGTGTTCTGTTACTGCCCCATAACTTACATGGGGTTGACCAAACTTGCAGAAAAATGTTTATTTCTGCTGAAAAACACGTTTTGACCCTTTCTGCACACTGGGGTTAAGAGCTGAGTGTGTGGGCTCCTCTGAGCCTTGCTGTTACATGGGGATTCAGATGTCTGAAAAAACGCGTTTATTTAGGGCTGAAAAACACGTTTTAAGAAGTGTGCTGTTACTGCCCCATAACTTACATGGGGTTGACCAAACTTGCAGAAACATGTTTATTTCTGCTGAAAAACACGTTTTGACTCTCTCTGCACACTGGGGTTAAGAGCTGAGTGTGTGGGCTCATCTGAGCCTTGCTGTTACATGGGGATTCAGTTGTCTGAAAAAACGCGTTTATTTCGGGCTGAAAAACACGTTTTGAAAAGTGTTCTGTTACTGTCCCATAACTTACATGGGGTTGACCAAACTTGCAGAAACATGTTTATTTCTGCTGAAAAACACGTTTTGACTCTCTCTGCACACTGGGGTTAAGAGCTGAGTGTGTGGGCTCCTCTGAGCCTTGCTGTTACATGGGGATTCAGTTGTCTGAAAAAACGCGTTTATTTCGGGCTGAAAAACACGTTTTGAAAAGTGTTCTGTTACTGCCCCATAACTTACATGGGGTTGACCAAACTTGCAGAAACATGTTTATTTCTGCTGAAAAACACGTTTTGACCCTTTCTGCACACTGGGGTTAAGATCTGAGTGTGTGGGCTCCTCTGAGCCTTGCTGTTACATGGGGATTCAGTTGTCTGAAAAAACGCGTTTATTTCGGGCTGAAAAACACGTTTTGAAAAGTGTTCTGTTACTGTCCCATAACTTACATGGGGTTGACCAAACTTGCAGAAACATGTTTATTTCTGCTGAAAAACACGTTGTGACCCTTTCTGCACACTGGGGTTAAGAGCTGAGTGTGTGGGCTCCTCTGAGCCTTCCTGTTACATGGGGATTCAGTTGTCTGAAAAAACGCGTTTATTTCGGGCTGAAAAACACGTTTTGAAAAGTGTTCTGTTACTGTCCCATAACTTACATGGGGTTGACCAAACTTGCAGAAACATGTTTATTTCTGCTGAAAAACACGTTGTGACCCTTTCTGCACACTGGGGTTAAGAGCTGAGTGTGTGGGCTCCTCTGAGCCTTGCTGTTACATGGGGATTCAGTTGTCTGAAAAAACGCGTTTATTTCGGGCTGAAAAACACGTTTTGAAAAGTGTGCTGTTACTGCCCCATAACTTACATGGGGTTGACCAAACTTGCAGAAACATGTTTATTTCTGCTGAAAAACACGTTTTGACCCTTTCTGCACACTGGGGTTAAGAGCTGAGTGTGTGGGCTCCTCTGAGCCTTTCTGTTACATGGGGATTCAGTTGTCTGAAAAAACGCGTTTATTTCGGGCTGAAAAACACGTTTTGAAAAGTGTTCTGTTACTGCCCCATAACTTACATGGGGTTGACCAAACTTGCAGAAAAATGTTTATTTCTGCTGAAAAACACGTTTTGACCCTTTCTGCACACTGGGGTTAAGAGCTGAGTGTGTGGGCTCCTCTGAGCCTTGCTGTTACATGGGGATTCAGATGTCTGAAAAAACGCGTTTATTTCGGGCTGAAAAACACGTTTTGAAAAGTGTGCTGTTACTGCCCCATAACTTACATGGGGTTGACCAATCTTGCAGAAACATGTTTATTTCTGCTGAAAAACATGTTTTGACTCTTTCTGCACACTGGGGTTAAGAGCTGAGTGTGTGGGCTCCTCTGAGCCTTGCTGCTGCATGGGGATTCAGTTGTCTGAAAAAACGCGTTTATTTCGGGCTGAAAAACACGTTTTGAAAAGTGTTCTGTTACTGCCCCATAACTTACATGGGGTTGACCAAACTTGCAGAAACATGTTTATTTCTGCTGAAAAACACGTTTTGACCCTTTCTGCACACTGGGGTTAAGAGCTGAGTGTGTGGGCTCCTCTGAGCCTTGCTGTTACATGGGGATTCAGTTGTCTGAAAAAACGCGTTTATTTCGGGCTGAAAAACACGTTTTGAAAAGTGTTCTGTTACTGCCCCATAACTTACATGGGGTTGACCAAACTTGCAGAAACATGTTTATTTCTGCTGAAAAACACGTTTTGACCCTTTCTGCACACTGGGGTTAAGATCTGAGTGTGTGGGCTCCTCTGAGCCTTGCTGTTACATGGGGATTCAGTTGTCTGAAAAAACGCGTTTATTTCGGGCTGAAAAACACGTTTTGAAAAGTGTTCTGTTACTGTCCCATAACTTACATGGGGTTGACCAAACTTGCAGAAACATGTTTATTTCTGCTGAAAAACACGTTTTGACCCTTTCTGCACACTGGGGTTAAGATCTGAGTGTGTGGGCTCCTCTGAGCCTTGCTGTTACATGGGGATTCAGTTGTCTGAAAAAACGTGTTTATTTCGGGCTGAAAAACACGTTTTGAAAAGTGTTCTGTTACTGCCCCATAACTTACATGGTGTTGACCAAACTTGCAGAAAAATGTTTATTTCTGCTGAAAAACACGTTTTGACCCTTTCTGCACACTGGGGTTAAGAGCTGAGTGTGTGGGCTCCTCTGAGCCTTGCTGTTACATGGGGATTCAGTTGTCTGAAAAAACGCGTTTATTTCGGGCTGAAAAACACGTTTTGAAAAGTGTTCTGTTACTGTCCCATAACTTACATGGGTTTGACCAAACTTGCAGAAACATGTTTATTTCTGCTGAAAAACACGTTTTGACCCTTTCTGCACACTGGGGTTAAGAGCTGAGTGTGTGGGCTCCTCTGAGCCTTTCTGTTACATGGGGATTCAGTTGTCTGAAAAAACGCGTTTATTTCGGGCTGAAAAACACGTTTTGAAAAGTGTTCTGTTACTGCGCCATAACTTACATGGGGTTGACCAAACTTGCAGAAAAATGTTTATTTCTGCTGAAAAACACGTTTTGACCCTTTCTGCACACTGGGGTTAAGAGCTGAGTGTGTGGGCTCCTCTGAGCCTTGCTGTTACATGGGGATTCAGATGTCTGAAAAAACGCGTTTATTTCGGGCTGAAAAACACGTTTTGAAAAGTGTGCTGTTACTGTCCCATAACTTACATGGGGTTGACCAAACTTGCAGAAACATGTTTATTTCTGCTGAAAAACACGTTTTGACTCTTTCTGCACACTGGGGTTAAGAGCTGAGTGTGTGGGCTCCTCTGAGCCTTGCTGCTGCATGGGGATTCAGTTGTCTGAAAAAACGCGTTTATTTCGGGCTGAAAAACACGTTTTGAAAAGTGTTCTGTTACTGCCCCATAACTTACATGGGGTTGACCAAACTTGCAGAAACATGTTTATTTCTGCTGAAAAACACGTTTTGACCCTTTCTGCACACTGGGGTTAAGAGCTGAGTGTGTGGGCTCCTCTGAGCCTTGCTGTTACATGGGGATTCAGTTGTCTGAAAGAACGCGTTTATTTCGGGCTGAAAAACACGTTTTGAAAAGTGTTCTGTTACTGCCCCATAATTTACATGGGGTTGACCAAACTTGCAGAAACATGTTTATTTCTGCTGAAAAACACGTTTTGACCCTTTCTGCACACTGGGGTTAAGATCTGAGTGTGTGGGCTCCTCTGAGCCTTGCTGTTACATGGGGATTCAGTTGTCTGAAAAAACGCGTTTATTTCGGGCTGAAAAACACGTTTTGAAAAGTGTTCTGTTACTGCCCCATAACTTACATGGGGTTGACCAAACTTGCAGAAACATGTTTATTTCTGCTGAAAAACACGTTTTGACCCTTTCTGCACACTGGGGTTAAGAGCTGAGTGTGTGGGCTCCTCTGAGCCTTGCTGTTACATGGGGATTCAGTTGTCTGAAAAAACGCGTTTATTTCGGGCTGAAAAACACGTTTTGAAAAGTGTTCTGTTACTGTCCCATAACTTACATGGGGTTGACCAAACTTGCAGAAACATGTTTATTTCTGCTGAAAAACACGTTTTGACCCTTTCTGCACACTGGGGTTAAGAGCTGAGTGTGTGGGCTCCTCTGAGCCTTTCTGTTACATGGGGATTCAGTTGTCTGAAAAAACGCGTTTATTTCGGGCTAAAAAACACGTTTTGAAAAGTGTTCTGTTACTGCCCCATAACTTACATGGGGTTGACCAAACTTGCAGAAAAATGTTTATTTCTGCTGAAAAACACGTTTTGACCCTTTCTGCACACTGGGGTTAAGAGCTGAGTGTGTGGGCTCCTCTGAGCCTTGCTGTTACATGGGGATTCAGTTGTCTGAAAAAACGCGTTTATTTCGGGCTGAAAAACACGTTTTGAAAAGTGTTCTGTTACTGCCCCATAACTTACATGGGGTTGACCAAACTTGCAGAAACATGTTTATTTCTGCTGAAAAACACGTTTTGACCCTTTCTGCACACTGGGGTTAAGATCTGAGTGTGTGGGCTCCTCTGAGCCTTGCTGTTACATGGGGATTCAGTTGTCTGAAAAAACGCGTTTATTTCGGGCTGAAAAACACGTTTTGAAAAGTGTTCTGTTACTGTCCCATAACTTACATGGGGTTGACCAAACTTGCAGAAACATGTTTATTTCTGCTGAAAAACACGTTGTGACCCTTTCTGCACACTGGGGTTAAGAGCTGAGTGTGTGGGCTCCTCTGAGCCTTGCTGTTACATGGGGATTCAGTTGTCTGAAAAAACGCGTTTATTTCGGGCTGAAAAACACGTTTTGAAAAGTGTTCTGTTACTGTCCCATAACTTACATGGGGTTGACCAAACTTGCAGAAACATGTTTATTTCTGCTGAAAAACACGTTGTGACCCTTTCTGCACACTGGGGTTAAGAGCTGAGTGTGTGGGCTCCTCTGAGCCTTGCTGTTACATGGGGATTCAGTTGTCTGAAAAAACGCGTTTATTTCGGGCTGAAAAACACGTTTTGAAAAGTGTGCTGTTACTGCCCCATAACTTACATGGGGTTGACCAAACTTGCAGAAAAATGTTTATTTCTGCTGAAAAACACGTTGTGACCCTTTCTGCACACTGGGGTTAAGAGCTGAGTGTGTGGGCTCCTCTGAGCCTTGCTGTTACATGGGGATTCAGTTGTCTGAAAAAACGCGTTTATTTCGGGCTGAAAAACACGTTTTGAAAAGTGTTCTGTTACTGCCCCATAACTTACATGGGGTTGACCAAACTTGCAGAAACATGTTTATTTCTGCTGAAAAACACGTTTTGACCCTTTCTGCACACTGGGGTTAAGAGCTGAGTGTGTGGGCTCCTCTGAGCCTTGCTGTTACATGGGGATTCAGTTGTCTGAAAAAACGCGTTTATTTCGGGCTGAAAAACACGTTTTGAAAAGTGTTCTGTTACTGTCCCATAACTTACATGGGGTTGACCAAACTTGCAGAAACATGTTTATTTCTGCTGAAAAACACGTTTTGACCCTTTCTGCACACTGGGGTTAAGAGCTGAGTGTGTGGGCTCCTCTGAGCCTTTCTGTTACATGGGGATTCAGTTGTCTGAAAAAACGCGTTTATTTCGGGCTGAAAAACACGTTTTGAAAAGTGTTCTGTTACTGCCCCATAACTTACATGGGGTTGACCAAACTTGCAGAAAAATGTTTATTTCTGCTGAAAAACACGTTTTGACCCTTTCTGCACACTGGGGTTAAGAGCTGAGTGTGTGGGCTCCTCTGAGCCTTGCTGTTACATGGGGATTCAGATGTCTGAAAAAACGCGTTTATTTCGGGCTGAAAAACACGTTTTGAAAAGTGTGCTGTTACTGCCCCATAACTTACATGGGGTTGACCAATCTTGCAGAAACATGTTTATTTCTGCTGAAAAACATGTTTTGACTCTTTCTGCACACTGGGGTTAAGAGCTGAGTGTGTGGGCTCCTCTGAGCCTTGCTGCTGCATGGGGATTCAGTTGTCTGAAAAAACGCGTTTATTTCGGGCTGAAAAACACGTTTTGAAAAGTGTTCTGTTACTGCCCCATAACTTACATGGGGTTGACCAAACTTGCAGAAACATGTTTATTTCTGCTGAAAAACACGTTTTGACCCTTTCTGCACACTGGGGTTAAGAGCTGAGTGTGTGGGCTCCTCTGAGCCTTGCTGTTACATGGGGATTCAGTTGTCTGAAAAAACGCGTTTATTTCGGGCTGAAAAACACGTTTTGAAAAGTGTTCTGTTACTGCCCCATAACTTACATGGGGTTGACCAAACTTGCAGAAACATGTTTATTTCTGCTGAAAAACACGTTTTGACCCTTTCTGCACACTGGGGTTAAGATCTGAGTGTGTGGGCTCCTCTGAGCCTTGCTGTTACATGGGGATTCAGTTGTCTGAAAAAACGCGTTTATTTCGGGCTGAAAAACACGTTTTGAAAAGTGTTCTGTTACTGTCCCATAACTTACATGGGGTTGACCAAACTTGCAGAAACATGTTTATTTCTGCTGAAAAACACGTTTTGACCCTTTCTGCACACTGGGGTTAAGATCTGAGTGTGTGGGCTCCTCTGAGCCTTGCTGTTACATGGGGATTCAGTTGTCTGAAAAAACGTGTTTATTTCGGGCTGAAAAACACGTTTTGAAAAGTGTTCTGTTACTGCCCCATAACTTACATGGTGTTGACCAAACTTGCAGAAAAATGTTTATTTCTGCTGAAAAACACGTTTTGACCCTTTCTGCACACTGGGGTTAAGAGCTGAGTGTGTGGGCTCCTCTGAGCCTTGCTGTTACATGGGGATTCAGTTGTCTGAAAAAACGCGTTTATTTCGGGCTGAAAAACACGTTTTGAAAAGTGTTCTGTTACTGTCCCATAACTTACATGGGTTTGACCAAACTTGCAGAAACATGTTTATTTCTGCTGAAAAACACGTTTTGACCCTTTCTGCACACTGGGGTTAAGAGCTGAGTGTGTGGGCTCCTCTGAGCCTTTCTGTTACATGGGGATTCAGTTGTCTGAAAAAACGCGTTTATTTCGGGCTGAAAAACACGTTTTGAAAAGTGTTCTGTTACTGCGCCATAACTTACATGGGGTTGACCAAACTTGCAGAAAAATGTTTATTTCTGCTGAAAAACACGTTTTGACCCTTTCTGCACACTGGGGTTAAGAGCTGAGTGTGTGGGCTCCTCTGAGCCTTGCTGTTACATGGGGATTCAGATGTCTGAAAAAACGCGTTTATTTCGGGCTGAAAAACACGTTTTGAAAAGTGTGCTGTTACTGTCCCATAACTTACATGGGGTTGACCAAACTTGCAGAAACATGTTTATTTCTGCTGAAAAACACGTTTTGACTCTTTCTGCACACTGGGGTTAAGAGCTGAGTGTGTGGGCTCCTCTGAGCCTTGCTGCTGCATGGGGATTCAGTTGTCTGAAAAAACGCGTTTATTTCGGGCTGAAAAACACGTTTTGAAAAGTGTTCTGTTACTGCCCCATAACTTACATGGGGTTGACCAAACTTGCAGAAACATGTTTATTTCTGCTGAAAAACACGTTTTGACCCTTTCTGCACACTGGGGTTAAGAGCTGAGTGTGTGGGCTCCTCTGAGCCTTGCTGTTACATGGGGATTCAGTTGTCTGAAAAAACGCGTTTATTTCGGGCTGAAAAACACGTTTTGAAAAGTGTTCTGTTACTGCCCCATAATTTACATGGGGTTGACCAAACTTGCAGAAACATGTTTATTTCTGCTGAAAAACACGTTTTGACCCTTTCTGCACACTGGGGTTAAGATCTGAGTGTGTGGGCTCCTCTGAGCCTTGCTGTTACATGGGGATTCAGTTGTCTGAAAAAACGCGTTTATTTCGGGCTGAAAAACACGTTTTGAAAAGTGTTCTGTTACTGCCCCATAACTTACATGGGGTTGACCAAACTTGCAGAAACATGTTTATTTCTGCTGAAAAACACGTTTTGACCCTTTCTGCACACTGGGGTTAAGAGCTGAGTGTGTGGGCTCCTCTGAGCCTTGCTGTTACATGGGGATTCAGTTGTCTGAAAAAACGCGTTTATTTCGGGCTGAAAAACACGTTTTGAAAAGTGTTCTGTTACTGTCCCATAACTTACATGGGGTTAACCAAACTTGCAGAAACATGTTTATTTCTGCTGAAAAACACGTTTTGACCCTTTCTGCACACTGGGGTTAAGAGCTGAGTGTGTGGGCTCCTCTGAGCCTTTCTGTTACATGGGGATTCAGTTGTCTGAAAAAACGCGTTTATTTCGGGCTAAAAAACACGTTTTGAAAAGTGTTCTGTTACTGCCCCATAACTTACATGGGGTTGACCAAACTTGCAGAAAAATGTTTATTTCTGCTGAAAAACACGTTTTGACCCTTTCTGCACACTGGGGTTAAGAGCTGAGTGTGTGGGCTCCTCTGAGCCTTGCTGTTACATGGGGATTCAGTTGTCTGAAAAAACGCGTTTATTTCGGGCTGAAAAACACGTTTTGAAAAGTGTTCTGTTACTGTCCCATAACTTACATGGGGTTGACCAAACTTGCAGAAACATGTTTATTTCTGCTGAAAAACACGTTGTGACCCTTTCTGCACACTGGGGTTAAGAGCTGAGTGTGTGGGCTCCTCTGAGCCTTGCTGTTACATGGGGATTCAGTTGTCTGAAAAAACGCGTTTATTTCGGGCTGAAAAACACGTTTTGAAAAGTGTTCTGTTACTGCCCCATAACTTACATGGGGTTGACCAAACTTGCAGAAACATGTTTATTTCTGCTGAAAAACACGTTTTGACCCTTTCTGCACACTGGGGTTAAGAGCTGAGTGTGTGGGCTCCTCTGAGCCTTGCTGTTACATGGGGATTCAGTTGTCTGAAAAAACGCGTTTATTTCGGGCTGAAAAACACGTTTTGAAAAGTGTTCTGTTACTGTCCCATAACTTACATGGGGTTGACCAAACTTGCAGAAACATGTTTATTTCTGCTGAAAAACACGTTGTGACCCTTTCTGCACACTGGGGTTAAGAGCTGAGTGTGTGGGCTCCTCTGAGCCTTGCTGTTACATGGGGATTCAGTTGTCTGAAAAAACGCGTTTATTTCGGGCTGAAAAACACGTTTTGAAAAGTGTTCTGTTACTGCCCCATAACTTACATGGGGTTGACCAAACTTGCAGAAACATGTTTATTTCTGCTGAAAAACACGTTTTGACCCTTTCTGCACACTGGGGTTAAGAGCTGAGTGTGTGGGCTCCTCTGAGCCTTGCTGTTACATGGGGATTCAGTTGTCTGAAAAAACGCGTTTATTTCGGGCTGAAAAACACGTTTTGAAAAGTGTTCTGTTACTGTCCCATAACTTACATGGGGTTGACCAAACTTGCAGAAACATGTTTATTTCTGCTGAAAAACACGTTTTGACCCTTTCTGCACACTGGGGTTAAGAGCTGAGTGTGTGGGCTCCTCTGAGCCTTTCTGTTACATGGGGATTCAGTTGTCTGAAAAAACGCGTTTATTTCGGGCTGAAAAACACGTTTTGAAAAGTGTGCTGTTACTGCCCCATAACTTACATGGGGTTGACCAAACTTGCAGAAACATGTTTATTTCTGCTGAAAAACACGTTTTGACTCTTTCTGCACACTGGGGTTAAGAGCTGAGTGTGTGGGCTCCTCTGAGCCTTGCTGCTGCATGGGGATTCAGATGTCTGAAAAAACGCGTTTATTTCGGGCTGAAAAACACGTTTTGAAAAGTGTGCTGTTACTGCCCCATAACTTACATGGGGTTGACCAAACTTGCAGAAACATGTTTATTTCTGCTGAAAAACACGTTTTGACTCTTTCTGCACACTGGGGTTAAGAGCTGAGTGTGTGGGCTCCTCTGAGCCTTGCTGCTGCATGGGGATTCAGTTGTCTGAAAAAACGCGTTTATTTCGGGCTGAAAAACACGTTTTGAAAAGTGTTCTGTTACTGCCCCATAACTTACATGGGGTTGACCAAACTTGCAGAAACATGTTTATTTCTGCTGAAAAACACGTTTTGACCATTTCTGCACACTGGGGTTAAGAGCTGAGTGTGTGGGCTCCTCTGAGCCTTGCTGTTACATGGGGATTCAGTTGTCTGAAAAAACGCGTTTATTTCGGGCTGAAAAACACGTTTTGAAAAGTGTTCTGTTACTGCCCCATAATTTACATGGGGTGACCAAACTTGCAGAAACATGTTTATTTCTGCTGAAAAACACGTTTTGACCCTTTCTGCACACTGGGGTTAAGATCTGAGTGTGTGGGCTCCTCTGAGCCTTGCTGTTACATGGGGATTCAGTTGTCTGAAAAAACGCGTTTATTTCGGGCTGAAAAACACGTTTTGAAAAGTGTTCTGTTACTGCCCCATAACTTACATGGGGTTGACCAAACTTGCAGAAACATGTTTATTTCTGCTGAAAAACACGTTTTGACCCTTTCTGCACACTGGGGTTAAGAGCTGAGTGTGTGGGCTCCTCTGAGCCTTGCTGTTACATGGGGATTCAGTTGTCTGAAAAAACGCGTTTATTTCGTGCTGAAAAACACGTTTTGAAAAGTGTTCTGTTACTGCCCCATAACTTACATGGGGTTGACCAAACTTGCAGAAACATGTTTATTTCTGCTGAAAAACACGTTTTGACCCTTTCTGCACACTGGGGTTAAGAGCTGAGTGTGTGGGCTCCTCTGAGCCTTGCTGTTACATGGGGATTCAGTTGTCTGAAAAAACGCGTTTATTTCGGGCTGAAAAACACGTTTTGAAAAGTGTTCTGTTACTGTCCCATAACTTACATGGGGTTGACCAAACTTGCAGAAACATGTTTATTTCTGCTGAAAAACACGTTGTGACCCTTTCTGCACACTGGGGTTAAGAGCTGAGTGTGTGGGCTCCTCTGAGCCTTGCTGTTACATGGGGATTCAGTTGTCTGAAAAAACGCGTTTATTTCGGGCTGAAAAACACGTTTTGAAAAGTGTTCTGTTACTGCCCCATAACTTACATGGGGTTGACCAAACTTGCAGAAACATGTTTATTTCTGCTGAAAAACACGTTTTGACCCTTTCTGCACACTGGGGTTAAGAGCTGAGTGTGTGGGCTCCTCTGAGCCTTGCTGTTACATGGGGATTCAGTTGTCTGAAAAAACGCGTTTATTTCGGGCTGAAAAACACGTTTTGAAAAGTGTTCTGTTACTGTCCCATAACTTACATGGGGTTGACCAAACTTGCAGAAACATGTTTATTTCTGCTGAAAAACACGTTTTGACCCTTTCTGCACACTGGGGTTAAGAGCTGAGTGTGTGGGCTCCTCTGAGCCTTGCTGTTACATGGGGATTCAGTTGTCTGAAAAAACGCGTTTATTTCGGGCTGAAAAACACGTTTTGAAAAGTGTTCTGTTACTGCCCCATAACTTACATGGGGTTGACCAAACTTGCAGAAAAATGTTTATTTCTGCTGAAAAACACGTTTTGACCCTTTCTGCACACTGGGGTTAAGAGCTGAGTGTGTGGGCTCCTCTGAGCCTTGCTGTTACATGGGGATTCAGATGTCTGAAAAAACGCGTTTATTTCGGGCTGAAAAACACGTTTTGAAAAGTGTGCTGTTACTGCCCCATAACTTACATGGGGTTGACCAATCTTGCAGAAACATGTTTATTTCTGCTGAAAAACATGTTTTGACTCTTTCTGCCCACTGGGGTTAAGAGCTGAGTGTGTGGGCTCCTCTGAGCCTTGCTGCTGCATGGGGATTCAGTTGTCTGAAAAAACGCGTTTATTTCGGGCTGAAAAACACGTTTTGAAAAGTGTTCTGTTACTGCCCCATAACTTACATGGGGTTGACCAAACTTGCAGAAACATGTTTATTTCTGCTGAAAAACACGTTTTGACCCTTTCTGCACACTGGGGTTAAGAGCTGAGTGTGTGGGCTCCTCTGAGCCTTGCTGTTACATGGGGATTCAGTTGTCTGAAAAAACGCGTTTATTTCGGGCTGAAAAACACGTTTTGAAAAGTGTTCTGTTACTGCCCCATAACTTACATGGGGTTGACCAAACTTGCAGAAACATGTTTATTTCTGCTGAAAAACACGTTTTGACCCTTTCTGCACACTGGGGTTAAGAGCTGAGTGTGTGGGCTCCTCTGAGCCTTGCTGTTACATGGGGATTCAGTTGTCTGAAAAAACGCGTTTATTTCGGGCTGAAAAACACGTTTTGAAAAGTGTTCTGTTACTGTCCCATAACTTACATGGGGTTGACCAAACTTGCAGAAACATGTTTATTTCTGCTGAAAAACACGTTGTGACCCTTTCTGCACACTGGGGTTAAGAGCTGAGTGTGTGGGCTCCTCTGAGCCTTGCTGTTACATGGGGATTCAGTTGTCTGAAAAAACGCGTTTATTTCGGGCTGAAAAACACGTTTTGAAAAGTGTTCTGTTACTGCCCCATAACTTACATGGGGTTGACCAAACTTGCAGAAACATGTTTATTTCTGCTGAAAAACACGTTTTGACCCTTTCTGCACACTGGGGTTAAGAGCTGAGTGTGTGGGCTCCTCTGAGCCTTGCTGTTACATGGGGATTCAGTTGTCTGAAAAAACGCGTTTATTTCGGGCTGAAAAACACGTTTTGAAAAGTGTTCTGTTACTGTCCCATAACTTACATGGGGTTGACCAAACTTGCAGAAACATGTTTATTTCTGCTGAAAAACACGTTTTGACCCTTTCTGCACACTGGGGTTAAGAGCTGAGTGTGTGGGCTCCTCTGAGCCTTTCTGTTACATGGGGATTCAGTTGTCTGAAAAAACGCGTTTATTTCGGGCTGAAAAACACGTTTTGAAAAGTGTTCTGTTACTGCCCCATAACTTACATGGGGTTGACCAAACTTGCAGAAAAATGTTTATTTCTGCTGAAAAACACGTTTTGACCCTTTCTGCACACTGGGGTTAAGAGCTGAGTGTGTGGGCTCCTCTGAGCCTTGCTGTTACATGGGGATTCAGATGTCTGAAAAAACGCGTTTATTTCGGGCTGAAAAACACGTTTTGAAAAGTGTGCTGTTACTGCCCCATAACTTACATGGGGTTGACCAATCTTGCAGAAACATGTTTATTTCTGCTGAAAAACACGTTTTGACTCTTTCTGCACACTGGGGTTAAGAGCTGAGTGTGTGGGCTCCTCTGAGCCTTGCTGCTGCATGGGGATTCAGTTGTCTGAAAAAACGCGTTTATTTCGGGCTGAAAAACACGTTTTGAAAAGTGTTCTGTTACTGCCCCATAACTTACATGGGGTTGACCAAACTTGCAGAAACATGTTTATTTCTGCTGAAAAACACGTTTTGACCCTTTCTGCACACTGGGGTTAAGAGCTGAGTGTGTGGGCTCCTCTGAGCCTTGCTGTTACATGGGGATTCAGTTGTCTGAAAAAACGCGTTTATTTCGGGCTGAAAAACACGTTTTGAAAAGTGTTCTGTTACTGTCCCATAACTTACATGGGGTTGACCAAACTTGCAGAAACATGTTTATTTCTGCTGAAAAACACGTTTTGACCCTTTCTGCACACTGGGGTTAAGATCTGAGTGTGTGGGCTCCTCTGAGCCTTGCTGTTACATGGGGATTCAGTTGTCTGAAAAAACGTGTTTATTTCGGGCTGAAAAACACGTTTTGAAAAGTGTTCTGTTACTGCCCCATAACTTACATGGTGTTGACCAAACTTGCAGAAAAATGTTTATTTCTGCTGAAAAACACGTTTTGACCCTTTCTGCACACTGGGGTTAAGAGCTGAGTGTGTGGGCTCCTCTGAGCCTTGCTGTTACATGGGGATTCAGTTGTCTGAAAAAACGCGTTTATTTCGGGCTGAAAAACACGTTTTGAAAAGTGTTCTGTTACTGTCCCATAACTTACATGGGTTTGACCAAACTTGCAGAAACATGTTTATTTCTGCTGAAAAACACGTTTTGACCCTTTCTGCACACTGGGGTTAAGAGCTGAGTGTGTGGGCTCCTCTGAGCCTTTCTGTTACATGGGGATTCAGTTGTCTGAAAAAACGCGTTTATTTCGGGCTGAAAAACACGTTTTGAAAAGTGTTCTGTTACTGCGCCATAACTTACATGGGGTTGACCAAACTTGCAGAAAAATGTTTATTTCTGCTGAAAAACACGTTTTGACCCTTTCTGCACACTGGGGTTAAGAGCTGAGTGTGTGGGCTCCTCTGAGCCTTGCTGTTACATGGGGATTCAGATGTCTGAAAAAACGCGTTTATTTCGGGCTGAAAAACACGTTTTGAAAAGTGTGCTGTTACTGTCCCATAACTTACATGGGGTTGACCAAACTTGCAGAAACATGTTTATTTCTGCTGAAAAACACGTTTTGACTCTTTCTGCACACTGGGGTTAAGAGCTGAGTGTGTGGGCTCCTCTGAGCCTTGCTGCTGCATGGGGATTCAGTTGTCTGAAAAAACGCGTTTATTTCGGGCTGAAAAACACGTTTTGAAAAGTGTTCTGTTACTGCCCCATAACTTACATGGGGTTGACCAAACTTGCAGAAACATGTTTATTTCTGCTGAAAAACACGTTTTGACCCTTTCTGCACACTGGGGTTAAGAGCTGAGTGTGTGGGCTCCTCTGAGCCTTGCTGTTACATGGGGATTCAGTTGTCTGAAAAAACGCGTTTATTTCGGGCTGAAAAACACGTTTTGAAAAGTGTTCTGTTACTGCCCCATAATTTACATGGGGTTGACCAAACTTGCAGAAACATGTTTATTTCTGCTGAAAAACACGTTTTGACCCTTTCTGCACACTGGGGTTAAGATCTGAGTGTGTGGGCTCCTCTGAGCCTTGCTGTTACATGGGGATTCAGTTGTCTGAAAAAACGCGTTTATTTCGGGCTGAAAAACACGTTTTGAAAAGTGTTCTGTTACTGCCCCATAACTTACATGGGGTTGACCAAACTTGCAGAAACATGTTTATTTCTGCTGAAAAACACGTTTTGACCCTTTCTGCACACTGGGGTTAAGAGCTGAGTGTGTGGGCTCCTCTGAGCCTTGCTGTTACATGGGGATTCAGTTGTCTGAAAAAACGCGTTTATTTCGGGCTGAAAAACACGTTTTGAAAAGTGTTCTGTTACTGTCCCATAACTTACATGGGGTTGACCAAACTTGCAGAAACATGTTTATTTCTGCTGAAAAACACGTTTTGACCCTTTCTGCACACTGGGGTTAAGAGCTGAGTGTGTGGGCTCCTCTGAGCCTTTCTGTTACATGGGGATTCAGTTGTCTGAAAAAACGCGTTTATTTCGGGCTAAAAAACACGTTTTGAAAAGTGTTCTGTTACTGCCCCATAACTTACATGGGGTTGACCAAACTTGCAGAAAAATGTTTATTTCTGCTGAAAAACACGTTTTGACCCTTTCTGCACACTGGGGTTAAGAGCTGAGTGTGTGGGCTCCTCTGAGCCTTGCTGTTACATGGGGATTCAGTTGTCTGAAAAAACGCGTTTATTTCGGGCTGAAAAACACGTTTTGAAAAGTGTTCTGTTACTGTCCCATAACTTACATGGGGTTGACCAAACTTGCAGAAACATGTTTATTTCTGCTGAAAAACACGTTGTGACCCTTTCTGCACACTGGGGTTAAGAGCTGAGTGTGTGGGCTCCTCTGAGCCTTGCTGTTACATGGGGATTCAGTTGTCTGAAAAAACGCGTTTATTTCGGGCTGAAAAACACGTTTTGAAAAGTGTTCTGTTACTGCCCCATAACTTACATGGGGTTGACCAAACTTGCAGAAACATGTTTATTTCTGCTGAAAAACACGTTTTGACCCTTTCTGCACACTGGGGTTAAGAGCTGAGTGTGTGGGCTCCTCTGAGCCTTGCTGTTACATGGGGATTCAGTTGTCTGAAAAAACGCGTTTATTTCGGGCTGAAAAACACGTTTTGAAAAGTGTTCTGTTACTGTCCCATAACTTACATGGGGTTGACCAAACTTGCAGAAACATGTTTATTTCTGCTGAAAAACACGTTGTGACCCTTTCTGCACACTGGGGTTAAGAGCTGAGTGTGTGGGCTCCTCTGAGCCTTGCTGTTACATGGGGATTCAGTTGTCTGAAAAAACGCGTTTATTTCGGGCTGAAAAACACGTTTTGAAAAGTGTTCTGTTACTGCCCCATAACTTACATGGGGTTGACCAAACTTGCAGAAACATGTTTATTTCTGCTGAAAAACACGTTTTGACCCTTTCTGCACACTGGGGTTAAGAGCTGAGTGTGTGGGCTCCTCTGAGCCTTGCTGTTACATGGGGATTCAGTTGTCTGAAAAAACGCGTTTATTTCGGGCTGAAAAACACGTTTTGAAAAGTGTTCTGTTACTGTCCCATAACTTACATGGGGTTGACCAAACTTGCAGAAACATGTTTATTTCTGCTGAAAAACACGTTTTGACCCTTTCTGCACACTGGGGTTAAGAGCAGAGTGTGTGGGCTCCTCTGAGCCTTTCTGTTACATGGGGATTCAGTTGTCTGAAAAAACGCGTTTATGTCGGGCTGAAAAACACGTTTTGAAAAGTGTTCTGTTACTGCCCCATAACTTACATGGGGTTGACCAAACTTGCAGAAAAATGTTTATTTCTGCTGAAAAACACGTTTTGACCCTTTCTGCACACTGGGGTTAAGAGCTGAGTGTGTGGGCTCTTTTGAGCCTTGCAGTTACAAAGGGATTCAGTTGTCTGAAAAAACGCGTTTATTTCGGGCTGAAAAACACGTTTTCAAAAGTGTGCTGTTACTGCCCCATAACTTACATGGGGTTGACCAAACTTGCAGAAACATGTTTATTTCTGCTGAAAATCATGTTTTGACACTTTCTGCACACTGGGGTTAAGAGCTGAGTGTGTGGGCTCCTCTGAGCCTTGCTGTTACATGGGGATTCAGATGTCTGAAAAAACGCGTTTATTTCGGGCTGAAAAACACGTTTTGAAAAGTGTGCTGTTACTGCCCCATAACTTACATGGGGTTGACCAATCTTGCAGAAACATGTTTATTTCTGCTGAAAAACATGTTTTGACTCTTTCTGCACACTGGGGTTAAGAGCTGAGTGTGTGGGCTCCTCTGAGCCTTGCTGCTGCATGGGGATTCAGTTGTCTGAAAAAACGCGTTTATTTCGGGCTGAAAAACACGTTTTGAAAAGTGTTCTGTTACTGCCCCATAACTTACATGGGGTTGACCAAACTTGCAGAAACATGTTTATTTCTGCTGAAAAACACGTTTTGACCCTTTCTGCACACTGGGGTTAAGAGCTGAGTGTGTGGGCTCCTCTGAGCCTTGCTGTTACATGGGGATTCAGTTGTCTGAAAAAACGCGTTTATTTCGGGCTGAAAAACACGTTTTGAAAAGTGTTCTGTTACTGTCCCATAACTTACATGGGGTTGACCAAACTTGCAGAAACATGTTTATTTCTGCTGAAAAACACGTTTTGACCCTTTCTGCACACTGGGGTTAAGATCTGAGTGTGTGGGCTCCTCTGAGCCTTGCTGTTACATGGGGATTCAGTTGTCTGAAAAAACGTGTTTATTTCGGGCTGAAAAACACGTTTTGAAAAGTGTTCTGTTACTGCCCCATAACTTACATGGTGTTGACCAAACTTGCAGAAAAATGTTTATTTCTGCTGAAAAACACGTTTTGACCCTTTCTGCACACTGGGGTTAAGAGCTGAGTGTGTGGGCTCCTCTGAGCCTTGCTGTTACATGGGGATTCAGTTGTCTGAAAAAACGCGTTTATTTCGGGCTGAAAAACACTTTTTGAAAAGTGTTCTGTTACTGTCCCATAACTTACATGGGTTTGACCAAACTTGCAGAAACATGTTTATTTCTGCTGAAAAACACGTTTTGACCCTTTCTGCACACTGGGGTTAAGAGCTGAGTGTGTGGGCTCCTCTGAGCCTTTCTGTTACATGGGGATTCAGTTGTCTGAAAAAACGCGTTTATTTCGGGCTGAAAAACACGTTTTGAAAAGTGTTCTGTTACTGCGCCATAACTTACATGGGGTTGACCAAACTTGCAGAAAAATGTTTATTTCTGCTGAAAAACACGTTTTGACCCTTTCTGCACACTGGGGTTAAGAGCTGAGTGTGTGGGCTCCTCTGAGCCTTGCTGTTACATGGGGATTCAGATGTCTGAAAAAACGCGTTTATTTCGGGCTGAAAAACACGTTTTGAAAAGTGTGCTGTTACTGTCCCATAACTTACATGGGGTTGACCAAACTTGCAGAAACATGTTTATTTCTGCTGAAAAACACGTTTTGACTCTTTCTGCACACTGGGGTTAAGAGCTGAGTGTGTGGGCTCCTCTGAGCCTTGCTGCTGCATGGGGATTCAGTTGTCTGAAAAAACGCGTTTATTTCGGGCTGAAAAACACGTTTTGAAAAGTGTTCTGTTACTGCCCCATAACTTACATGGGGTTGACCAAACTTGCAGAAACATGTTTATTTCTGCTGAAAAACACGTTTTGACCCTTTCTGCACACTGGGGTTAAGAGCTGAGTGTGTGGGCTCCTCTGAGCCTTGCTGTTACATGGGGATTCAGTTGTCTGAAAAAACGCGTTTATTTCGGGCTGAAAAACACGTTTTGAAAAGTGTTCTGTTACTGCCCCATAATTTACATGGGGTTGACCAAACTTGCAGAAACATGTTTATTTCTGCTGAAAAACACGTTTTGACCCTTTCTGCACACTGGGGTTAAGATCTGAGTGTGTGGGCTCCTCTGAGCCTTGCTGTTACATGGGGATTCAGTTGTCTGAAAAAACGCGTTTATTTCGGGCTGAAAAACACGTTTTGAAAAGTGTTCTGTTACTGCCCCATAACTTACATGGGGTTGACCAAACTTGCAGAAACATGTTTATTTCTGCTGAAAAACACGTTTTGACCCTTTCTGCACACTGGGGTTAAGAGCTGAGTGTGTGGGCTCCTCTGAGCCTTGCTGTTACATGGGGATTCAGTTGTCTGAAAAAACGCGTTTATTTCGGGCTGAAAAACACGTTTTGAAAAGTGTTCTGTTACTGTCCCATAACTTACATGGGGTTGACCAAACTTGCAGAAACATGTTTATTTCTGCTGAAAAACACGTTTTGACCCTTTCTGCACACTGGGGTTAAGAGCTGAGTGTGTGGGCTCCTCTGAGCCTTTCTGTTACATGGGGATTCAGTTGTCTGAAAAAACGCGTTTATTTCGGGCTAAAAAACACGTTTTGAAAAGTGTTCTGTTACTGCCCCATAACTTACATGGGGTTGACCAAACTTGCAGAAAAATGTTTATTTCTGCTGAAAAACACGTTTTGACCCTTTCTGCACACTGGGGTTAAGAGCTGAGTGTGTGGGCTCCTCTGAGCCTTGCTGT
The DNA here is from genome assembly GCF_059453375.1 of Lepisosteus platostomus. NCBI lineage: Eukaryota > Metazoa > Chordata > Actinopteri > Semionotiformes > Lepisosteidae > Lepisosteus > Lepisosteus platostomus. The sequence continues at coordinate 21,960,806 of NC_142623.1, read as the reverse complement.
TACATGGGGATTCAGTTGTCTGAAAAAACGCGTTTATTTCGGGCTGAAAAACACGTTTTGAAAAGTGTTCTGTTACTGTCCCATAACTTACATGGGGTTGACCAAACTTGCAGAAACATGTTTATTTCTGCTGAAAAACACGTTGTGACCCTTTCTGCACACTGGGGTTAAGAGCTGAGTGTGTGGGCTCCTCTGAGCCTTGCTGTTACATGGGGATTCAGTTGTCTGAAAAAACGCGTTTATTTCGGGCTGAAAAACACGTTTTGAAAAGTGTTCTGTTACTGCCCCATAACTTACATGGGGTTGACCAAACTTGCAGAAACATGTTTATTTCTGCTGAAAAACACGTTTTGACCCTTTCTGCACACTGGGGTTAAGAGCTGAGTGTGTGGGCTCCTCTGAGCCTTGCTGTTACATGGGGATTCAGTTGTCTGAAAAAACGCGTTTATTTCGGGCTGAAAAACACGTTTTGAAAAGTGTTCTGTTACTGTCCCATAACTTACATGGGGTTGACCAAACTTGCAGAAACATGTTTATTTCTGCTGAAAAACACGTTGTGACCCTTTCTGCACACTGGGGTTAAGAGCTGAGTGTGTGGGCTCCTCTGAGCCTTGCTGTTACATGGGGATTCAGTTGTCTGAAAAAACGCGTTTATTTTGGGCTGAAAAACACGTTTTGAAAAGTGTTCTGTTACTGCCCCATAACTTACATGGGGTTGACCAAACTTGCAGAAACATGTTTATTTCTGCTGAAAAACACGTTTTGACCCTTTCTGCACACTGGGGTTAAGAGCTGAGTGTGTGGGCTCCTCTGAGCCTTGCTGTTACATGGGGATTCAGTTGTCTGAAAAAACGCGTTTATTTCGGGCTGAAAAACACGTTTTGAAAAGTGTTCTGTTACTGTCCCATAACTTACATGGGGTTGACCAAACTTGCAGAAACATGTTTATTTCTGCTGAAAAACACGTTTTGACCCTTTCTGCACACTGGGGTTAAGAGCTGAGTGTGTGGGCTCCTCTGAGCCTTTCTGTTACATGGGGATTCAGTTGTCTGAAAAAACGCGTTTATTTCGGGCTGAAAAACACGTTTTGAAAAGTGTGCTGTTACTGCCCCATAACTTACATGGGGTTGACCAAACTTGCAGAAACATGTTTATTTCTGCTGAAAAACACGTTTTGACTCTTTCTGCACACTGGGGTTAAGAGCTGAGTGTGTGGGCTCCTCTGAGCCTTGCTGCTGCATGGGGATTCAGATGTCTGAAAAAACGCGTTTATTTCGGGCTGAAAAACACGTTTTGAAAAGTGTGCTGTTACTGCCCCATAACTTACATGGGGTTGACCAAACTTGCAGAAACATGTTTATTTCTGCTGAAAAACACGTTTTGACTCTTTCTGCACACTGGGGTTAAGAGCTGAGTGTGTGGGCTCCTCTGAGCCTTGCTGCTGCATGGGGATTCAGTTGTCTGAAAAAACGCGTTTATTTCGGGCTGAAAAACACGTTTTGAAAAGTGTTCTGTTACTGCCCCATAACTTACATGGGGTTGACCAAACTTGCAGAAACATGTTTATTTCTGCTGAAAAACACGTTTTGACCCTTTCTGCACACTGGGGTTAAGAGCTGAGTGTGTGGGCTCCTCTGAGCCTTGCTGTTACATGGGGATTCAGTTGTCTGAAAAAACGCGTTTATTTCGGGCTGAAAAACACGTTTTGAAAAGTGTTCTGTTACTGCCCCATAATTTACATGGGGTGACCAAACTTGCAGAAACATGTTTATTTCTGCTGAAAAACACGTTTTGACCCTTTCTGCACACTGGGGTTAAGATCTGAGTGTGTGGGCTCCTCTGAGCCTTGCTGTTACATGGGGATTCAGTTGTCTGAAAAAACGCGTTTATTTCGGGCTGAAAAACACGTTTTGAAAAGTGTTCTGTTACTGCCCCATAACTTACATGGGGTTGACCAAACTTGCAGAAACATGTTTATTTCTGCTGAAAAACACGTTTTGACCCTTTCTGCACACTGGGGTTAAGAGCTGAGTGTGTGGGCTCCTCTGAGCCTTGCTGTTACATGGGGATTCAGTTGTCTGAAAAAACGCGTTTATTTCGTGCTGAAAAACACGTTTTGAAAAGTGTTCTGTTACTGCCCCATAACTTACATGGGGTTGACCAAACTTGCAGAAACATGTTTATTTCTGCTGAAAAACACGTTTTGACCCTTTCTGCACACTGGGGTTAAGAGCTGAGTGTGTGGGCTCCTCTGAGCCTTGCTGTTACATGGGGATTCAGTTGTCTGAAAAAACGCGTTTATTTCGGGCTGAAAAACACGTTTTGAAAAGTGTTCTGTTACTGTCCCATAACTTACATGGGGTTGACCAAACTTGCAGAAACATGTTTATTTCTGCTGAAAAACACGTTGTGACCCTTTCTGCACACTGGGGTTAAGAGCTGAGTGTGTGGGCTCCTCTGAGCCTTGCTGTTACATGGGGATTCAGTTGTCTGAAAAAACGCGTTTATTTCGGGCTGAAAAACACGTTTTGAAAAGTGTTCTGTTACTGCCCCATAACTTACATGGGGTTGACCAAACTTGCAGAAACATGTTTATTTCTGCTGAAAAACACGTTTTGACCCTTTCTGCACACTGGGGTTAAGAGCTGAGTGTGTGGGCTCCTCTGAGCCTTGCTGTTACATGGGGATTCAGTTGTCTGAAAAAACGCGTTTATTTCGGGCTGAAAAACACGTTTTGAAAAGTGTTCTGTTACTGTCCCATAACTTACATGGGGTTGACCAAACTTGCAGAAACATGTTTATTTCTGCTGAAAAACACGTTTTGACCCTTTCTGCACACTGGGGTTAAGAGCTGAGTGTGTGGGCTCCTCTGAGCCTTGCTGTTACATGGGGATTCAGTTGTCTGAAAAAACGCGTTTATTTCGGGCTGAAAAACACGTTTTGAAAAGTGTTCTGTTACTGCCCCATAACTTACATGGGGTTGACCAAACTTGCAGAAACATGTTTATTTCTGCTGAAAAACACGTTTTGACCCTTTCTGCACACTGGGGTTAAGAGCTGAGTGTGTGGGCTCCTCTGAGCCTTGCTGTTACATGGGGATTCAGTTGTCTGAAAAAACGCGTTTATTTCGGGCTGAAAAACACGTTTTGAAAAGTGTTCTGTTACTGTCCCATAACTTACATGGGGTTGACCAAACTTGCAGAAACATGTTTATTTCTGCTGAAAAACACGTTGTGACCCTTTCTGCACACTGGGGTTAAGAGCTGAGTGTGTGGGCTCCTCTGAGCCTTGCTGTTACATGGGGATTCAGTTGTCTGAAAAAACGCGTTTATTTCGGGCTGAAAAACACGTTTTGAAAAGTGTGCTGTTACTGCCCCATAACTTACATGGGGTTGACCAAACTTGCAGAAACATGTTTATTTCTGCTGAAAAACACGTTTTGACCCTTTCTGCACACTGGGGTTAAGAACTGAGTGTGTGGGCTCCTCTGAGCCTTGCTGTTACATGGGGATTCAGTTGTCTGAAAAAACGCGTTTATTTCGGGCTGAAAAACACGTTTTGAAAAGTGTTCTGTTACTGTCCCATAACTTACATGGGGTTGACCAAACTTGCAGAAACATGTTTATTTCTGCTGAAAAACACGTTGTGACCCTTTCTGCACACTGGGGTTAAGAGCTGAGTGTGTGGGCTCCTCTGAGCCTTGCTGTTACATGGGGATTCAGTTGTCTGAAAAAACGCGTTTATTTCGGGCTGAAAAACACGTTTTGAAAAGTGTTCTGTTACTGTCCCATAACTTACATGGGGTTGACCAAACTTGCAGAAACATGTTTATTTCTGCTGAAAAACACGTTGTGACCCTTTCTGCACACTGGGGTTAAGAGCTGAGTGTGTGGGCTCCTCTGAGCCTTGCTGTTACATGGGGATTCAGTTGTCTGAAAAAACGCGTTTATTTCGGGCTGAAAAACACGTTTTGAAAAGTGTTCTGTTACTGCCCCATAACTTACATGGGGTTGACCAAACTTGCAGAAACATGTTTATTTCTGCTGAAAAACACGTTTTGACCCTTTCTGCACACTGGGGTTAAGAGCTGAGTGTGTGGGCTCCTCTGAGCCTTGCTGTTACATGGGGATTCAGTTGTCTGAAAAAACGCGTTTATTTCGGGCTGAAAAACACGTTTTGAAAAGTGTTCTGTTACTGTCCCATAACTTACATGGGGTTGACCAAACTTGCAGAAACATGTTTATTTCTGCTGAAAAACACGTTTTGACCCTTTCTGCACACTGGGGTTAAGAGCTGAGTGTGTGGGCTCCTCTGAGCCTTTCTGTTACATGGGGATTCAGTTGTCTGAAAAAACGCGTTTATTTCGGGCTGAAAAACACGTTTTGAAAAGTGTGCTGTTACTGCCCCATAACTTACATGGGGTTGACCAAACTTGCAGAAACATGTTTATTTCTGCTGAAAAACACGTTTTGACTCTTTCTGCACACTGGGGTTAAGAGCTGAGTGTGTGGGCTCCTCTGAGCCTTGCTGCTGCATGGGGATTCAGATGTCTGAAAAAACGCGTTTATTTCGGGCTGAAAAACACGTTTTGAAAAGTGTGCTGTTACTGCCCCATAACTTACATGGGGTTGACCAAACTTGCAGAAACATGTTTATTTCTGCTGAAAAACACGTTTTGACTCTTTCTGCACACTGGGGTTAAGAGCTGAGTGTGTGGGCTCCTCTGAGCCTTGCTGCTGCATGGGGATTCAGTTGTCTGAAAAAACGCGTTTATTTCGGGCTGAAAAACACGTTTTGAAAAGTGTTCTGTTACTGCCCCATAACTTACATGGGGTTGACCAAACTTGCAGAAACATGTTTATTTCTGCTGAAAAACACGTTTTGAACCTTTCTGCACACTGGGGTTAAGAGCTGAGTGTGTGGGCTCCTCTGAGCCTTGCTGTTACATGGGGATTCAGTTGTCTGAAAAAACGCGTTTATTTCGGGCTGAAAAACACGTTTTGAAAAGTGTTCTGTTACTGCCCCATAATTTACATGGGGTTGACCAAACTTGCAGAAACATGTTTATTTCTGCTGAAAAACACGTTTTGACCCTTTCTGCACACTGGGGTTAAGATCTGAGTGTGTGGGCTCCTCTGAGCCTTGCTGTTACATGGGGATTCAGTTGTCTGAAAAAACGCGTTTATTTCGGGCTGAAAAACACGTTTTGAAAAGTGTTCTGTTACTGCCCCATAACTTACATGGGGTTGACCAAACTTGCAGAAACATGTTTATTTCTGCTGAAAAACACGTTTTGACCCTTTCTGCACACTGGGGTTAAGAGCTGAGTGTGTGGGCTCCTCTGAGCCTTGCTGTTACATGGGGATTCAGTTGTTTGAAAAAACGCGTTTATTTCGTGCTGAAAAACACGTTTTGAAAAGTGTTCTGTTACTGCCCCATAACTTACATGGGGTTGACCAAACTTGCAGAAACATGTTTATGTCTGCTGAAAAACACGTTTTGACCCTTTCTGCACACTGGGGTTAAGAGCTGAGTGTGTGGGCTCCTCTGAGCCTTGCTGTTACATGGGGATTCAGTTGTCTGAAAAAACGCGTTTATTTCGGGCTGAAAAACACGTTTTGAAAAGTGTTCTGTTACTGCCCCATAACTTACATGGGGTTGACCAAACTTGCAGAAACATGTTTATTTCTGCTGAAAAACACGTTTTGACCCTTTCTGCACACTGGGGTTAAGAGCTGAGTGTGTGGGCTCCTCTGAGCCTTGCTGTTACATGGGGATTCAGTTGTCTGAAAAAACGCGTTTATTTCGGGCTGAAAAACACGTTTTGAAAAGTGTTCTGTTACTGTCCCATAACTTACATGGGGTTGACCAAACTTGCAGAAACATGTTTATTTCTGCTGAAAAACACGTTTTGACCCTTTCTGCACACTGGGGTTAAGAGCTGAGTGTGTGGGCTCCTCTGAGCCTTGCTGTTACATGGGGATTCAGTTGTCTGAAAAAACGCGTTTATTTCGGGCTGAAAAACACGTTTTGAAAAGTGTTCTGTTACTGCCCCATAACTTACATGGGGTTGACCAAACTTGCAGAAAAATGTTTATTTCTGCTGAAAAACACGTTTTGACCCTTTCTGCACACTGGGGTTAAGAGCTGAGTGTGTGGGCTCCTCTGAGCCTTGCTGTTACATGGGGATTCAGTTGTCTGAAAAAACGCGTTTATTTCGGGCTGAAAAACACGTTTTGAAAAGTGTTCTGTTACTGCCCCATAACTTACATGGGGTTGACCAAACTTGCAGAAAAATGTTTATTTCTGCTGAAAAACACGTTTTGACCCTTTCTGCACACTGGGGTTAAGAGCTGAGTGTGTGGGCTCCTCTGAGCCTTGCTGTTACATGGGGATTCAGATGTCTGAAAAAACGCGTTTATTTCGGGCTGAAAAACACGTTTTGAAAAGTGTGCTGTTACTGCCCCATAACTTACATGGGGTTGACCAATCTTGCAGAAACATGTTTATTTCTGCTGAAAAACATGTTTTGACTCTTTCTGCACACTGGGGTTAAGAGCTGAGTGTGTGGGCTCCTCTGAGCCTTGCTGCTGCATGGGGATTCAGTTGTCTGAAAAAACACGTTTATTTCGGGCTGAAAAACACGTTTTGAAAAGTGTTCTGTTACTGCCCCATAACTTACATGGGGTTGACCAAACTTGCAGAAACATGTTTATTTCTGCTGAAAAACACGTTTTGACCCTTTCTGCACACTGGGGTTAAGAGCTGAGTGTGTGGGCTCCTCTGAGCCTTGCTGTTACATGGGGATTCAGTTGTCTGAAAAAACGCGTTTATTTCGGGCTGAAAAACACGTTTTGAAAAGTGTTCTGTTACTGTCCCATAACTTACATGGGGTTGACCAAACTTGCAGAAACATGTTTATTTCTGCTGAAAAACACGTTTTGACCCTTTCTGCACACTGGGGTTAAGATCTGAGTGTGTGGGCTCCTCTGAGCCTTGCTGTTACATGGGGATTCAGTTGTCTGAAAAAACGTGTTTATTTCGGGCTGAAAAACACGTTTTGAAAAGTGTTCTGTTACTGCCCCATAACTTACATGGTGTTGACCAAACTTGCAGAAAAATGTTTATTTCTGCTGAAAAACACGTTTTGACCCTTTCTGCACACTGGGGTTAAGAGCTGAGTGTGTGGGCTCCTCTGAGCCTTGCTGTTACATGGGGATTCAGTTGTCTGAAAAAACGCGTTTATTTCGGGCTGAAAAACACGTTTTGAAAAGTGTTCTGTTACTGTCCCATAACTTACATGGGTTTGACCAAACTTGCAGAAACATGTTTATTTCTGCTGAAAAACACGTTTTGACCCTTTCTGCACACTGGGGTTAAGAGCTGAGTGTGTGGGCTCCTCTGAGCCTTTCTGTTACATGGGGATTCAGTTGTCTGAAAAAACGCGTTTATTTCGGGCTGAAAAACACGTTTTGAAAAGTGTTCTGTTACTGCGCCATAACTTACATGGGGTTGACCAAACTTGCAGAAAAATGTTTATTTCTGCTGAAAAACACGTTTTGACCCTTTCTGCACACTGGGGTTAAGAGCTGAGTGTGTGGGCTCCTCTGAGCCTTGCTGTTACATGGGGATTCAGATGTCTGAAAAAACGCGTTTATTTCGGGCTGAAAAACACGTTTTGAAAAGTGTGCTGTTACTGTCCCATAACTTACATGGGGTTGACCAAACTTGCAGAAACATGTTTATTTCTGCTGAAAAACACGTTTTGACTCTTTCTGCACACTGGGGTTAAGAGCTGAGTGTGTGGGCTCCTCTGAGCCTTGCTGCTGCATGGGGATTCAGTTGTCTGAAAAAACGCGTTTATTTCGGGCTGAAAAACACGTTTTGAAAAGTGTTCTGTTACTGCCCCATAACTTACATGGGGTTGACCAAACTTGCAGAAACATGTTTATTTCTGCTGAAAAACACGTTTTGACCCTTTCTGCACACTGGGGTTAAGAGCTGAGTGTGTGGGCTCCTCTGAGCCTTGCTGTTACATGGGGATTCAGTTGTCTGAAAAAACGCGTTTATTTCGGGCTGAAAAACACGTTTTGAAAAGTGTTCTGTTACTGCCCCATAATTTACATGGGGTTGACCAAACTTGCAGAAACATGTTTATTTCTGCTGAAAAACACGTTTTGACCCTTTCTGCACACTGGGGTTAAGATCTGAGTGTGTGGGCTCCTCTGAGCCTTGCTGTTACATGGGGATTCAGTTGTCTGAAAAAACGCGTTTATTTCGGGCTGAAAAACACGTTTTGAAAAGTGTTCTGTTACTGCCCCATAACTTACATGGGGTTGACCAAACTTGCAGAAACATGTTTATTTCTGCTGAAAAACACGTTTTGACCCTTTCTGCACACTGGGGTTAAGAGCTGAGTGTGTGGGCTCCTCTGAGCCTTGCTGTTACATGGGGATTCAGTTGTCTGAAAAAACGCGTTTATTTCGGGCTGAAAAACACGTTTTGAAAAGTGTTCTGTTACTGTCCCATAACTTACATGGGGTTGACCAAACTTGCAGAAACATGTTTATTTCTGCTGAAAAACACGTTTTGACCCTTTCTGCACACTGGGGTTAAGAGCTGAGTGTGTGGGCTCCTCTGAGCCTTTCTGTTACATGGGGATTCAGTTGTCTGAAAAAACGCGTTTATTTCGGGCTAAAAAACACGTTTTGAAAAGTGTTCTGTTACTGCCCCATAACTTACATGGGGTTGACCAAACTTGCAGAAAAATGTTTATTTCTGCTGAAAAACACGTTTTGACCCTTTCTGCACACTGGGGTTAAGAGCTGAGTGTGTGGGCTCCTCTGAGCCTTGCTGTTACATGGGGATTCAGTTGTCTGAAAAAACGCGTTTATTTCGGGCTGAAAAACACGTTTTGAAAAGTGTTCTGTTACTGTCCCATAACTTACATGGGGTTGACCAAACTTGCAGAAACATGTTTATTTCTGCTGAAAAACACGTTGTGACCCTTTCTGCACACTGGGGTTAAGAGCTGAGTGTGTGGGCTCCTCTGAGCCTTGCTGTTACATGGGGATTCAGTTGTCTGAAAAAACGCGTTTATTTCGGGCTGAAAAACACGTTTTGAAAAGTGTTCTGTTACTGCCCCATAACTTACATGGGGTTGACCAAACTTGCAGAAACATGTTTATTTCTGCTGAAAAACACGTTTTGACCCTTTCTGCACACTGGGGTTAAGAGCTGAGTGTGTGGGCTCCTCTGAGCCTTGCTGTTACATGGGGATTCAGTTGTCTGAAAAAACGCGTTTATTTCGGGCTGAAAAACACGTTTTGAAAAGTGTTCTGTTACTGTCCCATAACTTACATGGGGTTGACCAAACTTGCAGAAACATGTTTATTTCTGCTGAAAAACACGTTGTGACCCTTTCTGCACACTGGGGTTAAGAGCTGAGTGTGTGGGCTCCTCTGAGCCTTGCTGTTACATGGGGATTCAGTTGTCTGAAAAAACGCGTTTATTTTGGGCTGAAAAACACGTTTTGAAAAGTGTTCTGTTACTGCCCCATAACTTACATGGGGTTGACCAAACTTGCAGAAACATGTTTATTTCTGCTGAAAAACACGTTTTGACCCTTTCTGCACACTGGGGTTAAGAGCTGAGTGTGTGGGCTCCTCTGAGCCTTGCTGTTACATGGGGATTCAGTTGTCTGAAAAAACGCGTTTATTTCGGGCTGAAAAACACGTTTTGAAAAGTGTTCTGTTACTGTCCCATAACTTACATGGGGTTGACCAAACTTGCAGAAACATGTTTATTTCTGCTGAAAAACACGTTTTGACCCTTTCTGCACACTGGGGTTAAGAGCTGAGTGTGTGGGCTCCTCTGAGCCTTTCTGTTACATGGGGATTCAGTTGTCTGAAAAAACGCGTTTATTTCGGGCTGAAAAACACGTTTTGAAAAGTGTGCTGTTACTGCCCCATAACTTACATGGGGTTGACCAAACTTGCAGAAACATGTTTATTTCTGCTGAAAAACACGTTTTGACTCTTTCTGCACACTGGGGTTAAGAGCTGAGTGTGTGGGCTCCTCTGAGCCTTGCTGCTGCATGGGGATTCAGATGTCTGAAAAAACGCGTTTATTTCGGGCTGAAAAACACGTTTTGAAAAGTGTGCTGTTACTGCCCCATAACTTACATGGGGTTGACCAAACTTGCAGAAACATGTTTATTTCTGCTGAAAAACACGTTTTGACTCTTTCTGCACACTGGGGTTAAGAGCTGAGTGTGTGGGCTCCTCTGAGCCTTGCTGCTGCATGGGGATTCAGTTGTCTGAAAAAACGCGTTTATTTCGGGCTGAAAAACACGTTTTGAAAAGTGTTCTGTTACTGCCCCATAACTTACATGGGGTTGACCAAACTTGCAGAAACATGTTTATTTCTGCTGAAAAACACGTTTTGACCCTTTCTGCACACTGGGGTTAAGAGCTGAGTGTGTGGGCTCCTCTGAGCCTTGCTGTTACATGGGGATTCAGTTGTCTGAAAAAACGCGTTTATTTCGGGCTGAAAAACACGTTTTGAAAAGTGTTCTGTTACTGCCCCATAATTTACATGGGGTGACCAAACTTGCAGAAACATGTTTATTTCTGCTGAAAAACACGTTTTGACCCTTTCTGCACACTGGGGTTAAGATCTGAGTGTGTGGGCTCCTCTGAGCCTTGCTGTTACATGGGGATTCAGTTGTCTGAAAAAACGCGTTTATTTCGGGCTGAAAAACACGTTTTGAAAAGTGTTCTGTTACTGCCCCATAACTTACATGGGGTTGACCAAACTTGCAGAAACATGTTTATTTCTGCTGAAAAACACGTTTTGACCCTTTCTGCACACTGGGGTTAAGAGCTGAGTGTGTGGGCTCCTCTGAGCCTTGCTGTTACATGGGGATTCAGTTGTCTGAAAAAACGCGTTTATTTCGGGCTGAAAAACACGTTTTGAAAAGTGTTCTGTTACTGTCCCATAACTTACATGGGGTTGACCAAACTTGCAGAAACATGTTTATTTCTGCTGAAAAACACGTTTTGACCCTTTCTGCACACTGGGGTTAAGAGCTGAGTGTGTGGGCTCCTCTGAGCCTTTCTGTTACATGGGGATTCAGTTGTCTGAAAAAACGCGTTTATTTCGGGCTAAAAAACACGTTTTGAAAAGTGTTCTGTTACTGCCCCATAACTTACATGGGGTTGACCAAACTTGCAGAAAAATGTTTATTTCTGCTGAAAAACACGTTTTGACCCTTTCTGCACACTGGGGTTAAGAGCTGAGTGTGTGGGCTCCTCTGAGCCTTGCTGTTACATGGGGATTCAGTTGTCTGAAAAAACGCGTTTATTTCGGGCTGAAAAACACGTTTTGAAAAGTGTTCTGTTACTGTCCCATAACTTACATGGGGTTGACCAAACTTGCAGAAACATGTTTATTTCTGCTGAAAAACACGTTGTGACCCTTTCTGCACACTGGGGTTAAGAGCTGAGTGTGTGGGCTCCTCTGAGCCTTGCTGTTACATGGGGATTCAGTTGTCTGAAAAAACGCGTTTATTTCGGGCTGAAAAACACGTTTTGAAAAGTGTTCTGTTACTGCCCCATAACTTACATGGGGTTGACCAAACTTGCAGAAACATGTTTATTTCTGCTGAAAAACACGTTTTGACCCTTTCTGCACACTGGGGTTAAGAGCTGAGTGTGTGGGCTCCTCTGAGCCTTGCTGTTACATGGGGATTCAGTTGTCTGAAAAAACGCGTTTATTTCGGGCTGAAAAACACGTTTTGAAAAGTGTTCTGTTACTGTCCCATAACTTACATGGGGTTGACCAAACTTGCAGAAACATGTTTATTTCTGCTGAAAAACACGTTGTGACCCTTTCTGCACACTGGGGTTAAGAGCTGAGTGTGTGGGCTCCTCTGAGCCTTGCTGTTACATGGGGATTCAGTTGTCTGAAAAAACGCGTTTATTTTGGGCTGAAAAACACGTTTTGAAAAGTGTTCTGTTACTGCCCCATAACTTACATGGGGTTGACCAAACTTGCAGAAACATGTTTATTTCTGCTGAAAAACACGTTTTGACCCTTTCTGCACACTGGGGTTAAGAGCTGAGTGTGTGGGCTCCTCTGAGCCTTGCTGTTACATGGGGATTCAGTTGTCTGAAAAAACGCGTTTATTTCGGGCTGAAAAACACGTTTTGAAAAGTGTTCTGTTACTGTCCCATAACTTACATGGGGTTGACCAAACTTGCAGAAACATGTTTATTTCTGCTGAAAAACACGTTTTGACCCTTTCTGCACACTGGGGTTAAGAGCTGAGTGTGTGGGCTCCTCTGAGCCTTTCTGTTACATGGGGATTCAGTTGTCTGAAAAAACGCGTTTATTTCGGGCTGAAAAACACGTTTTGAAAAGTGTGCTGTTACTGCCCCATAACTTACATGGGGTTGACCAAACTTGCAGAAACATGTTTATTTCTGCTGAAAAACACGTTTTGACTCTTTCTGCACACTGGGGTTAAGAGCTGAGTGTGTGGGCTCCTCTGAGCCTTGCTGCTGCATGGGGATTCAGATGTCTGAAAAAACGCGTTTATTTCGGGCTGAAAAACACGTTTTGAAAAGTGTGCTGTTACTGCCCCATAACTTACATGGGGTTGACCAAACTTGCAGAAACATGTTTATTTCTGCTGAAAAACACGTTTTGACTCTTTCTGCACACTGGGGTTAAGAGCTGAGTGTGTGGGCTCCTCTGAGCCTTGCTGCTGCATGGGGATTCAGTTGTCTGAAAAAACGCGTTTATTTCGGGCTGAAAAACACGTTTTGAAAAGTGTTCTGTTACTGCCCCATAACTTACATGGGGTTGACCAAACTTGCAGAAACATGTTTATTTCTGCTGAAAAACACGTTTTGACCCTTTCTGCACACTGGGGTTAAGAGCTGAGTGTGTGGGCTCCTCTGAGCCTTGCTGTTACATGGGGATTCAGTTGTCTGAAAAAACGCGTTTATTTCGGGCTGAAAAACACGTTTTGAAAAGTGTTCTGTTACTGCCCCATAATTTACATGGGGTGACCAAACTTGCAGAAACATGTTTATTTCTGCTGAAAAACACGTTTTGACCCTTTCTGCACACTGGGGTTAAGATCTGAGTGTGTGGGCTCCTCTGAGCCTTGCTGTTACATGGGGATTCAGTTGTCTGAAAAAACGCGTTTATTTCGGGCTGAAAAACACGTTTTGAAAAGTGTTCTGTTACTGCCCCATAACTTACATGGGGTTGACCAAACTTGCAGAAACATGTTTATTTCTGCTGAAAAACACGTTTTGACCCTTTCTGCACACTGGGGTTAAGAGCTGAGTGTGTGGGCTCCTCTGAGCCTTGCTGTTACATGGGGATTCAGTTGTCTGAAAAAACGCGTTTATTTCGTGCTGAAAAACACGTTTTGAAAAGTGTTCTGTTACTGCCCCATAACTTACATGGGGTTGACCAAACTTGCAGAAACATGTTTATTTCTGCTGAAAAACACGTTTTGACCCTTTCTGCACACTGGGGTTAAGAGCTGAGTGTGTGGGCTCCTCTGAGCCTTGCTGTTACATGGGGATTCAGTTGTCTGAAAAAACGCGTTTATTTCGGGCTGAAAAACACGTTTTGAAAAGTGTTCTGTTACTGTCCCATAACTTACATGGGGTTGACCAAACTTGCAGAAACATGTTTATTTCTGCTGAAAAACACGTTGTGACCCTTTCTGCACACTGGGGTTAAGAGCTGAGTGTGTGGGCTCCTCTGAGCCTTGCTGTTACATGGGGATTCAGTTGTCTGAAAAAACGCGTTTATTTCGGGCTGAAAAACACGTTTTGAAAAGTGTTCTGTTACTGCCCCATAACTTACATGGGGTTGACCAAACTTGCAGAAACATGTTTATTTCTGCTGAAAAACACGTTTTGACCCTTTCTGCACACTGGGGTTAAGAGCTGAGTGTGTGGGCTCCTCTGAGCCTTGCTGTTACATGGGGATTCAGTTGTCTGAAAAAACGCGTTTATTTCGGGCTGAAAAACACGTTTTGAAAAGTGTTCTGTTACTGTCCCATAACTTACATGGGGTTGACCAAACTTGCAGAAACATGTTTATTTCTGCTGAAAAACACGTTTTGACCCTTTCTGCACACTGGGGTTAAGAGCTGAGTGTGTGGGCTCCTCTGAGCCTTGCTGTTACATGGGGATTCAGTTGTCTGAAAAAACGCGTTTATTTCGGGCTGAAAAACACGTTTTGAAAAGTGTTCTGTTACTGCCCCATAACTTACATGGGGTTGACCAAACTTGCAGAAACATGTTTATTTCTGCTGAAAAACACGTTTTGACCCTTTCTGCACACTGGGGTTAAGAGCTGAGTGTGTGGGCTCCTCTGAGCCTTGCTGTTACATGGGGATTCAGTTGTCTGAAAAAACGCGTTTATTTCGGGCTGAAAAACACGTTTTGAAAAGTGTTCTGTTACTGTCCCATAACTTACATGGGGTTGACCAAACTTGCAGAAACATGTTTATTTCTGCTGAAAAACACGTTGTGACCCTTTCTGCACACTGGGGTTAAGAGCTGAGTGTGTGGGCTCCTCTGAGCCTTGCTGTTACATGGGGATTCAGTTGTCTGAAAAAACGCGTTTATTTCGGGCTGAAAAACACGTTTTGAAAAGTGTGCTGTTACTGCCCCATAACTTACATGGGGTTGACCAAACTTGCAGAAACATGTTTATTTCTGCTGAAAAACACGTTTTGACCCTTTCTGCACACTGGGGTTAAGAGCTGAGTGTGTGGGCTCCTCTGAGCCTTGCTGTTACATGGGGATTCAGTTGTCTGAAAAAACGCGTTTATTTCGGGCTGAAAAACACGTTTTGAAAAGTGTTCTGTTACTGTCCCATAACTTACATGGGGTTGACCAAACTTGCAGAAACATGTTTATTTCTGCTGAAAAACACGTTGTGACCCTTTCTGCACACTGGGGTTAAGAGCTGAGTGTGTGGGCTCCTCTGAGCCTTGCTGTTACATGGGGATTCAGTTGTCTGAAAAAACGCGTTTATTTCGGGCTGAAAAACACGTTTTGAAAAGTGTTCTGTTACTGTCCCATAACTTACATGGGGTTGACCAAACTTGCAGAAACATGTTTATTTCTGCTGAAAAACACGTTGTGACCCTTTCTGCACACTGGGGTTAAGAGCTGAGTGTGTGGGCTCCTCTGAGCCTTGCTGTTACATGGGGATTCAGTTGTCTGAAAAAACGCGTTTATTTCGGGCTGAAAAACACGTTTTGAAAAGTGTTCTGTTACTGCCCCATAACTTACATGGGGTTGACCAAACTTGCAGAAACATGTTTATTTCTGCTGAAAAACACGTTTTGACCCTTTCTGCACACTGGGGTTAAGAGCTGAGTGTGTGGGCTCCTCTGAGCCTTGCTGTTACATGGGGATTCAGTTGTCTGAAAAAACGCGTTTATTTCGGGCTGAAAAACACGTTTTGAAAAGTGTTCTGTTACTGTCCCATAACTTACATGGGGTTGACCAAACTTGCAGAAACATGTTTATTTCTGCTGAAAAACACGTTTTGACCCTTTCTGCACACTGGGGTTAAGAGCTGAGTGTGTGGGCTCCTCTGAGCCTTTCTGTTACATGGGGATTCAGTTGTCTGAAAAAACGCGTTTATTTCGGGCTGAAAAACACGTTTTGAAAAGTGTGCTGTTACTGCCCCATAACTTACATGGGGTTGACCAAACTTGCAGAAACATGTTTATTTCTGCTGAAAAACACGTTTTGACTCTTTCTGCACACTGGGGTTAAGAGCTGAGTGTGTGGGCTCCTCTGAGCCTTGCTGCTGCATGGGGATTCAGATGTCTGAAAAAACGCGTTTATTTCGGGCTGAAAAACACGTTTTGAAAAGTGTGCTGTTACTGCCCCATAACTTACATGGGGTTGACCAAACTTGCAGAAACATGTTTATTTCTGCTGAAAAACACGTTTTGACTCTTTCTGCACACTGGGGTTAAGAGCTGAGTGTGTGGGCTCCTCTGAGCCTTGCTGCTGCATGGGGATTCAGTTGTCTGAAAAAACGCGTTTATTTCGGGCTGAAAAACACGTTTTGAAAAGTGTTCTGTTACTGCCCCATAACTTACATGGGGTTGACCAAACTTGCAGAAACATGTTTATTTCTGCTGAAAAACACGTTTTGACCCTTTCTGCACACTGGGGTTAAGAGCTGAGTGTGTGGGCTCCTCTGAGCCTTGCTGTTACATGGGGATTCAGTTGTCTGAAAAAACGCGTTTATTTCGGGCTGAAAAACACGTTTTGAAAAGTGTTCTGTTACTGCCCCATAATTTACATGGGGTTGACCAAACTTGCAGAAACATGTTTATTTCTGCTGAAAAACACGTTTTGACCCTTTCTGCACACTGGGGTTAAGATCTGAGTGTGTGGGCTCCTCTGAGCCTTGCTGTTACATGGGGATTCAGTTGTCTGAAAAAACGCGTTTATTTCGGGCTGAAAAACACGTTTTGAAAAGTGTTCTGTTACTGCCCCATAACTTACATGGGGTTGACCAAACTTGCAGAAACATGTTTATTTCTGCTGAAAAACACGTTTTGACCCTTTCTGCACACTGGGGTTAAGAGCTGAGTGTGTGGGCTCCTCTGAGCCTTGCTGTTACATGGGGATTCAGTTGTTTGAAAAAACGCGTTTATTTCGTGCTGAAAAACACGTTTTGAAAAGTGTTCTGTTACTGCCCCATAACTTACATGGGGTTGACCAAACTTGCAGAAACATGTTTATTTCTGCTGAAAAACACGTTTTGACCCTTTCTGCACACTGGGGTTAAGAGCTGAGTGTGTGGGCTCCTCTGAGCCTTGCTGTTACATGGGGATTCAGTTGTCTGAAAAAACGCGTTTATTTCGGGCTGAAAAACACGTTTTGAAAAGTGTTCTGTTACTGCCCCATAACTTACATGGGGTTGACCAAACTTGCAGAAACATGTTTATTTCTGCTGAAAAACACGTTTTGACCCTTTCTGCACACTGGGGTTAAGAGCTGAGTGTGTGGGCTCCTCTGAGCCTTGCTGTTACATGGGGATTCAGTTGTCTGAAAAAACGCGTTTATTTCGGGCTGAAAAACACGTTTTGAAAAGTGTTCTGTTACTGTCCCATAACTTACATGGGGTTGACCAAACTTGCAGAAACATGTTTATTTCTGCTGAAAAACACGTTTTGACCCTTTCTGCACACTGGGGTTAAGAGCTGAGTGTGTGGGCTCCTCTGAGCCTTGCTGTTACATGGGGATTCAGTTGTCTGAAAAAACGCGTTTATTTCGGGCTGAAAAACACGTTTTGAAAAGTGTTCTGTTACTGCCCCATAACTTACATGGGGTTGACCAAACTTGCAGAAAAATGTTTATTTCTGCTGAAAAACACGTTTTGACCCTTTCTGCACACTGGGGTTAAGAGCTGAGTGTGTGGGCTCCTCTGAGCCTTGCTGTTACATGGGGATTCAGTTGTCTGAAAAAACGCGTTTATTTCGGGCTGAAAAACACGTTTTGAAAAGTGTTCTGTTACTGCCCCATAACTTACATGGGGTTGACCAAACTTGGAGAAACATGTTTATTTCTGCTGAAAAACACGTTTTGACCCTTTCTGCACACTGGGGTTAAGAGCTGAGTGTGTGGGCTCCTCTGAGCCTTGCTGTTACATGGGGATTCAGTTGTCTGAAAAAACGCGTTTATTTCGGGCTGAAAAACACGTTTTGAAAAGTGTTCTGTTACTGTCCCATAACTTACATGGGGTTGACCAAACTTGCAGAAACATGTTTATTTCTGCTGAAAAACACGTTTTGACCCTTTCTGCACACTGGGGTTAAGAGCTGAGTGTGTGGGCTCCTCTGAGCCTTGCTGTTACATGGGGATTCAGTTGTCTGAAAAAACGCGTTTATTTCGGGCTGAAAAACACGTTTTGAAAAGTGTTCTGTTACTGCCCCATAACTTACATGGGGTTGACCAAACTTGCAGAAAAATGTTTATTTCTGCTGAAAAACACGTTTTGACCCTTTCTGCACACTGGGGTTAAGAGCTGAGTGTGTGGGCTCCTCTGAGCCTTGCTGTTACATGGGGATTCAGATGTCTGAAAAAACGCGTTTATTTCGGGCTGAAAAACACGTTTTGAAAAGTGTGCTGTTACTGCCCCATAACTTACATGGGGTTGACCAATCTTGCAGAAACATGTTTATTTCTGCTGAAAAACATGTTTTGACTCTTTCTGCACACTGGGGTTAAGAGCTGAGTGTGTGGGCTCCTCTGAGCCTTGCTGCTGCATGGGGATTCAGTTGTCTGAAAAAACGCGTTTATTTCGGGCTGAAAAACACGTTTTGAAAAGTGTTCTGTTACTGCCCCATAACTTACATGGGGTTGACCAAACTTGCAGAAACATGTTTATTTCTGCTGAAAAACACGTTTTGACTCTCTCTGCACACTGGGGTTAAGAGCTGAGTGTGTGGGCTCCTCTGAGCCTTGCTGTTACATGGGGATTCAGTTGTCTGAAAAAACGCGTTTATTTCGGGCTGAAAAACACGTTTTGAAAAGTGTTCTGTTACTGCCCCATAACTTACATGGGGTTGACCAAACTTGCAGAAACATGTTTATTTCTGCTGAAAAACACGTTTTGACCCTTTCTGCACACTGGGGTTAAGATCTGAGTGTGTGGGCTCCTCTGAGCCTTGCTGTTACATGGGGATTCAGTTGTCTGAAAAAACGCGTTTATTTCGGGCTGAAAAACACGTTTTGAAAAGTGTTCTGTTACTGTCCCATAACTTACATGGGGTTGACCAAACTTGCAGAAACATGTTTATTTCTGCTGAAAAACACGTTTTGACCCTTTCTGCACACTGGGGTTAAGATCTGAGTGTGTGGGCTCCTCTGAGCCTTGCTGTTACATGGGGATTCAGTTGTCTGAAAAAACGCGTTTATTTCGGGCTGAAAAACACGTTTTGAAAAGTGTTCTGTTACTGCCCCATAACTTACATGGTGTTGACCAAACTTGCAGAAAAATGTTTATTTCTGCTGAAAAACTCGTTTTGACCCTTTCTGCACACTGGGGTTAAGAGCTGAGTGTGTGGGCTCCTCTGAGCCTTGCTGTTACATGGGGATTCAGTTGTCTGAAAAAACGCGTTTATTTCGGGCTGAAAAACACGTTTTGAAAAGTGTTCTGTTACTGCCCCATAACTTACATGGGGTTGACCAAACTTGCAGAAACATGTTTATTTCTGCTGAAAAACACGTTTTGACCCTTTCTGCACACTGGGGTTAAGAGCTGAGTGTGTGGGCTCCTCTGAGCCTTGCTGTTACATGGGGATTCAGTTGTCTGAAAAAACGCGTTTATTTCGGGCTGAAAAACACGTTTTGAAAAGTGTTCTGTTACTGTCCCATAACTTACATGGGGTTGACCAAACTTGCAGAAACATGTTTATTTCTGCTGAAAAACACGTTGTGACCCTTTCTGCACACTGGGGTTAAGAGGTGAGTGTGTGGGCTCCTCTGAGCCTTGCTGTTACATGGGGATTCAGTTGTCTGAAAAAACGCGTTTATTTCGGGCTGAAAAACACGTTTTGAAAAGTGTTCTGTTACTGCCCCATAACTTACATGGGGTTGACCAAACTTGCAGAAACATGTTTATTTCTGCTGAAAAACACGTTTTGACCCTTTCTGCACACTGGGGTTAAGAGCTGAGTGTGTGGGCTCCTCTGAGCCTTGCTGTTACATGGGGATTCAGTTGTCTGAAAAAACGCGTTTATTTCGGGCTGAAAAACACGTTTTGAAAAGTGTTCTGTTACTGCCCCATAACTTACATGGGGTTGACCAAACTTGCAGAAACATGTTTATTTCTGCTGAAAAACACGTTTTGACCCTTTCTGCACACTGGGGTTAAGAGCTGAGTGTGTGGGCTCCTCTGAGCCTTGCTGTTACATGGGGATTCAGTTGTCTGAAAAAACGCGTTTATTTCGGGCTGAAAAACACGTTTTGAAAAGTGTTCTGTTACTGCCCCATAACTTACATGGGGTTGACCAAACTTGCAGAAACATGTCTATTTCTGCTGAAAAACACGTTTTGACTCTTTCTGCACACTGGGGTTAAGAGCTGAGTGTGGGGGCTCTTCTGAGCCTTGCTGTTGCATGGGGATTCAGTTGTCTGAAAAAACGCGTTTATTTCGGGCTGAAAAACACGTTTTGAAAAGTGTTCTGTTACTGCACCATAACTTACATGGGGTTGACCAAACTTGCAGAAACATGTTTATTTCTGCTGAAAAACACGTTTTGACTCTTTCTGCACACTGGGGTTAAGAGCTGAGTGTGTGGGCTCTTCTGAGCCTTGCTGTTGCATGGGGATTCAGTTGTCTGAAAAAACGCGTTTATTTCGGGCTGAAAAACACGTTTTGAAAAGTGTTCTGTTACTGTCCCATAACTTACATGGGGTTGACCAAACTTGCAGAAACATGTTTATTTCTGCTGAAAAACACGTTTTGACTCTCTCTGCACACTGGGGTTAAGAGCTGAGTGTGTGGGCTCTTCTGAGCCTTGCTGTTGCATGGGGATTCAGTTGTCTGAAAAAACGCGTTTATTTCGGGCTTAAAAACACGTTTTGAAAAGTGTTCTGTTACTGTCCCATAACTTACATGGGGTTGACCAAACTTGCAGAAACATGTTTATTTCTGCTGAAAAACACGTTTTGACCCTTTCTGCACACTGGGGTTAAGATCTGAGTGTGTGGGCTCCTCTGAGCCTTGCTGTTACATGGGGATTCAGTTGTCTGAAAAAACGCGTTTATTTCGGGCTGAAAAACACGTTTTGAAAAGTGTTCTGTTACTGCCCCATAACTTACATGGGGTTGACCAAACTTGCAGAAACATGTTTATTTCTGCTGAAAAACACGTTTTGACCCTTTCTGCACACTGGGGTTAAGAGCTGAGTGTGTGGGCTCCTCTGAGCCTTGCTGTTACATGGGGATTCAGTTGTCTGAAAAAACGCGTTTATTTCGGGCTGAAAAACACGTTTTGAAAAGTGTTCTGTTACTGTCCCATAACTTACATGGGGTTGACCAAACTTGCAGAAACATGTTTATTTCTGCTGAAAAACACGTTGTGACCCTTTCTGCACACTGGGGTTAAGAGCTGAGTGTGTGGGCTCCTCTGAGCCTTGCTGTTACATGGGGATTCAGTTGTCTGAAAAAACGCGTTTATTTCGGGCTGAAAAACACGTTTTGAAAAGTGTTCTGTTACTGCCCCATAACTTACATGGGGTTGACCAAACTTGCAGAAACATGTTTATTTCTGCTGAAAAACACGTTTTGACCCTTTCTGCACACTGGGGTTAAGAGCTGAGTGTGTGGGCTCCTCTGAGCCTTGCTGTTACATGGGGATTCAGTTGTCTGAAAAAACGCGTTTATTTCGGGCTGAAAAACACGTTTTGAAAAGTGTTCTGTTACTGTCCCATAACTTACATGGGGTTGACCAAACTTGCAGAAACATGTTTATTTCTGCTGAAAAACACGTTGTGACCCTTTCTGCACACTGGGGTTAAGAGCTGAGTGTGTGGGCTCCTCTGAGCCTTGCTGTTACATGGGGATTCAGTTGTCTGAAAAAACGCGTTTATTTCGGGCTGAAAAACACGTTTTGAAAAGTGTTCTGTTACTGCCCCATAACTTACATGGGGTTGACCAAACTTGCAGAAACATGTTTATTTCTGCTGAAAAACACGTTTTGACCCTTTCTGCACACTGGGGTTAAGAGCTGAGTGTGTGGGCTCCTCTGAGCCTTGCTGTTACATGGGGATTCAGTTGTCTGAAAAAACGCGTTTATTTCGGGCTGAAAAACACATTTTGAAAAGTGTTCTGTTACTGTCCCATAACTTACATGGGGTTGACCAAACTTGCAGAAACATGTTTATTTCTGCTGAAAAACACGTTTTGACCCTTTCTGCACACTGGGGTTAAGAGCTGAGTGTGTGGGCTCCTCTGAGCCTTTCTGTTACATGGGGATTCAGTTGTCTGAAAAAACGCGTTTATTTCGGGCTGAAAAACACGTTTTGAAAAGTGTTCTGTTACTGCCCCATAACTTACATGGGGTTGACCAAACTTGCAGAAAAATGTTTATTTCTGCTGAAAAACACGTTTTGACCCTTTCTGCACACTGGGGTTAAGAACTGAGTGTGTGGGCTCCTCTGAGCCTTGCTGTTACATGGGGATTCAGATGTCTGAAAAAACGCGTTTATTTCGGGCTGAAAAACACGTTTTGAAAAGTGTGCTGTTACTGCCCCATAACTTACATGGGGTTGACCAATCTTGCAGAAACATGTTTATTTCTGCTGAAAAACATGTTTTGACTCTTTCTGCACACTGGGGTTAAGAGCTGAGTGTGTGGGCTCCTCTGAGCCTTGCTGCTGCATGGGGATTCAGTTGTCTGAAAAAACGCGTTTATTTCGGGCTGAAAAACACGTTTTGAAAAGTGTTCTGTTACTGCCCCATAACTTACATGGGGTTGACCAAACTTGCAGAAACATGTTTATTTCTGCTGAAAAACACGTTTTGACCCTTTCTGCACACTGGGGTTAAGAGCTGAGTGTGTGGGCTCCTCTGAGCCTTGCTGTTACATGGGGATTCAGTTGTCTGAAAAAACGCGTTTATTTCGGGCTGAAAAACACGTTTTGAAAAGTGTTCTGTTACTGCCCCATAACTTACATGGGGTTGACCAAACTTGCAGAAACATGTTTATTTCTGCTGAAAAACACGTTTTGACCCTTTCTGCACACTGGGGTTAAGATCTGAGTGTGTGGGCTCCTCTGAGCCTTGCTGTTACATGGGGATTCAGTTGTCTGAAAAAACGCGTTTATTTCGGGCTGAAAAACACGTTTTGAAAAGTGTTCTGTTACTGTCCCATAACTTACATGGGGTTGACCAAACTTGCAGAAACATGTTTATTTCTGCTGAAAAACACGTTTTGACCCTTTCTGCACACTGGGGTTAAGATCTGAGTGTGTGGGCTCCTCTGAGCCTTGCTGTTACATGGGGATTCAGTTGTCTGAAAAAACGCGTTTATTTCGGGCTGAAAAACACGTTTTGAAAAGTGTTCTGTTACTGCCCCATAACTTACATGGTGTTGACCAAACTTGCAGAAAAATGTTTATTTCTGCTGAAAAACACGTTTTGACCCTTTCTGCACACTGGGGTTAAGAGCTGAGTGTGTGGGCTCCTCTGAGCCTTGCTGTTACATGGGGATTCAGTTGTCTGAAAAAACGCGTTTATTTCGGGCTGAAAAACACGTTTTGAAAAGTGTTCTGTTACTGTCCCATAACTTACATGGGGTTGACCAAACTTGCAGAAACATGTTTATTTCTGCTGAAAAACACGTTTTGACCCTTTCTGCACACTGGGGTTAAGAGCTGAGTGTGTGGGCTCCTCTGAGCCTTTCTGTTACATGGGGATTCAGTTGTCTGAAAAAACGCGTTTATTTCGGGCTGAAAAACACGTTTTGAAAAGTGTTCTGTTACTGCCCCATAACTTACATGGGGTTGACCAAACTTGCAGAAAAATGTTTATTTCTGCTGAAAAACACGTTTTGACCCTTTCTGCACACTGGGGTTAAGAGCTGAGTGTGTGGGCTCCTCTGAGCCTTGCTGTTACATGGGGATTCAGATGTCTGAAAAAACGCGTTTATTTCGTGCTGAAAAACACGTTTTGAAAAGTGTGCTGTTACTGCCCCATAACTTACATGGGGTTGACCAAACTTGCAGAAACATGTTTATTTCTGCTGAAAAACACGTTTTGACTCTTTCTGCACACTGGGGTTAAGAGCTGAGTGTGTGGGCTCCTCTGAGCCTTGCTGCTGCATGGGGATTCAGTTGTCTGAAAAAACGCGTTTATTTCGGGCTGAAAAACACGTTTTGAAAAGTGTTCTGTTACTGCCCCATAACTTACATGGGGTTGACCAAACTTGCAGAAACATGTTTATTTCTGCTGAAAAACACGTTTTGACCCTTTCTGCACACTGGGGTTAAGAGCTGAGTGTGTGGGCTCCTCTGAGCCTTGCTGTTACATGGGGATTCAGTTGTCTGAAAAAACGCGTTTATTTCGGGCTGAAAAACACGTTTTGAAAAGTGTTCTGTTACTGCCCCATAATTTACATGGGGTTGACCAAACTTGCAGAAACATGTTTATTTCTGCTGAAAAACACGTTTTGACCCTTTCTGCACACTGGGGTTAAGATCTGAGTGTGTGGGCTCCTCTGAGCCTTGCTGTTACATGGGGATTCAGTTGTCTGAAAAAACGCGTTTATTTCGGGCTGAAAAACACGTTTTGAAAAGTGTTCTGTTACTGCCCCATAACTTACATGGGGTTGACCAAACTTGCAGAAACATGTTTGTTTCTGCTGAAAAACACGTTTTGACCCTTTCTGCACACTGGGGTTAAGAGCTGAGTGTGTGGGCTCCTCTGAGCCTTGCTGTTACATGGGGATTCAGTTGTCTGAAAAAACGCGTTTATTTCGGGCTGAAAAACACGTTTTGAAAAGTGTTCTGTTACTGTCCCATAACTTACATGGGGTTGACCAAACTTGCAGAAACATGTTTATTTCTGCTGAAAAACACGTTGTGACCCTTTCTGCACACTGGGGTTAAGAGCTGAGTGTGTGGGCTCCTCTGAGCCTTGCTGTTACATGGGGATTCAGTTGTCTGAAAAAACGCGTTTATTTCGGGCTGAAAAACACGTTTTGAAAAGTGTTCTGTTACTGCCCCATAACTTACATGGGGTTGACCAAACTTGCAGAAACATGTTTATTTCTGCTGAAAAACACGTTTTGACCCTTTCTGCACACTGGGGTTAAGAGCTGAGTGTGTGGGCTCCTCTGAGCCTTGCTGTTACATGGGGATTCAGTTGTCTGAAAAAACGCGTTTATTTCGGGCTGAAAAACACGTTTTGAAAAGTGTTCTGTTACTGTCCCATAACTTACATGGGGTTGACCAAACTTGCAGAAACATGTTTATTTCTGCTGAAAAACACGTTGTGACCCTTTCTGCACACTGGGGTTAAGAGCTGAGTGTGTGGGCTCCTCTGAGCCTTGCTGTTACATGGGGATTCAGTTGTCTGAAAAAACGCGTTTATTTCGGGCTGAAAAACACGTTTTGAAAAGTGTTCTGTTACTGTCCCATAACTTACATGGGGTTGACCAAACTTGCAGAAACATGTTTATTTCTGCTGAAAAACACGTTTTGACCCTTTCTGCACACTGGGGTTAAGAGCTGAGTGTGTGGGCTCCTCTGAGCCTTGCTGTTACATGGGGATTCAGTTGTCTGAAAAAACGCGTTTATTTCGGGCTGAAAAACACGTTTTGAAAAGTGTTCTGTTACTGCCCCATAACTTACATGGGGTTGACCAAACTTGCAGAAAAATGTTTATTTCTGCTGAAAAACACGTTTTGACCCTTTCTGCACACTGGGGTTAAGAGCTGAGTGTGTGGGCTCCTCTGAGCCTTGCTGTTACATGGGGATTCAGATGTCTGAAAAAACGCGTTTATTTCGGGCTGAAAAACACGTTTTGAAAAGTGTTCTGTTACTGCCCCATAATTTACATGGGGTTGACCAAACTTGCAGAAACATGTTTATTTCTGCTGAAAAACACGTTTTGACCCTTTCTGCACACTGGGGTTAAGATCTGAGTGTGTGGGCTCCTCTGAGCCTTGCTGTTACATGGGGATTCAGTTGTCTGAAAAAACGCGTTTATTTCGGGCTGAAAAACACGTTTTGAAAAGTGTTCTGTTACTGCCCCATAACTTACATGGGGTTGACCAAACTTGCAGAAACATGTTTATTTCTGCTGAAAAACACGTTTTGACCCTTTCTGCACACTGGGGTTAAGAGCTGAGTGTGTGGGCTCCTCTGAGCCTTGCTGTTACATGGGGATTCAGTTGTCTGAAAAAACGCGTTTATTTCGGGCTGAAAAACACGTTTTGAAAAGTGTTCTGTTACTGTCCCATAACTTACATGGGGTTGACCAAACTTGCAGAAACATGTTTATTTCTGCTGAAAAACACGTTGTGACCCTTTCTGCACACTGGGGTTAAGAGCTGAGTGTGTGGGCTCCTCTGAGCCTTGCTGTTACATGGGGATTCAGTTGTCTGAAAAAACGCGTTTATTTCGGGCTGAAAAACACGTTTTGAAAAGTGTGCTGTTACTGCCCCATAACTTACATGGGGTTGACCAAACTTGCAGAAACATGTTTATTTCTGCTGAAAAACACGTTTTGACCCTTTCTGCACACTGGGGTTAAGAGCTGAGTGTGTGGGCTCCTCTGAGCCTTGCTGTTACATGGGGATTCAGTTGTCTGAAAAAACGCGTTTATTTCGGGCTGAAAAACACGTTTTGAAAAGTGTTCTGTTACTGCCCCATAACTTACATGGGGTTGACCAAACTTGCAGAAACATGTTTATTTCTGCTGAAAAACACGTTTTGACCCTTTCTGCACACTGGGGTTAAGAGCTGAGTGTGTGGGCTCCTCTGAGCCTTGCTGTTACATGGGGATTCAGTTGTCTGAAAAAACGCGTTTATTTCGGGCTGAAAAACACGTTTTGAAAAGTGTTCTGTTACTGTCCCATAACTTACATGGGGTTGACCAAACTTGCAGAAACATGTTTATTTCTGCTGAAAAACACGTTGTGACCCTTTCTGCACACTGGGGTTAAGAGCTGAGTGTGTGGGCTCCTCTGAGCCTTGCTGTTACATGGGGATTCAGTTGTCTGAAAAAACGCGTTTATTTCGGGCTGAAAAACACGTTTTGAAAAGTGTTCTGTTACTGCCCCATAACTTACATGGGGTTGACCAAACTTGCAGAAACATGTTTATTTCTGCTGAAAAACACGTTTTGACCCTTTCTGCACACTGGGGTTAAGAGCTGAGTGTGTGGGCTCCTCTGAGCCTTGCTGTTACATGGGGATTCAGTTGTCTGAAAAAACGCGTTTATTTCGGGCTGAAAAACACGTTTTGAAAAGTGTTCTGTTACTGTCCCATAACTTACATGGGGTTGACCAAACTTGCAGAAACATGTTTATTTCTGCTGAAAAACACGTTTTGACCCTTTCTGCACACTGGGGTTAAGAGCTGAGTGTGTGGGCTCCTCTGAGCCTTGCTGTTACATGGGGATTCAGTTGTCTGAAAAAACGCGTTTATTTCGGGCTGAAAAACACGTTTTGAAAAGTGTTCTGTTACTGCCCCATAACTTACATGGGGTTGACCAAACTTGCAGAAACATGTTTATTTCTGCTGAAAAACACGTTTTGACCCTTTCTGCACACTGGGGTTAAGATCTGAGTGTGTGGGCTCCTCTGAGCCTTGCTGTTACATGGGGATTCAGTTGTCTGAAAAAACGCGTTTATTTCGGGCTGAAAAACACGTTTTGAAAAGTGTTCTGTTACTGCCCCATAACTTACATGGGGTTGACCAAACTTGCAGAAACATGTTTATTTCTGCTGAAAAACACGTTTTGACCCTTTCTGCACACTGGGGTTAAGAGCTGAGTGTGTGGGCTCCTCTGAGCCTTGCTGTTACATGGGGATTCAGTTGTCTGAAAAAACGCGTTTATTTCGGGCTGAAAAACACGTTTTGAAAAGTGTTCTGTTACTGTCCCATAACTTACATGGGGTTGACCAAACTTGCAGAAACATGTTTATTTCTGCTGAAAAACACGTTTTGACCCTTTCTGCACACTGGGGTTAAGAGCTGAGTGTGTGGGCTCCTCTGAGCCTTTCTGTTACATGGGGATTCAGTTGTCTGAAAAAACGCGTTTATTTCGGGCTAAAAAACACGTTTTGAAAAGTGTTCTGTTACTGCCCCATAACTTACATGGGGTTGACCAAACTTGCAGAAAAATGTTTATTTCTGCTGAAAAACACGTTTTGACCCTTTCTGCACACTGGGGTTAAGAGCTGAGTGTGTGGGCTCCTCTGAGCCTTGCTGTTACATGGGGATTCAGATGTCTGAAAAAACGCGTTTATTTCGGGCTGAAAAACACGTTTTGAAAAGTGTGCTGTTACTGCCCCATAACTTACATGGGGTTGACCAATCTTGCAGAAACATGTTTATTTCTGCTGAAAAACATGTTTTGACTCTTTCTGCACACTGGGGTTAAGAGCTGAGTGTGTGGGCTCCTCTGAGCCTTGCTGCTGCATGGGGATTCAGTTGTCTGAAAAAACGCGTTTATTTCGGGCTGAAAAACACGTTTTGAAAAGTGTTCTGTTACTGCCCCATAACTTACATGGGGTTGACCAAACTTGCAGAAACATGTTTATTTCTGCTGAAAAACACGTTTTGACCCTTTCTGCACACTGGGGTTAAGAGCTGAGTGTGTGGGCTCCTCTGAGCCTTGCTGTTACATGGGGATTCAGTTGTCTGAAAAAACGCGTTTATTTCGGGCTGAAAAACACGTTTTGAAAAGTGTTCTGTTACTGTCCCATAACTTACATGGGGTTGACCAAACTTGCAGAAACATGTTTATTTCTGCTGAAAAACACGTTTTGACCCTTTCTGCACACTGGGGTTAAGATGTGAGTGTGTGGGCTCCTCTGAGCCTTGCTGTTACATGGGGATTCAGTTGTCTGAAAAAACGCGTTTATTTCGGGCTGAAAAACACGTTTTGAAAAGTGTTCTGTTACTGCCCCATAACTTACATGGTGTTGACCAAACTTGCAGAAAAATGTTTATTTCTGCTGAAAAACACGTTTTGACCCTTTCTGCACACTGGGGTTAAGAGCTGAGTGTGTGGGCTCCTCTGAGCCTTGCTGTTACATGGGGATTCAGTTGTCTGAAAAAACGCGTTTATTTCGGGCTGAAAAACACGTTTTGAAAAGTGTTCTGTTACTGTCCCATAACTTACATGGGTTTGACCAAACTTGCAGAAACATGTTTATTTCTGCTGAAAAACACGTTTTGACCCTTTCTGCACACTGGGGTTAAGAGCTGAGTGTGTGGGCTCCTCTGAGCCTTTCTGTTACATGGGGATTCAGTTGTCTGAAAAAACGCGTTTATTTCGGGCTGAAAAACACGTTTTGAAAAGTGTTCTGTTACTGCGCCATAACTTACATGGGGTTGACCAAACTTGCAGAAAAATGTTTATTTCTGCTGAAAAACACGTTTTGACCCTTTCTGCACACTGGGGTTAAGAGCTGAGTGTGTGGGCTCCTCTGAGCCTTGCTGTTACATGGGGATTCAGATGTCTGAAAAAACGCGTTTATTTCGGGCTGAAAAACACGTTTTGAAAAGTGTGCTGTTACTGTCCCATAACTTACATGGGGTTGACCAAACTTGCAGAAACATGTTTATTTCTGCTGAAAAACACGTTTTGACTCTTTCTGCACACTGGGGTTAAGAGCTGAGTGTGTGGGCTCCTCTGAGCCTTGCTGCTGCATGGGGATTCAGTTGTCTGAAAAAACGCGTTTATTTCGGGCTGAAAAACACGTTTTGAAAAGTGTTCTGTTACTGCCCCATAACTTACATGGGGTTGACCAAACTTGCAGAAACATGTTTATTTCTGCTGAAAAACACGTTTTGACCCTTTCTGCACACTGGGGTTAAGAGCTGAGTGTGTGGGCTCCTCTGAGCCTTGCTGTTACATGGGGATTCAGTTGTCTGAAAAAACGCGTTTATTTCGGGCTGAAAAACACGTTTTGAAAAGTGTTCTGTTACTGCCCCATAACTTACATGGGGTTGACCAAACTTGCAGAAACATGTTTATTTCTGCTGAAAAACACGTTTTGACTCTTTCTGCACACTGGGGTTAAGAGCTGAGTGTGTGGGCTCCTCTGAGCCTTGCTGCTGCATGGGGATTCAGTTGTCTGAAAAAACGCGTTTATTTCGGGCTGAAAAACACGTTTTGAAAAGTGTTCTGTTACTGCCCCATAACTTACATGGGGTTGACCAAACTTGCAGAAACATGTTTATTTCTGCTGAAAAACACGTTTTGACCCTTTCTGCACACTGGGGTTAAGAGCTGAGTGTGTGGGCTCCTCTGAGCCTTGCTGTTACATGGGGATTCAGTTGTCTGAAAAAACGCGTTTATTTCGGGCTGAAAAACACGTTTTGAAAAGTGTTCTGTTACTGCCCCATAATTTACATGGGGTTGACCAAACTTGCAGAAACATGTTTATTTCTGCTGAAAAACACGTTGTGACCCTTTCTGCACACTGGGGTTAAGAGCTGAGTGTGTGGGCTCCTCTGAGCCTTGCTGTTACATGGGGATTCAGTTGTCTGAAAAAACGCGTTTATTTCGGGCTGAAAAACACGTTTTGAAAAGTGTTCTGTTACTGTCCCATAACTTACATGGGGTTGACCAAACTTGCAGAAACATGTTTATTTCTGCTGAAAAACACGTTGTGACCCTTTCTGCACACTGGGGTTAAGAGCTGAGTGTGTGGGCTCCTCTGAGCCTTGCTGTTACATGGGGATTCAGTTGTCTGAAAAAACGCGTTTATTTCGGGCTGAAAAACACGTTTTGAAAAGTGTTCTGTTACTGCCCCATAACTTACATGGGGTTGACCAAACTTGCAGAAACATGTTTATTTCTGCTGAAAAACACGTTTTGACCCTTTCTGCACACTGGGGTTAAGAGCTGAGTGTGTGGGCTCCTCTGAGCCTTGCTGTTACATGGGGATTCAGTTGTCTGAAAAAACGCGTTTATTTCGGGCTGAAAAACACGTTTTGAAAAGTGTTCTGTTACTGTCCCATAACTTACATGGGGTTGACCAAACTTGCAGAAACATGTTTATTTCTGCTGAAAAACACGTTTTGACCCTTTCTGCACACTGGGGTTAAGAGCTGAGTGTGTGGGCTCCTCTGAGCCTTTCTGTTACATGGGGATTCAGTTGTCTGAAAAAACGCGTTTTTTTCGGGCTGAAAAACACGTTTTGAAAAGTGTGCTGTTACTGCCCCATAACTTACATGGGGTTGACCAAACTTGCAGAAACATGTTTATTTCTGCTGAAAAACACGTTTTGACTCTTTCTGCACACTGGGGTTAAGAGCTGAGTGTGTGGGCTCCTCTGAGCCTTGCTGCTGCATGGGGATTCAGATGTCTGAAAAAACGCGTTTATTTCGGGCTGAAAAACACGTTTTGAAAAGTGTGCTGTTACTGCCCCATAACTTACATGGGGTTGACCAAACTTGCAGAAACATGTTTATTTCTGCTGAAAAACACGTTTTGACTCTTTCTGCACACTGGGGTTAAGAGCTGAGTGTGTGGGCTCCTCTGAGCCTTGCTGCTGCATGGGGATTCAGTTGTCTGAAAAAACGCGTTTATTTCGGGCTGAAAAACACGTTTTGAAAAGTGTTCTGTTACTGCCCCATAACTTACATGGGGTTGACCAAACTTGCAGAAACATGTTTATTTCTGCTGAAAAACACGTTTTGACCCTTTCTGCACACTGGGGTTAAGAGCTGAGTGTGTGGGCTCCTCTGAGCCTTGCTGTTACATGGGGATTCAGTTGTCTGAAAAAACGCGTTTATTTCGGGCTGAAAAACACGTTTTGAAAAGTGTTCTGTTACTGCCCCATAATTTACATGGGGTTGACCAAACTTGCAGAAACATGTTTATTTCTGCTGAAAAACACGTTTTGACCCTTTCTGCACACTGGGGTTAAGATCTGAGTGTGTGGGCTCCTCTGAGCCTTGCTGTTACATGGGGATTCAGTTGTCTGAAAAAACGCGTTTATTTCGGGCTGAAAAACACGTTTTGAAAAGTGTTCTGTTACTGCCCCATAACTTACATGGGGTTGACCAAACTTGCAGAAACATGTTTATTTCTGCTGAAAAACACGTTTTGACCCTTTCTGCACACTGGGGTTAAGAGCTGAGTGTGTGGGCTCCTCTGAGCCTTGCTGTTACATGGGGATTCAGTTGTCTGAAAAAACGCGTTTATTTCGGGCTGAAAAACACGTTTTGAAAAGTGTTCTGTTACTGCCCCATAATTTACATGGGGTTGACCAAACTTGCAGAAACATGTTTATTTCTGCTGAAAAACACGTTTTGACCCTTTCTGCACACTGGGGTTAAGATCTGAGTGTGTGGGCTCCTCTGAGCCTTGCTGTTACATGGGGATTCAGTTGTCTGAAAAAACGCGTTTATTTCGTGCTGAAAAACACGTTTTGAAAAGTGTTCTGTTACTGCCCCATAACTTACATGGGGTTGACCAAACTTGCAGAAACATGTTTATTTCTGCTGAAAAACACGTTTTGACCCTTTCTGCACACTGGGGTTAAGAGCTGAGTGTGTGGGCTCCTCTGAGCCTTGCTGTTACATGGGGATTCAGTTGTCTGAAAAAACGCGTTTATTTCGGGCTGAAAAACACGTCTTGAAAAGTGTTCTGTTACTGTCCCATAACTTACATGGGGTTGACCAAACTTGCAGAAACATGTTTATTTCTGCTGAAAAACACGTTGTGACCCTTTCTGCACACTGGGGTTAAGAGCTGAGTGTGTGGGCTCCTCTGAGCCTTGCTGTTACATGGGGATTCAGTTGTCTGAAAAAACGCGTTTATTTCGGGCTGAAAAACACGTTTTGAAAAGTGTTCTGTTACTGCCCCATAACTTACATGGGGTTGACCAAACTTGCAGAAACATGTTTATTTCTGCTGAAAAACACGTTTTGACCCTTTCTGCACACTGGGGTTAAGAGCTGAGTGTGTGGGCTCCTCTGAGCCTTGCTGTTACATGGGGATTCAGTTGTCTGAAAAAACGCGTTTATTTCGGGCTGAAAAACACGTTTTGAAAAGTGTTCTGTTACTGTCCCATAACTTACATGGGGTTGACCAAACTTGCAGAAACATGTTTATTTCTGCTGAAAAACACGTTTTGACCCTTTCTGCACACTGGGGTTAAGAGCTGAGTGTGTGGGCTCCTCTGAGCCTTTCTGTTACATGGGGATTCAGTTGTCTGAAAAAACGCGTTTATTTCGGGCTGAAAAACACGTTTTGAAAAGTGTTCTGTTACTGCGCCATAACTTACATGGGGTTGACCAAACTTGCAGAAAAATGTTTATTTCTGCTGAAAAACACGTTTTGACCCTTTCTGCACACTGGGGTTAAGAGCTGAGTGTGTGGGCTCCTCTGAGCCTTGCTGTTACATGGGGATTCAGATGTCTGAAAAAACGCGTTTATTTCGGGCTGAAAAACACGTTTTGAAAAGTGTGCTGTTACTGTCCCATAACTTACATGGGGTTGACCAAACTTGCAGAAACATGTTTATTTCTGCTGAAAAACACGTTTTGACTCTTTCTGCACACTGGGGTTAAGAGCTGAGTGTGTGGGCTCCTCTGAGCCTTGCTGCTGTATGGGGATTCAGTTGTCTGAAAAAACGCGTTTATTTCGGGCTGAAAAACACGTTTTGAAAAGTGTTCTGTTACTGCCCCATAACTTACATGGGGTTGACCAAACTTGCAGAAACATGTTTATTTCTGCTGAAAAACACGTTTTGACCCTTTCTGCACACTGGGGTTAAGAGCTGAGTGTGTGGGCTCCTCTGAGCCTTGCTGTTACATGGGGATTCAGTTGTCTGAAAAAACGCGTTTATTTCGGGCTGAAAAACACGTTTTGAAAAGTGTTCTGTTACTGCCCCATAATTTACATGGGGTTGACCAAACTTGCAGAAACATGTTTATTTCTGCTGAAAAACACGTTTTGACCCTTTCTGCACACTGGGGTTAAGATCTGAGTGTGTGGGCTCCTCTGAGCCTTGCTGTTACATGGGGATTCAGTTGTCTGAAAAAACGCGTTTATTTCGGGCTGAAAAACACGTTTTGAAAAGTGTTCTGTTACTGCCCCATAACTTACATGGGGTTGACCAAACTTGCAGAAACATGTTTATTTCTGCTGAAAAACACGTTTTGACCCTTTCTGCACACTGGGGTTAAGAGCTGAGTGTGTGGGCTCCTCTGAGCCTTGCTGTTACATGGGGATTCAGTTGTCTGAAAAAACGCGTTTATTTCGGGCTGAAAAACACGTTTTGAAAAGTGTTCTGTTACTGTCCCATAACTTACATGGGGTTGACCAAACTTGCAGAAACATGTTTATTTCTGCTGAAAAACACGTTGTGACCCTTTCTGCACACTGGGGTTAAGAGCTGAGTGTGTGGGCTCCTCTGAGCCTTGCTGTTACATGGGGATTCAGTTGTCTGAAAAAACGCGTTTATTTCGGGCTGAAAAACACGTTTTGAAAAGTGTTCTGTTACTGCCCCATAACTTACATGGGGTTGACCAAACTTGCAGAAACATGTTTATTTCTGCTGAAAAACACGTTTTGACCCTTTCTGCACACTGGGGTTAAGAGCTGAGTGTGTGGGCTCCTCTGAGCCTTGCTGTTACATGGGGATTCAGTTGTCTGAAAAAACGCGTTTATTTCGGGCTGAAAAACACGTTTTGAAAAGTGTTCTGTTACTGTCCCATAACTTACATGGGGTTGACCAAACTTGCAGAAACATGTTTATTTCTGCTGAAAAACACGTTGTGACCCTTTCTGCACACTGGGGTTAAGAGCTGAGTGTGTGGGCTCCTCTGAGCCTTGCTGTTACATGGGGATTCAGTTGTCTGAAAAAACGTGTTTATTTCGGGCTGAAAAACACGTTTTGAAAAGTGTTCTGTTACTGCCCCATAACTTACATGGGGTTGACCAAACTTGCAGAAACATGTTTATTTCTGCTGAAAAACACGTTTTGACCCTTTCTGCACACTGGGGTTAAGAGCTGAGTGTGTGGGCTCCTCTGAGCCTTGCTGTTACATGGGGATTCAGTTGTCTGAAAAAACGCGTTTATTTCGGGCTGAAAAACACGTTTTGAAAAGTGTTCTGTTACTGTCCCATAACTTACATGGGGTTGACCAAACTTGCAGAAACATGTTTATTTCTGCTGAAAAACACGTTTTGACCCTTTCTGCACACTGGGGTTAAGAGCTGAGTGTGTGGGCTCCTCTGAGCCTTTCTGTTACATGGGGATTCAGTTGTCTGAAAAAACGCGTTTTTTTCGGGCTGAAAAACACGTTTTGAAAAGTGTGCTGTTACTGCCCCATAACTTACATGGGGTTGACCAAACTTGCAGAAACATGTTTATTTCTGCTGAAAAACACGTTTTGACTCTTTCTGCACACTGGGGTTAAGAGCTGAGTGTGTGGGCTCCTCTGAGCCTTGCTGCTGCATGGGGATTCAGATGTCTGAAAAAACGCGTTTATTTCGGGCTGAAAAACACGTTTTGAAAAGTGTGCTGTTACTGCCCCATAACTTACATGGGGTTGACCAAACTTGCAGAAACATGTTTATTTCTGCTGAAAAACACGTTTTGACTCTTTCTGCACACTGGGGTTAAGAGCTGAGTGTGTGGGCTCCTCTGAGCCTTGCTGCTGCATGGGGATTCAGTTGTCTGAAAAAACGCGTTTATTTCGGGCTGAAAAACACGTTTTGAAAAGTGTTCTGTTACTGCCCCATAACTTACATGGGGTTGACCAAACTTGCAGAAACATGTTTATTTCTGCTGAAAAACACGTTTTGACCCTTTCTGCACACTGGGGTTAAGAGCTGAGTGTGTGGGCTCCTCTGAGCCTTGCTGTTACATGGGGATTCAGTTGTCTGAAAAAACGCGTTTATTTCGGGCTGAAAAACACGTTTTGAAAAGTGTTCTGTTACTGCCCCATAATTTACATGGGGTTGACCAAACTTGCAGAAACATGTTTATTTCTGCTGAAAAACACGTTTTGACCCTTTCTGCACACTGGGGTTAAGATCTGAGTGTGTGGGCTCCTCTGAGCCTTGCTGTTACATGGGGATTCAGTTGTCTGAAAAAACGCGTTTATTTCGGGCTGAAAAACACGTTTTGAAAAGTGTTCTGTTACTGCCCCATAACTTACATGGGGTTGACCAAACTTGCAGAAACATGTTTATTTCTGCTGAAAAACACGTTTTGACCCTTTCTGCACACTGGGGTTAAGAGCTGAGTGTGTGGGCTCCTCTGAGCCTTGCTGTTACATGGGGATTCAGTTGTCTGAAAAAACGCGTTTATTTCGGGCTGAAAAACACGTTTTGAAAAGTGTTCTGTTACTGCCCCATAATTTACATGGGGTTGACCAAACTTGCAGAAACATGTTTATTTCTGCTGAAAAACACGTTTTGACCCTTTCTGCACACTGGGGTTAAGATCTGAGTGTGTGGGCTCCTCTGAGCCTTGCTGTTACATGGGGATTCAGTTGTCTGAAAAAACGCGTTTATTTCGTGCTGAAAAACACGTTTTGAAAAGTGTTCTGTTACTGCCCCATAACTTACATGGGGTTGACCAAACTTGCAGAAACATGTTTATTTCTGCTGAAAAACACGTTTTGACCCTTTCTGCACACTGGGGTTAAGAGCTGAGTGTGTGGGCTCCTCTGAGCCTTGCTGTTACATGGGGATTCAGTTGTCTGAAAAAACGCGTTTATTTCGGGCTGAAAAACACGTCTTGAAAAGTGTTCTGTTACTGTCCCATAACTTACATGGGGTTGACCAAACTTGCAGAAACATGTTTATTTCTGCTGAAAAACACGTTGTGACCCTTTCTGCACACTGGGGTTAAGAGCTGAGTGTGTGGGCTCCTCTGAGCCTTGCTGTTACATGGGGATTCAGTTGTCTGAAAAAACGCGTTTATTTCGGGCTGAAAAACACGTTTTGAAAAGTGTTCTGTTACTGCCCCATAACTTACATGGGGTTGACCAAACTTGCAGAAACATGTTTATTTCTGCTGAAAAACACGTTTTGACCCTTTCTGCACACTGGGGTTAAGAGCTGAGTGTGTGGGCTCCTCTGAGCCTTGCTGTTACATGGGGATTCAGTTGTCTGAAAAAACGCGTTTATTTCGGGCTGAAAAACACGTTTTGAAAAGTGTTCTGTTACTGTCCCATAACTTACATGGGGTTGACCAAACTTGCAGAAACATGTTTATTTCTGCTGAAAAACACGTTTTGACCCTTTCTGCACACTGGGGTTAAGAGCTGAGTGTGTGGGCTCCTCTGAGCCTTGCTGTTACATGGGGATTCAGTTGTCTGAAAAAACGCGTTTATTTCGGGCTGAAAAACACGTTTTGAAAAGTGTTCTGTTACTGTCCCATAACTTACATGGGGTTGACCAAACTTGCAGAAACATGTTTATTTCTGCTGAAAAACACGTTGTGACCCTTTCTGCACACTGGGGTTAAGAGCTGAGTGTGTGGGCTCCTCTGAGCCTTGCTGTTACATGGGGATTCAGTTGTCTGAAAAAACGCGTTTATTTCGGGCTGAAAAACACGTTTTGAAAAGTGTGCTGTTACTGCCCCATAACTTACATGGGGTTGACCAAACTTGCAGAAACATGTTTATTTCTGCTGAAAAACACGTTTTGACCCTTTCTGCACACTGGGGTTAAGAGCTGAGTGTGTGGGCTCCTCTGAGCCTTGCTGTTACATGGGGATTCAGTTGTCTGAAAAAACGCGTTTATTTCGGGCTGAAAAACACGTTTTGAAAAGTGTTCTGTTACTGTCCCATAACTTACATGGGGTTGACCAAACTTGCAGAAACATGTTTATTTCTGCTGAAAAACACGTTGTGACCCTTTCTGCACACTGGGGTTAAGAGCTGAGTGTGTGGGCTCCTCTGAGCCTTGCTGTTACATGGGGATTCAGTTGTCTGAAAAAACGCGTTTATTTCGGGCTGAAAAACACGTTTTGAAAAGTGTTCTGTTACTGTCCCATAACTTACATGGGGTTGACCAAACTTGCAGAAACATGTTTATTTCTGCTGAAAAACACGTTGTGACCCTTTCTGCACACTGGGGTTAAGAGCTGAGTGTGTGGGCTCCTCTGAGCCTTGCTGTTACATGGGGATTCAGTTGTCTGAAAAAACGCGTTTATTTCGGGCTGAAAAACACGTTTTGAAAAGTGTTCTGTTACTGCCCCATAACTTACATGGGGTTGACCAAACTTGCAGAAACATGTTTATTTCTGCTGAAAAACACGTTTTGACCCTTTCTGCACACTGGGGTTAAGAGCTGAGTGTGTGGGCTCCTCTGAGCCTTGCTGTTACATGGGGATTCAGTTGTCTGAAAAAACGCGTTTATTTCGGGCTGAAAAACACGTTTTGAAAAGTGTTCTGTTACTGTCCCATAACTTACATGGGGTTGACCAAACTTGCAGAAACATGTTTATTTCTGCTGAAAAACACGTTGTGACCCTTTCTGCACACTGGGGTTAAGAGCTGAGTGTGTGGGCTCCTCTGAGCCTTGCTGTTACATGGGGATTCAGTTGTCTGAAAAAACGCGTTTATTTCGGGCTGAAAAACACGTTTTGAAAAGTGTTCTGTTACTGTCCCATAACTTACATGGGGTTGACCAAACTTGCAGAAACATGTTTATTTCTGCTGAAAAACACGTTTTGACCCTTTCTGCACACTGGGGTTAAGAGCTGAGTGTGTGGGCTCCTCTGAGCCTTGCTGTTACATGGGGATTCAGTTGTCTGAAAAAACGCGTTTATTTCGGGCTGAAAAACACGTTTTGAAAAGTGTTCTGTTACTGCCCCATAACTTACATGGGGTTGACCAAACTTGCAGAAAAATGTTTATTTCTGCTGAAAAACACGTTTTGACCCTTTCTGCACACTGGGGTTAAGAGCTGAGTGTGTGGGCTCCTCTGAGCCTTGCTGTTACATGGGGATTCAGATGTCTGAAAAAACGCGTTTATTTCGGGCTGAAAAACACGTTTTGAAAAGTGTTCTGTTACTGCCCCATAATTTACATGGGGTTGACCAAACTTGCAGAAACATGTTTATTTCTGCTGAAAAACACGTTTTGACCCTTTCTGCACACTGGGGTTAAGATCTGAGTGTGTGGGCTCCTCTGAGCCTTGCTGTTACATGGGGATTCAGTTGTCTGAAAAAACGCGTTTATTTCGGGCTGAAAAACACGTTTTGAAAAGTGTTCTGTTACTGCCCCATAACTTACATGGGGTTGACCAAACTTGCAGAAACATGTTTGTTTCTGCTGAAAAACACGTTTTGACCCTTTCTGCACACTGGGGTTAAGAGCTGAGTGTGTGGGCTCCTCTGAGCCTTGCTGTTACATGGGGATTCAGTTGTCTGAAAAAACGCGTTTATTTCGGGCTGAAAAACACGTTTTGAAAAGTGTTCTGTTACTGTCCCATAACTTACATGGGGTTGACCAAACTTGCAGAAACATGTTTATTTCTGCTGAAAAACACGTTTTGACCCTTTCTGCACACTGGGGTTAAGAGCTGAGTGTGTGGGCTCCTCTGAGCCTTGCTGTTACATGGGGATTCAGTTGTCTGAAAAAACGCGTTTATTTCGGGCTGAAAAACACGTTTTGAAAAGTGTTCTGTTACTGCCCCATAACTTACATGGGGTTGACCAAACTTGCAGAAACATGTTTATTTCTGCTGAAAAACACGTTTTGACCCTTTCTGCACACTGGGGTTAAGAGCTGAGTGTGTGGGCTCCTCTGAGCCTTGCTGTTACATGGGGATTCAGTTGTCTGAAAAAACGCGTTTATTTCGGGCTGAAAAACACGTTTTGAAAAGTGTTCTGTTACTGTCCCATAACTTACATGGGGTTGACCAAACTTGCAGAAACATGTTTATTTCTGCTGAAAAACACGTTGTGACCCTTTCTGCACACTGGGGTTAAGAGCTGAGTGTGTGGGCTCCTCTGAGCCTTGCTGTTACATGGGGATTCAGTTGTCTGAAAAAACGCGTTTATTTCGGGCTGAAAAACACGTTTTGAAAAGTGTTCTGTTACTGCCCCATAACTTACATGGGGTTGACCAAACTTGCAGAAACATGTTTATTTCTGCTGAAAAACACGTTTTGACCCTTTCTGCACACTGGGGTTAAGAGCTGAGTGTGTGGGCTCCTCTGAGCCTTGCTGTTACATGGGGATTCAGTTGTCTGAAAAAACGCGTTTATTTCGGGCTGAAAAACACGTTTTGAAAAGTGTTCTGTTACTGTCCCATAACTTACATGGGGTTGACCAAACTTGCAGAAACATGTTTATTTCTGCTGAAAAACACGTTTTGACCCTTTCTGCACACTGGGGTTAAGAGCTGAGTGTGTGGGCTCCTCTGAGCCTTGCTGTTACATGGGGATTCAGTTGTCTGAAAAAACGCGTTTATTTCGGGCTGAAAAACACGTTTTGAAAAGTGTTCTGTTACTGCCCCATAACTTACATGGGGTTGACCAAACTTGCAGAAACATGTTTATTTCTGCTGAAAAACACGTTTTGACCCTTTCTGCACACTGGGGTTAAGATCTGAGTGTGTGGGCTCCTCTGAGCCTTGCTGTTACATGGGGATTCAGTTGTCTGAAAAAACGCGTTTATTTCGGGCTGAAAAACACGTTTTGAAAAGTGTTCTGTTACTGCCCCATAACTTACATGGGGTTGACCAAACTTGCAGAAACATGTTTATTTCTGCTGAAAAACACGTTTTGACCCTTTCTGCACACTGGGGTTAAGAGCTGAGTGTGTGGGCTCCTCTGAGCCTTGCTGTTACATGGGGATTCAGTTGTCTGAAAAAACGCGTTTATTTCGGGCTGAAAAACACGTTTTGAAAAGTGTTCTGTTACTGTCCCATAACTTACATGGGGTTGACCAAACTTGCAGAAACATGTTTATTTCTGCTGAAAAACACGTTTTGACCCTTTCTGCACACTGGGGTTAAGAGCTGAGTGTGTGGGCTCCTCTGAGCCTTGCTGTTACATGGGGATTCAGTTGTCTGAAAAAACGCGTTTATTTCGGGCTGAAAAACACGTTTTGAAAAGTGTTCTGTTACTGTCCCATAACTTACATGGGGTTGACCAAACTTGCAGAAACATGTTTATTTCTGCTGAAAAACACGTTGTGACCCTTTCTGCACACTGGGGTTAAGAGCTGAGTGTGTGGGCTCCTCTGAGCCTTGCTGTTACATGGGGATTCAGTTGTCTGAAAAAACGCGTTTATTTCGGGCTGAAAAACACGTTTTGAAAAGTGTTCTGTTACTGCCCCATAACTTACATGGGGTTGACCAAACTTGCAGAAACATGTTTATTTCTGCTGAAAAACACGTTTTGACCCTTTCTGCACACTGGGGTTAAGAGCTGAGTGTGTGGGCTCCTCTGAGCCTTGCTGTTACATGGGGATTCAGTTGTCTGAAAAAACGCGTTTATTTCGGGCTGAAAAACACGTTTTGAAAAGTGTTCTGTTACTGTCCCATAACTTACATGGGGTTGACCAAACTTGCAGAAACATGTTTATTTCTGCTGAAAAACACGTTGTGACCCTTTCTGCACACTGGGGTTAAGAGCTGAGTGTGTGGGCTCCTCTGAGCCTTGCTGTTACATGGGGATTCAGTTGTCTGAAAAAACGTGTTTATTTCGGGCTGAAAAACACGTTTTGAAAAGTGTTCTGTTACTGCCCCATAACTTACATGGGGTTGACCAAACTTGCAGAAACATGTTTATTTCTGCTGAAAAACACGTTTTGACCCTTTCTGCACACTGGGGTTAAGAGCTGAGTGTGTGGGCTCCTCTGAGCCTTGCTGTTACATGGGGATTCAGTTGTCTGAAAAAACGCGTTTATTTCGGGCTGAAAAACACGTTTTGAAAAGTGTTCTGTTACTGTCCCATAACTTACATGGGGTTGACCAAACTTGCAGAAACATGTTTATTTCTGCTGAAAAACACGTTTTGACCCTTTCTGCACACTGGGGTTAAGAGCTGAGTGTGTGGGCTCCTCTGAGCCTTTCTGTTACATGGGGATTCAGTTGTCTGAAAAAACGCGTTTTTTTCGGGCTGAAAAACACGTTTTGAAAAGTGTGCTGTTACTGCCCCATAACTTACATGGGGTTGACCAAACTTGCAGAAACATGTTTATTTCTGCTGAAAAACACGTTTTGACTCTTTCTGCACACTGGGGTTAAGAGCTGAGTGTGTGGGCTCCTCTGAGCCTTGCTGCTGCATGGGGATTCAGATGTCTGAAAAAACGCGTTTATTTCGGGCTGAAAAACACGTTTTGAAAAGTGTGCTGTTACTGCCCCATAACTTACATGGGG
Source organism: Lepisosteus platostomus (assembly GCF_059453375.1). Taxonomy (NCBI): domain Eukaryota; kingdom Metazoa; phylum Chordata; class Actinopteri; order Semionotiformes; family Lepisosteidae; genus Lepisosteus; species Lepisosteus platostomus. Next base: position 21,918,688 of record NC_142623.1, on the reverse strand, counting down.
TTGACCAAACTTGCAGAAACATGTTTATTTCTGCTGAAAAACACGTTTTGACTCTTTCTGCACACTGGGGTTAAGAGCTGAGTGTGTGGGCTCCTCTGAGCCTTGCTGCTGCATGGGGATTCAGTTGTCTGAAAAAACGCGTTTATTTCGGGCTGAAAAACACGTTTTGAAAAGTGTTCTGTTACTGCCCCATAACTTACATGGGGTTGACCAAACTTGCAGAAACATGTTTATTTCTGCTGAAAAACACGTTTTGAACCTTTCTGCACACTGGGGTTAAGAGCTGAGTGTGTGGGCTCCTCTGAGCCTTGCTGTTACATGGGGATTCAGTTGTCTGAAAAAACGCGTTTATTTCGGGCTGAAAAACACGTTTTGAAAAGTGTTCTGTTACTGCCCCATAATTTACATGGGGTTGACCAAACTTGCAGAAACATGTTTATTTCTGCTGAAAAACACGTTTTGACCCTTTCTGCACACTGGGGTTAAGATCTGAGTGTGTGGGCTCCTCTGAGCCTTGCTGTTACATGGGGATTCAGTTGTCTGAAAAAACGCGTTTATTTCGGGCTGAAAAACACGTTTTGAAAAGTGTTCTGTTACTGCCCCATAACTTACATGGGGTTGACCAAACTTGCAGAAACATGTTTATTTCTGCTGAAAAACACGTTTTGACCCTTTCTGCACACTGGGGTTAAGAGCTGAGTGTGTGGGCTCCTCTGAGCCTTGCTGTTACATGGGGATTCAGTTGTCTGAAAAAACGCGTTTATTTCGGGCTGAAAAACACGTTTTGAAAAGTGTTCTGTTACTGCCCCATAATTTACATGGGGTTGACCAAACTTGCAGAAACATGTTTATTTCTGCTGAAAAACACGTTTTGACCCTTTCTGCACACTGGGGTTAAGATCTGAGTGTGTGGGCTCCTCTGAGCCTTGCTGTTACATGGGGATTCAGTTGTCTGAAAAAACGCGTTTATTTCGTGCTGAAAAACACGTTTTGAAAAGTGTTCTGTTACTGCCCCATAACTTACATGGGGTTGACCAAACTTGCAGAAACATGTTTATTTCTGCTGAAAAACACGTTTTGACCCTTTCTGCACACTGGGGTTAAGAGCTGAGTGTGTGGGCTCCTCTGAGCCTTGCTGTTACATGGGGATTCAGTTGTCTGAAAAAACGCGTTTATTTCGGGCTGAAAAACACGTCTTGAAAAGTGTTCTGTTACTGTCCCATAACTTACATGGGGTTGACCAAACTTGCAGAAACATGTTTATTTCTGCTGAAAAACACGTTGTGACCCTTTCTGCACACTGGGGTTAAGAGCTGAGTGTGTGGGCTCCTCTGAGCCTTGCTGTTACATGGGGATTCAGTTGTCTGAAAAAACGCGTTTATTTCGGGCTGAAAAACACGTTTTGAAAAGTGTTCTGTTACTGCCCCATAACTTACATGGGGTTGACCAAACTTGCAGAAACATGTTTATTTCTGCTGAAAAACACGTTTTGACCCTTTCTGCACACTGGGGTTAAGAGCTGAGTGTGTGGGCTCCTCTGAGCCTTGCTGTTACATGGGGATTCAGTTGTCTGAAAAAACGCGTTTATTTCGGGCTGAAAAACACGTTTTGAAAAGTGTTCTGTTACTGTCCCATAACTTACATGGGGTTGACCAAACTTGCAGAAACATGTTTATTTCTGCTGAAAAACACGTTTTGACCCTTTCTGCACACTGGGGTTAAGAGCTGAGTGTGTGGGCTCCTCTGAGCCTTGCTGTTACATGGGGATTCAGTTGTCTGAAAAAACGCGTTTATTTCGGGCTGAAAAACACGTTTTGAAAAGTGTTCTGTTACTGTCCCATAACTTACATGGGGTTGACCAAACTTGCAGAAACATGTTTATTTCTGCTGAAAAACACGTTGTGACCCTTTCTGCACACTGGGGTTAAGAGCTGAGTGTGTGGGCTCCTCTGAGCCTTGCTGTTACATGGGGATTCAGTTGTCTGAAAAAACGCGTTTATTTCGGGCTGAAAAACACGTTTTGAAAAGTGTGCTGTTACTGCCCCATAACTTACATGGGGTTGACCAAACTTGCAGAAACATGTTTATTTCTGCTGAAAAACACGTTTTGACCCTTTCTGCACACTGGGGTTAAGAGCTGAGTGTGTGGGCTCCTCTGAGCCTTGCTGTTACATGGGGATTCAGTTGTCTGAAAAAACGCGTTTATTTCGGGCTGAAAAACACGTTTTGAAAAGTGTTCTGTTACTGTCCCATAACTTACATGGGGTTGACCAAACTTGCAGAAACATGTTTATTTCTGCTGAAAAACACGTTGTGACCCTTTCTGCACACTGGGGTTAAGAGCTGAGTGTGTGGGCTCCTCTGAGCCTTGCTGTTACATGGGGATTCAGTTGTCTGAAAAAACGCGTTTATTTCGGGCTGAAAAACACGTTTTGAAAAGTGTTCTGTTACTGTCCCATAACTTACATGGGGTTGACCAAACTTGCAGAAACATGTTTATTTCTGCTGAAAAACACGTTGTGACCCTTTCTGCACACTGGGGTTAAGAGCTGAGTGTGTGGGCTCCTCTGAGCCTTGCTGTTACATGGGGATTCAGTTGTCTGAAAAAACGCGTTTATTTCGGGCTGAAAAACACGTTTTGAAAAGTGTTCTGTTACTGCCCCATAACTTACATGGGGTTGACCAAATTTGCAGAAACATGTTTATTTCTGCTGAAAAACACGTTTTGACCCTTTCTGCACACTGGGGTTAAGAGCTGAGTGTGTGGGCTCCTCTGAGCCTTGCTGTTACATGGGGATTCAGTTGTCTGAAAAAACGCGTTTATTTCGGGCTGAAAAACACGTTTTGAAAAGTGTTCTGTTACTGTCCCATAACTTACATGGGGTTGACCAAACTTGCAGAAACATGTTTATTTCTGCTGAAAAACACGTTTTGACCCTTTCTGCACACTGGGGTTAAGAGCTGAGTGTGTGGGCTCCTCTGAGCCTTTCTGTTACATGGGGATTCAGTTGTCTGAAAAAACGCGTTTATTTCGGGCTGAAAAACACGTTTTGAAAAGTGTGCTGTTACTGCCCCATAACTTACATGGGGTTGACCAAACTTGCAGAAACATGTTTATTTCTGCTGAAAAACACGTTTTGACTCTTTCTGCACACTGGGGTTAAGAGCTGAGTGTGTGGGCTCCTCTGAGCCTTGCTGCTGCATGGGGATTCAGTTGTCTGAAAAAACGCGTTTATTTCGGGCTGAAAAACACGTTTTGAAAAGTGTTCTGTTACTGCCCCATAACTTACATGGGGTTGACCAAACTTGCAGAAACATGTTTATTTCTGCTGAAAAACACGTTTTGACCCTTTCTGCACACTGGGGTTAAGAGCTGAGTGTGTGGGCTCCTCTGAGCCTTGCTGTTACATGGGGATTCAGTTGTCTGAAAAAACGCGTTTATTTCGGGCTGAAAAACACGTTTTGAAAAGTGTTCTGTTACTGCCCCATAATTTACATGGGGTTGACCAAACTTGCAGAAACATGTTTATTTCTGCTGAAAAACACGTTTTGACCCTTTCTGCACACTGGGGTTAAGATCTGAGTGTGTGGGCTCCTCTGAGCCTTGCTGTTACATGGGGATTCAGTTGTCTGAAAAAACGCGTTTATTTCGGGCTGAAAAACACGTTTTGAAAAGTGTTCTGTTACTGCCCCATAACTTACATGGGGTTGACCAAACTTGCAGAAACATGTTTATTTTTGCTGAAAAACACGTTTTGACCCTTTCTGCACACTGGGGTTAAGAGCTGAGTGTGTGGGCTCCTCTGAGCCTTGCTGTTACATGGGGATTCAGTTGTTTGAAAAAACGCGTTTATTTCGTGCTGAAAAACACGTTTTGAAAAGTGTTCTGTTACTGCCCCATAACTTACATGGGGTTGACCAAACTTGCAGAAACATGTTTATTTCTGCTGAAAAACACGTTTTGACCCTTTCTGCACACTGGGGTTAAGAGCTGAGTGTGTGGGCTCCTCTGAGCCTTGCTGTTACATGGGGATTCAGTTGTCTGAAAAAACGCGTTTATTTCGGGCTGAAAAACACGTTTTGAAAAGTGTTCTGTTACTGCCCCATAACTTACATGGGGTTGACCAAACTTGCAGAAACATGTTTATTTCTGCTGAAAAACACGTTTTGACCCTTTCTGCACACTGGGGTTAAGAGCTGAGTGTGTGGGCTCCTCTGAGCCTTGCTGTTACATGGGGATTCAGTTGTCTGAAAAAACGCGTTTATTTCGGGCTGAAAAACACGTTTTGAAAAGTGTTCTGTTACTGTCCCATAACTTACATGGGGTTGACCAAACTTGCAGAAACATGTTTATTTCTGCTGAAAAACACGTTTTGACCCTTTCTGCACACTGGGGTTAAGAGCTGAGTGTGTGGGCTCCTCTGAGCCTTGCTGTTACATGGGGATTCAGTTGTCTGAAAAAACGCGTTTATTTCGGGCTGAAAAACACGTTTTGAAAAGTGTTCTGTTACTGCCCCATAACTTACATGGGGTTGACCAAACTTGCAGAAAAATGTTTATTTCTGCTGAAAAACACGTTTTGACCCTTTCTGCACACTGGGGTTAAGAGCTGAGTGTGTGGGCTCCTCTGAGCCTTGCTGTTACATGGGGATTCAGTTGTCTGAAAAAACGCGTTTATTTCGGGCTGAAAAACACGTTTTGAAAAGTGTTCTGTTACTGCCCCATAACTTACATGGGGTTGACCAAACTTGGAGAAACATGTTTATTTCTGCTGAAAAACACGTTTTGACCCTTTCTGCACACTGGGGTTAAGAGCTGAGTGTGTGGGCTCCTCTGAGCCTTGCTGTTACATGGGGATTCAGTTGTCTGAAAAAACGCGTTTATTTCGGGCTGAAAAACACGTTTTGAAAAGTGTTCTGTTACTGTCCCATAACTTACATGGGGTTGACCAAACTTGCAGAAACATGTTTATTTCTGCTGAAAAACACGTTTTGACCCTTTCTGCACACTGGGGTTAAGAGCTGAGTGTGTGGGCTCCTCTGAGCCTTGCTGTTACATGGGGATTCAGTTGTCTGAAAAAACGCGTTTATTTCGGGCTGAAAAACACGTTTTGAAAAGTGTTCTGTTACTGCCCCATAACTTACATGGGGTTGACCAAACTTGCAGAAAAATGTTTATTTCTGCTGAAAAACACGTTTTGACCCTTTCTGCACACTGGGGTTAAGAGCTGAGTGTGTGGGCTCCTCTGAGCCTTGCTGTTACATGGGGATTCAGATGTCTGAAAAAACGCGTTTATTTCGGGCTGAAAAACACGTTTTGAAAAGTGTGCTGTTACTGCCCCATAACTTACATGGGGTTGACCAATCTTGCAGAAACATGTTTATTTCTGCTGAAAAACATGTTTTGACTCTTTCTGCACACTGGGGTTAAGAGCTGAGTGTGTGGGCTCCTCTGAGCCTTGCTGCTGCATGGGGATTCAGTTGTCTGAAAAAACGCGTTTATTTCGGGCTGAAAAACACGTTTTGAAAAGTGTTCTGTTACTGCCCCATAACTTACATGGGGTTGACCAAACTTGCAGAAACATGTTTATTTCTGCTGAAAAACACGTTTTGACTCTCTCTGCACACTGGGGTTAAGAGCTGAGTGTGTGGGCTCCTCTGAGCCTTGCTGTTACATGGGGATTCAGTTGTCTGAAAAAACGCGTTTATTTCGGGCTGAAAAACACGTTTTGAAAAGTGTTCTGTTACTGCCCCATAACTTACATGGGGTTGACCAAACTTGCAGAAACATGTTTATTTCTGCTGAAAAACACGTTTTGACCCTTTCTGCACACTGGGGTTAAGATCTGAGTGTGTGGGCTCCTCTGAGCCTTGCTGTTACATGGGGATTCAGTTGTCTGAAAAAACGCGTTTATTTCGGGCTGAAAAACACGTTTTGAAAAGTGTTCTGTTACTGTCCCATAACTTACATGGGGTTGACCAAACTTGCAGAAACATGTTTATTTCTGCTGAAAAACACGTTTTGACCCTTTCTGCACACTGGGGTTAAGATCTGAGTGTGTGGGCTCCTCTGAGCCTTGCTGTTACATGGGGATTCAGTTGTCTGAAAAAACGCGTTTATTTCGGGCTGAAAAACACGTTTTGAAAAGTGTTCTGTTACTGCCCCATAACTTACATGGTGTTGACCAAACTTGCAGAAAAATGTTTATTTCTGCTGAAAAACTCGTTTTGACCCTTTCTGCACACTGGGGTTAAGAGCTGAGTGTGTGGGCTCCTCTGAGCCTTGCTGTTACATGGGGATTCAGTTGTCTGAAAAAACGCGTTTATTTCGGGCTGAAAAACACGTTTTGAAAAGTGTTCTGTTACTGCCCCATAACTTACATGGGGTTGACCAAACTTGCAGAAACATGTTTATTTCTGCTGAAAAACACGTTTTGACCCTTTCTGCACACTGGGGTTAAGAGCTGAGTGTGTGGGCTCCTCTGAGCCTTGCTGTTACATGGGGATTCAGTTGTCTGAAAAAACGCGTTTATTTCGGGCTGAAAAACACGTTTTGAAAAGTGTTCTGTTACTGTCCCATAACTTACATGGGGTTGACCAAACTTGCAGAAACATGTTTATTTCTGCTGAAAAACACGTTGTGACCCTTTCTGCACACTGGGGTTAAGAGCTGAGTGTGTGGGCTCCTCTGAGCCTTGCTGTTACATGGGGATTCAGTTGTCTGAAAAAACGCGTTTATTTCGGGCTGAAAAACACGTTTTGAAAAGTGTTCTGTTACTGCCCCATAACTTACATGGGGTTGACCAAACTTGCAGAAACATGTTTATTTCTGCTGAAAAACACGTTTTGACCCTTTCTGCACACTGGGGTTAAGAGCTGAGTGTGTGGGCTCCTCTGAGCCTTGCTGTTACATGGGGATTCAGTTGTCTGAAAAAACGCGTTTATTTCGGGCTGAAAAACACGTTTTGAAAAGTGTTCTGTTACTGCCCCATAACTTACATGGGGTTGACCAAACTTGCAGAAACATGTTTATTTCTGCTGAAAAACACGTTTTGACCCTTTCTGCACACTGGGGTTAAGAGCTGAGTGTGTGGGCTCCTCTGAGCCTTGCTGTTACATGGGGATTCAGTTGTCTGAAAAAACGCGTTTATTTCGGGCTGAAAAACACGTTTTGAAAAGTGTTCTGTTACTGCCCCATAACTTACATGGGGTTGACCAAACTTGCAGAAACATGTCTATTTCTGCTGAAAAACACGTTTTGACTCTTTCTGCACACTGGGGTTAAGAGCTGAGTGTGGGGGCTCTTCTGAGCCTTGCTGTTGCATGGGGATTCAGTTGTCTGAAAAAACGCGTTTATTTCGGGCTGAAAAACACGTTTTGAAAAGTGTTCTGTTACTGCACCATAACTTACATGGGGTTGACCAAACTTGCAGAAACATGTTTATTTCTGCTGAAAAACACGTTTTGACTCTTTCTGCACACTGGGGTTAAGAGCTGAGTGTGTGGGCTCTTCTGAGCCTTGCTGTTGCATGGGGATTCAGTTGTCTGAAAAAACGCGTTTATTTCGGGCTGAAAAACACGTTTTGAAAAGTGTTCTGTTACTGTCCCATAACTTACATGGGGTTGACCAAACTTGCAGAAACATGTTTATTTCTGCTGAAAAACACGTTTTGACTCTCTCTGCACACTGGGGTTAAGAGCTGAGTGTGTGGGCTCTTCTGAGCCTTGCTGTTGCATGGGGATTCAGTTGTCTGAAAAAACGCGTTTATTTCGGGCTGAAAAACACGTTTTGAAAAGTGTTCTGTTATTGTCCCATAACTTACATGGGGTTGACCAAACTTGCAGAAACATGTTTATTTCTGCTGAAAAACACGTTTTGACCCTTTCTGCACACTGGGGTTAAGATCTGAGTGTGTGGGCTCCTCTGAGCCTTGCTGTTACATGGGGATTCAGTTGTCTGAAAAAACGCGTTTATTTCGGGCTGAAAAACACGTTTTGAAAAGTGTTCTGTTACTGCCCCATAACTTACATGGGGTTGACCAAACTTGCAGAAACATGTTTATTTCTGCTGAAAAACACGTTTTGACCCTTTCTGCACACTGGGGTTAAGAGCTGAGTGTGTGGGCTCCTCTGAGCCTTGCTGTTACATGGGGATTCAGTTGTCTGAAAAAACGCGTTTATTTCGGGCTGAAAAACACGTTTTGAAAAGTGTTCTGTTACTGTCCCATAACTTACATGGGGTTGACCAAACTTGCAGAAACATGTTTATTTCTGCTGAAAAACACGTTGTGACCCTTTCTGCACACTGGGGTTAAGAGCTGAGTGTGTGGGCTCCTCTGAGCCTTGCTGTTACATGGGGATTCAGTTGTCTGAAAAAACGCGTTTATTTCGGGCTGAAAAACACGTTTTGAAAAGTGTTCTGTTACTGCCCCATAACTTACATGGGGTTGACCAAACTTGCAGAAACATGTTTATTTCTGCTGAAAAACACGTTTTGACCCTTTCTGCACACTGGGGTTAAGAGCTGAGTGTGTGGGCTCCTCTGAGCCTTGCTGTTACATGGGGATTCAGTTGTCTGAAAAAACGCGTTTATTTCGGGCTGAAAAACACGTTTTGAAAAGTGTTCTGTTACTGTCCCATAACTTACATGGGGTTGACCAAACTTGCAGAAACATGTTTATTTCTGCTGAAAAACACGTTGTGACCCTTTCTGCACACTGGGGTTAAGAGCTGAGTGTGTGGGCTCCTCTGAGCCTTGCTGTTACATGGGGATTCAGTTGTCTGAAAAAACGCGTTTATTTCGGGCTGAAAAACACGTTTTGAAAAGTGTTCTGTTACTGCCCCATAACTTACATGGTGTTGACCAAACTTGCAGAAACATGTTTATTTCTGCTGAAAAACACGTTTTGACCCTTTCTGCACACTGGGGTTAAGAGCTGAGTGTGTGGGCTCCTCTGAGCCTTGCTGTTACATGGGGATTCAGTTGTCTGAAAAAACGCGTTTATTTCGGGCTGAAAAACACGTTTTGAAAAGTGTTCTGTTACTGTCCCATAACTTACATGGGGTTGACCAAACTTGCAGAAACATGTTTATTTCTGCTGAAAAACACGTTTTGACCCTTTCTGCACACTGGGGTTAAGAGCTGAGTGTGTGGGCTCCTCTGAGCCTTTCTGTTACATGGGGATTCAGTTGTCTGAAAAAACGCGTTTATTTCGGGCTGAAAAACACGTTTTGAAAAGTGTTCTGTTACTGCCCCATAACTTACATGGGGTTGACCAAACTTGCAGAAAAATGTTTATTTCTGCTGAAAAACACGTTTTGACCCTTTCTGCACACTGGGGTTAAGAGCTGAGTGTGTGGGCTCCTCTGAGCCTTGCTGTTACATGGGGATTCAGATGTCTGAAAAAACGCGTTTATTTCGGGCTGAAAAACACGTTTTGAAAAGTGTGCTGTTACTGCCCCATAACTTACATGGGGTTGACCAATCTTGCAGAAACATGTTTATTTCTGCTGAAAAACATGTTTTGACTCTTTCTGCACACTGGGGTTAAGAGCTGAGTGTGTGGGCTCCTCTGAGCCTTGCTGCTGCATGGGGATTCAGTTGTCTGAAAAAACGCGTTTATTTCGGGCTGAAAAACACGTTTTGAAAAGTGTTCTGTTACTGCCCCATAACTTACATGGGGTTGACCAAACTTGCAGAAACATGTTTATTTCTGCTGAAAAACACGTTTTGACCCTTTCTGCACACTGGGGTTAAGAGCTGAGTGTGTGGGCTCCTCTGAGCCTTGCTGTTACATGGGGATTCAGTTGTCTGAAAAAACGCGTTTATTTCGGGCTGAAAAACACGTTTTGAAAAGTGTTCTGTTACTGCCCCATAACTTACATGGGGTTGACCAAACTTGCAGAAACATGTTTATTTCTGCTGAAAAACACGTTTTGACCCTTTCTGCACACTGGGGTTAAGATCTGAGTGTGTGGGCTCCTCTGAGCCTTGCTGTTACATGGGGATTCAGTTGTCTGAAAAAACGCGTTTATTTCGGGCTGAAAAACACGTTTTGAAAAGTGTTCTGTTACTGTCCCATAACTTACATGGGGTTGACCAAACTTGCAGAAACATGTTTATTTCTGCTGAAAAACACGTTTTGACCCTTTCTGCACACTGGGGTTAAGATCTGAGTGTGTGGGCTCCTCTGAGCCTTGCTGTTACATGGGGATTCAGTTGTCTGAAAAAACGCGTTTATTTCGGGCTGAAAAACACGTTTTGAAAAGTGTTCTGTTACTGCCCCATAACTTACATGGTGTTGACCAAACTTGCAGAAAAATGTTTATTTCTGCTGAAAAACACGTTTTGACCCTTTCTGCACACTGGGGTTAAGAGCTGAGTGTGTGGGCTCCTCTGAGCCTTGCTGTTACATGGGGATTCAGTTGTCTGAAAAAACGCGTTTATTTCGGGCTGAAAAACACGTTTTGAAAAGTGTTCTGTTACTGTCCCATAACTTACATGGGGTTGACCAAACTTGCAGAAACATGTTTATTTCTGCTGAAAAACACGTTTTGACCCTTTCTGCACACTGGGGTTAAGAGCTGAGTGTGTGGGCTCCTCTGAGCCTTTCTGTTACATGGGGATTCAGTTGTCTGAAAAAACGCGTTTATTTCGGGCTGAAAAACACGTTTTGAAAAGTGTTCTGTTACTGCCCCATAACTTACATGGGGTTGACCAAACTTGCAGAAAAATGTTTATTTCTGCTGAAAAACACGTTTTGACCCTTTCTGCACACTGGGGTTAAGAGCTGAGTGTGTGGGCTCCTCTGAGCCTTGCTGTTACATGGGGATTCAGATGTCTGAAAAAACGCTTTTATTTCGGGCTGAAAAACACGTTTTGAAAAGTGTGCTGTTACTGCCCCATAACTTACATGGGGTTGACCAAACTTGCAGAAACATGTTTATTTCTGCTGAAAAACACGTTTTGACTCTTTCTGCACACTGGGGTTAAGAGCTGAGTGTGTGGGCTCCTCTGAGCCTTGCTGCTGCATGGGGATTCAGTTGTCTGAAAAAACGCGTTTATTTCGGGCTGAAAAACACGTTTTGAAAAGTGTTCTGTTACTGCCCCATAACTTACATGGGGTTGACCAAACTTGCAGAAACATGTTTATTTCTGCTGAAAAACACGTTTTGACCCTTTCTGCACACTGGGGTTAAGAGCTGAGTGTGTGGGCTCCTCTGAGCCTTGCTGTTACATGGGGATTCAGTTGTCTGAAAAAACGCGTTTATTTCGGGCTGAAAAACACGTTTTGAAAAGTGTTCTGTTACTGCCCCATAATTTACATGGGGTTGACCAAACTTGCAGAAACATGTTTATTTCTGCTGAAAAACACGTTTTGACCCTTTCTGCACACTGGGGTTAAGATCTGAGTGTGTGGGCTCCTCTGAGCCTTGCTGTTACATGGGGATTCAGTTGTCTGAAAAAACGCGTTTATTTCGGGCTGAAAAACACGTTTTGAAAAGTGTTCTGTTACTGCCCCATAACTTACATGGGGTTGACCAAACTTGCAGAAACATGTTTGTTTCTGCTGAAAAACACGTTTTGACCCTTTCTGCACACTGGGGTTAAGAGCTGAGTGTGTGGGCTCCTCTGAGCCTTGCTGTTACATGGGGATTCAGTTGTCTGAAAAAACGCGTTTATTTCGGGCTGAAAAACACGTTTTGAAAAGTGTTCTGTTACTGTCCCATAACTTACATGGGGTTGACCAAACTTGCAGAAACATGTTTATTTCTGCTGAAAAACACGTTGTGACCCTTTCTGCACACTGGGGTTAAGAGCTGAGTGTGTGGGCTCCTCTGAGCCTTGCTGTTACATGGGGATTCAGTTGTCTGAAAAAACGCGTTTATTTCGGGCTGAAAAACACGTTTTGAAAAGTGTTCTGTTACTGCCCCATAACTTACATGGGGTTGACCAAACTTGCAGAAACATGTTTATTTCTGCTGAAAAACACGTTTTGACCCTTTCTGCACACTGGGGTTAAGAGCTGAGTGTGTGGGCTCCTCTGAGCCTTGCTGTTACATGGGGATTCAGTTGTCTGAAAAAACGCGTTTATTTCGGGCTGAAAAACACGTTTTGAAAAGTGTTCTGTTACTGTCCCATAACTTACATGGGGTTGACCAAACTTGCAGAAACATGTTTATTTCTGCTGAAAAACACGTTTTGACCCTTTCTGCACACTGGGGTTAAGAGCTGAGTGTGTGGGCTCCTCTGAGCCTTGCTGTTACATGGGGATTCAGTTGTCTGAAAAAACGCGTTTATTTCGGGCTGAAAAACACGTTTTGAAAAGTGTTCTGTTACTGTCCCATAACTTACATGGGGTTGACCAAACTTGCAGAAACATGTTTATTTCTGCTGAAAAACACGTTTTGACCCTTTCTGCACACTGGGGTTAAGAGCTGAGTGTGTGGGCTCCTCTGAGCCTTGCTGTTACATGGGGATTCAGTTGTCTGAAAAAACGCGTTTATTTCGGGCTGAAAAACACGTTTTGAAAAGTGTTCTGTTACTGCCCCATAACTTACATGGGGTTGACCAAACTTGCAGAAAAATGTTTATTTCTGCTGAAAAACACGTTTTGACCCTTTCTGCACACTGGGGTTAAGAGCTGAGTGTGTGGGCTCCTCTGAGCCTTGCTGTTACATGGGGATTCAGATGTCTGAAAAAACGCGTTTATTTCGGGCTGAAAAACACGTTTTGAAAAGTGTTCTGTTACTGCCCCATAATTTACATGGGGTTGACCAAACTTGCAGAAACATGTTTATTTCTGCTGAAAAACACGTTTTGTCCCTTTCTGCACACTGGGGTTAAGATCTGAGTGTGTGGGCTCCTCTGAGCCTTGCTGTTACATGGGGATTCAGTTGTCTGAAAAAACGCGTTTATTTCGGGCTGAAAAACACGTTTTGAAAAGTGTTCTGTTACTGCCCCATAACTTACATGGGGTTGACCAAACTTGCAGAAACATGTTTGTTTCTGCTGAAAAACACGTTTTGACCCTTTCTGCACACTGGGGTTAAGAGCTGAGTGTGTGGGCTCCTCTGAGCCTTGCTGTTACATGGGGATTCAGTTGTCTGAAAAAACGCGTTTATTTCGGGCTGAAAAACACGTTTTGAAAAGTGTTCTGTTACTGTCCCATAACTTACATGGGTTTGACCAAACTTGCAGAAACATGTTTATTTCTGCTGAAAAACACGTTTTGACCCTTTCTGCACACTGGGGTTAAGAGCTGAGTGTGTGGGCTCCTCTGAGCCTTTCTGTTACATGGGGATTCAGTTGTCTGAAAAAACGCGTTTATTTCGGGCTGAAAAACACGTTTTGAAAAGTGTTCTGTTACTGCGCCATAACTTACATGGGGTTGACCAAACTTGCAGAAAAATGTTTATTTCTGCTGAAAAACACGTTTTGACCCTTTCTGCACACTGGGGTTAAGAGCTGAGTGTGTGGGCTCCTCTGAGCCTTGCTGTTACATGGGGATTCAGATGTCTGAAAAAACGCGTTTATTTCGGGCTGAAAAACACGTTTTGAAAAGTGTGCTGTTACTGTCCCATAACTTACATGGGGTTGACCAAACTTGCAGAAACATGTTTATTTCTGCTGAAAAACACGTTTTGACTCTTTCTGCACACTGGGGTTAAGAGCTGAGTGTGTGGGCTCCTCTGAGCCTTGCTGCTGCATGGGGATTCAGTTGTCTGAAAAAACGCGTTTATTTCGGGCTGAAAAACACGTTTTGAAAAGTGTTCTGTTACTGCCCCATAACTTACATGGGGTTGACCAAACTTGCAGAAACATGTTTATTTCTGCTGAAAAACACGTTTTGACCCTTTCTGCACACTGGGGTTAAGAGCTGAGTGTGTGGGCTCCTCTGAGCCTTGCTGTTACATGGGGATTCAGTTGTCTGAAAAAACGCGTTTATTTCGGGCTGAAAAACACGTTTTGAAAAGTGTTCTGTTACTGCCCCATAATTTACATGGGGTTGACCAAACTTGCAGAAACATGTTTATTTCTGCTGAAAAACACGTTTTGACCCTTTCTGCACACTGGGGTTAAGATCTGAGTGTGTGGGCTCCTCTGAGCCTTGCTGTTACATGGGGATTCAGTTGTCTGAAAAAACGCGTTTATTTCGGGCTGAAAAACACGTTTTGAAAAGTGTTCTGTTACTGCCCCATAACTTACATGGGGTTGACCAAACTTGCAGAAACATGTTTATTTCTGCTGAAAAACACGTTTTGACCCTTTCTGCACACTGGGGTTAAGAGCTGAGTGTGTGGGCTCCTCTGAGCCTTGCTGTTACATGGGGATTCAGTTGTCTGAAAAAACGCGTTTATTTCGGGCTGAAAAACACGTTTTGAAAAGTGTTCTGTTACTGTCCCATAACTTACATGGGGTTGACCAAACTTGCAGAAACATGTTTATTTCTGCTGAAAAACACGTTGTGACCCTTTCTGCACACTGGGGTTAAGAGCTGAGTGTGTGGGCTCCTCTGAGCCTTGCTGTTACATGGGGATTCAGTTGTCTGAAAAAACGCGTTTATTTCGGGCTGAAAAACACGTTTTGAAAAGTGTTCTGTTACTGCCCCATAACTTACATGGGGTTGACCAAACTTGCAGAAACATGTTTATTTCTGCTGAAAAACACGTTTTGACCCTTTCTGCACACTGGGGTTAAGAGCTGAGTGTGTGGGCTCCTCTGAGCCTTGCTGTTACATGGGGATTCAGTTGTCTGAAAAAACGCGTTTATTTCGGGCTGAAAAACACGTTTTGAAAAGTGTTCTGTTACTGTCCCATAACTTACATGGGGTTGACCAAACTTGCAGAAACATGTTTATTTCTGCTGAAAAACACGTTGTGACCCTTTCTGCACACTGGGGTTAAGAGCTGAGTGTGTGGGCTCCTCTGAGCCTTGCTGTTACATGGGGATTCAGTTGTCTGAAAAAACGCGTTTATTTCGGGCTGAAAAACACGTTTTGAAAAGTGTTCTGTTACTGCCCCATAACTTACATGGGGTTGACCAAACTTGCAGAAACATGTTTATTTCTGCTGAAAAACACGTTTTGACCCTTTCTGCACACTGGGGTTAAGAGCTGAGTGTGTGGGCTCCTCTGAGCCTTGCTGTTACATGGGGATTCAGTTGTCTGAAAAAACGCGTTTATTTCGGGCTGAAAAACACGTTTTGAAAAGTGTTCTGTTACTGCCCCATAACTTACATGGTGTTGACCAAACTTGCAGAAACATGTTTATTTCTGCTGAAAAACACGTTTTGACCCTTTCTGCACACTGGGGTTAAGAGCTGAGTGTGTGGGCTCCTCTGAGCCTTGCTGTTACATGGGGATTCAGTTGTCTGAAAAAACGCGTTTATTTCGGGCTGAAAAACACGTTTTGAAAAGTGTTCTGTTACTGTCCCATAACTTACATGGGGTTGACCAAACTTGCAGAAACATGTTTATTTCTGCTGAAAAACACGTTTTGACCCTTTCTGCACACTGGGGTTAAGAGCTGAGTGTGTGGGCTCCTCTGAGCCTTTCTGTTACATGGGGATTCAGTTGTCTGAAAAAACGCGTTTATTTCGGGCTGAAAAACACGTTTTGAAAAGTGTTCTGTTACTGCCCCATAACTTACATGGGGTTGACCAAACTTGCAGAAAAATGTTTATTTCTGCTGAAAAACACGTTTTGACCCTTTCTGCACACTGGGGTTAAGAGCTGAGTGTGTGGGCTCCTCTGAGCCTTGCTGTTACATGGGGATTCAGATGTCTGAAAAAACGCGTTTATTTCGGGCTGAAAAACACGTTTTGAAAAGTGTGCTGTTACTGCCCCATAACTTACATGGGGTTGACCAATCTTGCAGAAACATGTTTATTTCTGCTGAAAAACATGTTTTGACTCTTTCTGCACACTGGGGTTAAGAGCTGAGTGTGTGGGCTCCTCTGAGCCTTGCTGCTGCATGGGGATTCAGTTGTCTGAAAAAACGCGTTTATTTCGGGCTGAAAAACACGTTTTGAAAAGTGTTCTGTTACTGCCCCATAACTTACATGGGGTTGACCAAACTTGCAGAAACATGTTTATTTCTGCTGAAAAACACGTTTTGACCCTTTCTGCACACTGGGGTTAAGAGCTGAGTGTGTGGGCTCCTCTGAGCCTTGCTGTTACATGGGGATTCAGTTGTCTGAAAAAACGCGTTTATTTCGGGCTGAAAAACACGTTTTGAAAAGTGTTCTGTTACTGCCCCATAACTTACATGGGGTTGACCAAACTTGCAGAAACATGTTTATTTCTGCTGAATAACACGTTTTGACCCTTTCTGCACACTGGGGTTAAGATCTGAGTGTGTGGGCTCCTCTGAGCCTTGCTGTTACATGGGGATTCAGTTGTCTGAAAAAACGCGTTTATTTCGGGCTGAAAAACACGTTTTGAAAAGTGTTCTGTTACTGTCCCATAACTTACATGGGGTTGACCAAACTTGCAGAAACATGTTTATTTCTGCTGAAAAACACGTTTTGACCCTTTCTGCACACTGGGGTTAAGATCTGAGTGTGTGGGCTCCTCTGAGCCTTGCTGTTACATGGGGATTCAGTTGTCTGAAAAAACGCGTTTATTTCGGGCTGAAAAACACGTTTTGAAAAGTGTTCTGTTACTGCCCCATAACTTACATGGTGTTGACCAAACTTGCAGAAAAATGTTTATTTCTGCTGAAAAACACGTTTTGACCCTTTCTGCACACTGGGGTTAAGAGCTGAGTGTGTGGGCTCCTCTGAGCCTTGCTGTTACATGGGGATTCAGTTGTCTGAAAAAACGCGTTTATTTCGGGCTGAAAAACACGTTTTGAAAAGTGTTCTGTTACTGTCCCATAACTTACATGGGGTTGACCAAACTTGCAGAAACATGTTTATTTCTGCTGAAAAACACGTTTTGACCCTTTCTGCACACTGGGGTTAAGAGCTGAGTGTGTGGGCTCCTCTGAGCCTTTCTGTTACATGGGGATTCAGTTGTCTGAAAAAACGCGTTTATTTCGGGCTGAAAAACACGTTTTGAAAAGTGTTCTGTTACTGCCCCATAACTTACATGGGGTTGACCAAACTTGCAGAAAAATGTTTATTTCTGCTGAAAAACACGTTTTGACCCTTTCTGCACACTGGGGTTAAGAGCTGAGTGTGTGGGCTCCTCTGAGCCTTGCTGTTACATGGGGATTCAGATGTCTGAAAAAACGCTTTTATTTCGGGCTGAAAAACACGTTTTGAAAAGTGTGCTGTTACTGCCCCATAACTTACATGGGGTTGACCAAACTTGCAGAAACATGTTTATTTCTGCTGAAAAACACGTTTTGACTCTTTCTGCACACTGGGGTTAAGAGCTGAGTGTGTGGGCTCCTCTGAGCCTTGCTGCTGCATGGGGATTCAGTTGTCTGAAAAAACGCGTTTATTTCGGGCTGAAAAACACGTTTTGAAAAGTGTTCTGTTACTGCCCCATAACTTACATGGGGTTGACCAAACTTGCAGAAACATGTTTATTTCTGCTGAAAAACACGTTTTGACCCTTTCTGCACACTGGGGTTAAGAGCTGAGTGTGTGGGCTCCTCTGAGCCTTGCTGTTACATGGGGATTCAGTTGTCTGAAAAAACGCGTTTATTTCGGGCTGAAAAACACGTTTTGAAAAGTGTTCTGTTACTGCCCCATAATTTACATGGGGTTGACCAAACTTGCAGAAACATGTTTATTTCTGCTGAAAAACACGTTTTGACCCTTTCTGCACACTGGGGTTAAGATCTGAGTGTGTGGGCTCCTCTGAGCCTTGCTGTTACATGGGGATTCAGTTGTCTGAAAAAACGCGTTTATTTCGGGCTGAAAAACACGTTTTGAAAAGTGTTCTGTTACTGCCCCATAACTTACATGGGGTTGACCAAACTTGCAGAAACATGTTTGTTTCTGCTGAAAAACACGTTTTGACCCTTTCTGCACACTGGGGTTAAGAGCTGAGTGTGTGGGCTCCTCTGAGCCTTGCTGTTACATGGGGATTCAGTTGTCTGAAAAAACGCGTTTATTTCGGGCTGAAAAACACGTTTTGAAAAGTGTTCTGTTACTGTCCCATAACTTACATGGGGTTGACCAAACTTGCAGAAACATGTTTATTTCTGCTGAAAAACACGTTGTGACCCTTTCTGCACACTGGGGTTAAGAGCTGAGTGTGTGGGCTCCTCTGAGCCTTGCTGTTACATGGGGATTCAGTTGTCTGAAAAAACGCGTTTATTTCGGGCTGAAAAACACGTTTTGAAAAGTGTTCTGTTACTGCCCCATAACTTACATGGGGTTGACCAAACTTGCAGAAACATGTTTATTTCTGCTGAAAAACACGTTTTGACCCTTTCTGCACACTGGGGTTAAGAGCTGAGTGTGTGGGCTCCTCTGAGCCTTGCTGTTACATGGGGATTCAGTTGTCTGAAAAAACGCGTTTATTTCGGGCTGAAAAACACGTTTTGAAAAGTGTTCTGTTACTGTCCCATAACTTACATGGGGTTGACCAAACTTGCAGAAACATGTTTATTTCTGCTGAAAAACACGTTTTGACCCTTTCTGCACACTGGGGTTAAGAGCTGAGTGTGTGGGCTCCTCTGAGCCTTGCTGTTACATGGGGATTCAGTTGTCTGAAAAAACGCGTTTATTTCGGGCTGAAAAACACGTTTTGAAAAGTGTTCTGTTACTGTCCCATAACTTACATGGGGTTGACCAAACTTGCAGAAACATGTTTATTTCTGCTGAAAAACACGTTTTGACCCTTTCTGCACACTGGGGTTAAGAGCTGAGTGTGTGGGCTCCTCTGAGCCTTGCTGTTACATGGGGATTCAGTTGTCTGAAAAAACGCGTTTATTTCGGGCTGAAAAACACGTTTTGAAAAGTGTTCTGTTACTGCCCCATAACTTACATGGGGTTGACCAAACTTGCAGAAAAATGTTTATTTCTGCTGAAAAACACGTTTTGACCCTTTCTGCACACTGGGGTTAAGAGCTGAGTGTGTGGGCTCCTCTGAGCCTTGCTGTTACATGGGGATTCAGATGTCTGAAAAAACGCGTTTATTTCGGGCTGAAAAACACGTTTTGAAAAGTGTTCTGTTACTGCCCCATAATTTACATGGGGTTGACCAAACTTGCAGAAACATGTTTATTTCTGCTGAAAAACACGTTTTGACCCTTTCTGCACACTGGGGTTAAGATCTGAGTGTGTGGGCTCCTCTGAGCCTTGCTGTTACATGGGGATTCAGTTGTCTGAAAAAACGCGTTTATTTCGGGCTGAAAAACACGTTTTGAAAAGTGTTCTGTTACTGCCCCATAACTTACATGGGGTTGACCAAACTTGCAGAAACATGTTTGTTTCTGCTGAAAAACACGTTTTGACCCTTTCTGCACACTGGGGTTAAGAGCTGAGTGTGTGGGCTCCTCTGAGCCTTGCTGTTACATGGGGATTCAGTTGTCTGAAAAAACGCGTTTATTTCGGGCTGAAAAACACGTTTTGAAAAGTGTTCTGTTACTGTCCCATAACTTACATGGGTTTGACCAAACTTGCAGAAACATGTTTATTTCTGCTGAAAAACACGTTTTGACCCTTTCTGCACACTGGGGTTAAGAGCTGAGTGTGTGGGCTCCTCTGAGCCTTTCTGTTACATGGGGATTCAGTTGTCTGAAAAAACGCGTTTATTTCGGGCTGAAAAACACGTTTTGAAAAGTGTTCTGTTACTGCGCCATAACTTACATGGGGTTGACCAAACTTGCAGAAAAATGTTTATTTCTGCTGAAAAACACGTTTTGACCCTTTCTGCACACTGGGGTTAAGAGCTGAGTGTGTGGGCTCCTCTGAGCCTTGCTGTTACATGGGGATTCAGATGTCTGAAAAAACGCGTTTATTTCGGGCTGAAAAACACGTTTTGAAAAGTGTGCTGTTACTGTCCCATAACTTACATGGGGTTGACCAAACTTGCAGAAACATGTTTATTTCTGCTGAAAAACACGTTTTGACTCTTTCTGCACACTGGGGTTAAGAGCTGAGTGTGTGGGCTCCTCTGAGCCTTGCTGCTGCATGGGGATTCAGTTGTCTGAAAAAACGCGTTTATTTCGGGCTGAAAAACACGTTTTGAAAAGTGTTCTGTTACTGCCCCATAACTTACATGGGGTTGACCAAACTTGCAGAAACATGTTTATTTCTGCTGAAAAACACGTTTTGACCCTTTCTGCACACTGGGGTTAAGAGCTGAGTGTGTGGGCTCCTCTGAGCCTTGCTGTTACATGGGGATTCAGTTGTCTGAAAAAACGCGTTTATTTCGGGCTGAAAAACACGTTTTGAAAAGTGTTCTGTTACTGCCCCATAATTTACATGGGGTTGACCAAACTTGCAGAAACATGTTTATTTCTGCTGAAAAACACGTTTTGACCCTTTCTGCACACTGGGGTTAAGATCTGAGTGTGTGGGCTCCTCTGAGCCTTGCTGTTACATGGGGATTCAGTTGTCTGAAAAAACGCGTTTATTTCGGGCTGAAAAACACGTTTTGAAAAGTGTTCTGTTACTGCCCCATAACTTACATGGGGTTGACCAAACTTGCAGAAACATGTTTATTTCTGCTGAAAAACACGTTTTGACCCTTTCTGCACACTGGGGTTAAGAGCTGAGTGTGTGGGCTCCTCTGAGCCTTGCTGTTACATGGGGATTCAGTTGTCTGAAAAAACGCGTTTATTTCGGGCTGAAAAACACGTTTTGAAAAGTGTTCTGTTACTGTCCCATAACTTACATGGGGTTGACCAAACTTGCAGAAACATGTTTATTTCTGCTGAAAAACACGTTGTGACCCTTTCTGCACACTGGGGTTAAGAGCTGAGTGTGTGGGCTCCTCTGAGCCTTGCTGTTACATGGGGATTCAGTTGTCTGAAAAAACGCGTTTATTTCGGGCTGAAAAACACGTTTTGAAAAGTGTTCTGTTACTGCCCCATAACTTACATGGGGTTGACCAAACTTGCAGAAACATGTTTATTTCTGCTGAAAAACACGTTTTGACCCTTTCTGCACACTGGGGTTAAGAGCTGAGTGTGTGGGCTCCTCTGAGCCTTGCTGTTACATGGGGATTCAGTTGTCTGAAAAAACGCGTTTATTTCGGGCTGAAAAACACGTTTTGAAAAGTGTGCTGTTACTGCCCCATAACTTACATGGGGTTGACCAAACTTGCAGAAACATGTTTATTTCTGCTGAAAAACACGTTTTGACTCTTTCTGCACACTGGGGTTAAGAGCTGAGTGTGTGGGCTCCTCTGAGCCTTGCTGCTGCATGGGGATTCAGATGTCTGAAAAAACGCGTTTATTTCGGGCTGAAAAACACGTTTTGAAAAGTGTGCTGTTACTGCCCCATAACTTACATGGGGTTGACCAAACTTGCAGAAACATGTTTATTTCTGCTGAAAAACACGTTTTGACTCTTTCTGCACACTGGGGTTAAGAGCTGAGTGTGTGGGCTCCTCTGAGCCTTGCTGCTGCATGGGGATTCAGTTGTCTGAAAAAACGCGTTTATTTCGGGCTGAAAAACACGTTTTGAAAAGTGTTCTGTTACTGCCCCATAACTTACATGGGGTTGACCAAACTTGCAGAAACATGTTTATTTCTGCTGAAAAACACGTTTTGACCCTTTCTGCACACTGGGGTTAAGAGCTGAGTGTGTGGGCTCCTCTGAGCCTTGCTGTTACATGGGGATTCAGTTGTCTGAAAAAACGCGTTTATTTCGGGCTGAAAAACACGTTTTGAAAAGTGTTCTGTTACTGCCCCATAATTTACATGGGGTTGACCAAACTTGCAGAAACATGTTTATTTCTGCTGAAAAACACGTTTTGACCCTTTCTGCACACTGGGGTTAAGATCTGAGTGTGTGGGCTCCTCTGAGCCTTGCTGTTACATGGGGATTCAGTTGTCTGAAAAAACGCGTTTATTTCGGGCTGAAAAACACGTTTTGAAAAGTGTTCTGTTACTGCCCCATAACTTACATGGGGTTGACCAAACTTGCAGAAACATGTTTATTTCTGCTGAAAAACACGTTTTGACCCTTTCTGCACACTGGGGTTAAGAGCTGAGTGTGTGGGCTCCTCTGAGCCTTGCTGTTACATGGGGATTCAGTTGTCTGAAAAAACGCGTTTATTTCGGGCTGAAAAACACGTTTTGAAAAGTGTTCTGTTACTGTCCCATAACTTACATGGGGTTGACCAAACTTGCAGAAACATGTTTATTTCTGCTGAAAAACACGTTTTGACCCTTTCTGCACACTGGGGTTAAGAGCTGAGTGTGTGGGCTCCTCTGAGCCTTGCTGTTACATGGGGATTCAGTTGTCTGAAAAAACGCGTTTATTTCGGGCTGAAAAACACGTTTTGAAAAGTGTTCTGTTACTGCCCCATAACTTACATGGGGTTGACCAAACTTGCAGAAACATGTTTATTTCTGCTGAAAAACACGTTTTGACCCTTTCTGCACACTGGGGTTAAGAGCTGAGTGTGTGGGCTCCTCTGAGCCTTGCTGTTACATGGGGATTCAGTTGTCTGAAAAAACGCGTTTATTTCGGGCTGAAAAACACGTTTTGAAAAGTGTTCTGTTACTGTCCCATAACTTACATGGGGTTGACCAAACTTGCAGAAACATGTTTATTTCTGCTGAAAAACACGTTGTGACCCTTTCTGCACACTGGGGTTAAGAGCTGAGTGTGTGGGCTCCTCTGAGCCTTGCTGTTACATGGGGATTCAGTTGTCTGAAAAAACGCGTTTATTTCGGGCTGAAAAACACGTTTTGAAAAGTGTGCTGTTACTGCCCCATAACTTACATGGGGTTGACCAAACTTGCAGAAACATGTTTATTTCTGCTGAAAAACACGTTTTGACCCTTTCTGCACACTGGGGTTAAGAGCTGAGTGTGTGGGCTCCTCTGAGCCTTGCTGTTACATGGGGATTCAGTTGTCTGAAAAAACGCGTTTATTTCGGGCTGAAAAACACGTTTTGAAAAGTGTTCTGTTACTGTCCCATAACTTACATGGGGTTGACCAAACTTGCAGAAACATGTTTATTTCTGCTGAAAAACACGTTGTGACCCTTTCTGCACACTGGGGTTAAGAGCTGAGTGTGTGGGCTCCTCTGAGCCTTGCTGTTACATGGGGATTCAGTTGTCTGAAAAAACGCGTTTATTTCGGGCTGAAAAACACGTTTTGAAAAGTGTTCTGTTACTGCCCCATAACTTACATGGGGTTGACCAAACTTGCAGAAACATGTTTATTTCTGCTGAAAAACACGTTTTGACCCTTTCTGCACACTGGGGTTAAGAGCTGAGTGTGTGGGCTCCTCTGAGCCTTGCTGTTACATGGGGATTCAGTTGTCTGAAAAAACGCGTTTATTTCGGGCTGAAAAACACGTTTTGAAAAGTGTTCTGTTACTGTCCCATAACTTACATGGGGTTGACCAAACTTGCAGAAACATGTTTATTTCTGCTGAAAAACACGTTTTGACCCTTTCTGCACACTGGGGTTAAGAGCTGAGTGTGTGGGCTCCTCTGAGCCTTTCTGTTACATGGGGATTCAGTTGTCTGAAAAAACGCGTTTATTTCGGGCTGAAAAACACGTTTTGAAAAGTGTGCTGTTACTGCCCCATAACTTACATGGGGTTGACCAAACTTGCAGAAACATGTTTATTTCTGCTGAAAAACACGTTTTGACTCTTTCTGCACACTGGGGTTAAGAGCTGAGTGTGTGGGCTCCTCTGAGCCTTGCTGCTGCATGGGGATTCAGATGTCTGAAAAAACGCGTTTATTTCGGGCTGAAAAACACGTTTTGAAAAGTGTGCTGTTACTGCCCCATAACTTACATGGGGTTGACCAAACTTGCAGAAACATGTTTATTTCTGCTGAAAAACACGTTTTGACTCTTTCTGCACACTGGGGTTAAGAGCTGAGTGTGTGGGCTCCTCTGAGCCTTGCTGCTGCATGGGGATTCAGTTGTCTGAAAAAACGCGTTTATTTCGGGCTGAAAAACACGTTTTGAAAAGTGTTCTGTTACTGCCCCATAACTTACATGGGGTTGACCAAACTTGCAGAAACATGTTTATTTCTGCTGAAAAACACGTTTTGACCCTTTCTGCACACTGGGGTTAAGAGCTGAGTGTGTGGGCTCCTCTGAGCCTTGCTGTTACATGGGGATTCAGTTGTCTGAAAAAACGCGTTTATTTCGGGCTGAAAAACACGTTTTGAAAAGTGTTCTGTTACTGCCCCATAATTTACATGGGGTTGACCAAACTTGCAGAAACATGTTTATTTCTGCTGAAAAACACGTTTTGACCCTTTCTGCACACTGGGGTTAAGATCTGAGTGTGTGGGCTCCTCTGAGCCTTGCTGTTACATGGGGATTCAGTTGTCTGAAAAAACGCGTTTATTTCGGGCTGAAAAACACGTTTTGAAAAGTGTTCTGTTACTGCCCCATAACTTACATGGGGTTGACCAAACTTGCAGAAACATGTTTATTTCTGCTGTAAAACACGTTTTGACCCTTTCTGCACACTGGGGTTAAGAGCTGAGTGTGTGGGCTCCTCTGAGCCTTGCTGTTACATGGGGATTCAGTTGTTTGAAAAAACGCGTTTATTTCGTGCTGAAAAACACGTTTTGAAAAGTGTTCTGTTACTGCCCCATAACTTACATGGGGTTGACCAAACTTGCAGAAACATGTTTATTTCTGCTGAAAAACACGTTTTGACCCTTTCTGCACACTGGGGTTAAGAGCTGAGTGTGTGGGCTCCTCTGAGCCTTGCTGTTACATGGGGATTCAGTTGTCTGAAAAAACGCGTTTATTTCGGGCTGAAAAACACGTTTTGAAAAGTGTTCTGTTACTGCCCCATAACTTACATGGGGTTGACCAAACTTGCAGAAACATGTTTATTTCTGCTGAAAAACACGTTTTGACCCTTTCTGCACACTGGGGTTAAGAGCTGAGTGTGTGGGCTCCTCTGAGCCTTGCTGTTACATGGGGATTCAGTTGTCTGAAAAAACGCGTTTATTTCGGGCTGAAAAACACGTTTTGAAAAGTGTTCTGTTACTGTCCCATAACTTACATGGGGTTGACCAAACTTGCAGAAACATGTTTATTTCTGCTGAAAAACACGTTTTGACCCTTTCTGCACACTGGGGTTAAGAGCTGAGTGTGTGGGCTCCTCTGAGCCTTGCTGTTACATGGGGATTCAGTTGTCTGAAAAAACGCGTTTATTTCGGGCTGAAAAACACGTTTTGAAAAGTGTTCTGTTACTGCCCCATAACTTACATGGGGTTGACCAAACTTGCAGAAAAATGTTTATTTCTGCTGAAAAACACGTTTTGACCCTTTCTGCACACTGGGGTTAAGAGCTGAGTGTGTGGGCTCCTCTGAGCCTTGCTGTTACATGGGGATTCAGTTGTCTGAAAAAACGCGTTTATTTCGGGCTGAAAAACACGTTTTGAAAAGTGTTCTGTTACTGCCCCATAACTTACATGGGGTTGACCAAACTTGGAGAAACATGTTTATTTCTGCTGAAAAACACGTTTTGACCCTTTCTGCACACTGGGGTTAAGAGCTGAGTGTGTGGGCTCCTCTGAGCCTTGCTGTTACATGGGGATTCAGTTGTCTGAAAAAACGCGTTTATTTCGGGCTGAAAAACACGTTTTGAAAAGTGTTCTGTTACTGTCCCATAACTTACATGGGGTTGACCAAACTTGCAGAAACATGTTTATTTCTGCTGAAAAACACGTTTTGACCCTTTCTGCACACTGGGGTTAAGAGCTGAGTGTGTGGGCTCCTCTGAGCCTTGCTGTTACATGGGGATTCAGTTGTCTGAAAAAACGCGTTTATTTCGGGCTGAAAAACACGTTTTGAAAAGTGTTCTGTTACTGCCCCATAACTTACATGGGGTTGACCAAACTTGCAGAAAAATGTTTATTTCTGCTGAAAAACACGTTTTGACCCTTTCTGCACACTGGGGTTAAGAGCTGAGTGTGTGGGCTCCTCTGAGCCTTGCTGTTACATGGGGATTCAGATGTCTGAAAAAACGCGTTTATTTCGGGCTGAAAAACACGTTTTGAAAAGTGTGCTGTTACTGCCCCATAACTTACATGGGGTTGACCAATCTTGCAGAAACATGTTTATTTCTGCTGAAAAACATGTTTTGACTCTTTCTGCACACTGGGGTTAAGAGCTGAGTGTGTGGGCTCCTCTGAGCCTTGCTGCTGCATGGGGATTCAGTTGTCTGAAAAAACGCGTTTATTTCGGGCTGAAAAACACGTTTTGAAAAGTGTTCTGTTACTGCCCCATAACTTACATGGGGTTGACCAAACTTGCAGAAACATGTTTATTTCTGCTGAAAAACACGTTTTGACTCTCTCTGCACACTGGGGTTAAGAGCTGAGTGTGTGGGCTCCTCTGAGCCTTGCTGTTACATGGGGATTCAGTTGTCTGAAAAAACGCGTTTATTTCGGGCTGAAAAACACGTTTTGAAAAGTGTTCTGTTACTGCCCCATAACTTACATGGGGTTGACCAAACTTGCAGAAACATGTTTATTTCTGCTGAAAAACACGTTTTGACCCTTTCTGCACACTGGGGTTAAGATCTGAGTGTGTGGGCTCCTCTGAGCCTTGCTGTTACATGGGGATTCAGTTGTCTGAAAAAACGCGTTTATTTCGGGCTGAAAAACACGTTTTGAAAAGTGTTCTGTTACTGTCCCATAACTTACATGGGGTTGACCAAACTTGCAGAAACATGTTTATTTCTGCTGAAAAACACGTTTTGACCCTTTCTGCACACTGGGGTTAAGATCTGAGTGTGTGGGCTCCTCTGAGCCTTGCTGTTACATGGGGATTCAGTTGTCTGAAAAAACGCGTTTATTTCGGGCTGAAAAACACGTTTTGAAAAGTGTTCTGTTACTGCCCCATAACTTACATGGTGTTGACCAAACTTGCAGAAAAATGTTTATTTCTGCTGAAAAACTCGTTTTGACCCTTTCTGCACACTGGGGTTAAGAGCTGAGTGTGTGGGCTCCTCTGAGCCTTGCTGTTACATGGGGATTCAGTTGTCTGAAAAAACGCGTTTATTTCGGGCTGAAAAACACGTTTTGAAAAGTGTTCTGTTACTGCCCCATAATTTACATGGGGTTGACCAAACTTGCAGAAACATGTTTATTTCTGCTGAAAAACACGTTTTGACCCTTTCTGCACACTGGGGTTAAGATCTGAGTGTGTGGGCTCCTCTGAGCCTTGCTGTTACATGGGGATTCAGTTGTCTGAAAAAACGCGTTTATTTCGGGCTGAAAAACACGTTTTGAAAAGTGTTCTGTTACTGCCCCATAACTTACATGGGGTTGACCAAACTTGCAGAAACATGTTTATTTCTGCTGAAAAACACGTTTTGACCCTTTCTGCACACTGGGGTTAAGAGCTGAGTGTGTGGGCTCCTCTGAGCCTTGCTGTTACATGGGGATTCAGTTGTTTGAAAAAACGCGTTTATTTCGTGCTGAAAAACACGTTTTGAAAAGTGTTCTGTTACTGCCCCATAACTTACATGGGGTTGACCAAACTTGCAGAAACATGTTTATTTCTGCTGAAAAACACGTTTTGACCCTTTCTGCACACTGGGGTTAAGAGCTGAGTGTGTGGGCTCCTCTGAGCCTTGCTGTTACATGGGGATTCAGTTGTCTGAAAAAACGCGTTTATTTCGGGCTGAAAAACACGTTTTGAAAAGTGTTCTGTTACTGCCCCATAACTTACATGGGGTTGACCAAACTTGCAGAAACATGTTTATTTCTGCTGAAAAACACGTTTTGACCCTTTCTGCACACTGGGGTTAAGAGCTGAGTGTGTGGGCTCCTCTGAGCCTTGCTGTTACATGGGGATTCAGTTGTCTGAAAAAACGCGTTTATTTCGGGCTGAAAAACACGTTTTGAAAAGTGTTCTGTTACTGTCCCATAACTTACATGGGGTTGACCAAACTTGCAGAAACATGTTTATTTCTGCTGAAAAACACGTTTTGACCCTTTCTGCACACTGGGGTTAAGAGCTGAGTGTGTGGGCTCCTCTGAGCCTTGCTGTTACATGGGGATTCAGTTGTCTGAAAAAACGCGTTTATTTCGGGCTGAAAAACACGTTTTGAAAAGTGTTCTGTTACTGCCCCATAACTTACATGGGGTTGACCAAACTTGCAGAAAAATGTTTATTTCTGCTGAAAAACACGTTTTGACCCTTTCTGCACACTGGGGTTAAGAGCTGAGTGTGTGGGCTCCTCTGAGCCTTGCTGTTACATGGGGATTCAGTTGTCTGAAAAAACGCGTTTATTTCGGGCTGAAAAACACGTTTTGAAAAGTGTTCTGTTACTGCCCCATAACTTACATGGGGTTGACCAAACTTGGAGAAACATGTTTATTTCTGCTGAAAAACACGTTTTGACCCTTTCTGCACACTGGGGTTAAGAGCTGAGTGTGTGGGCTCCTCTGAGCCTTGCTGTTACATGGGGATTCAGTTGTCTGAAAAAACGCGTTTATTTCGGGCTGAAAAACACGTTTTGAAAAGTGTTCTGTTACTGTCCCATAACTTACATGGGGTTGACCAAACTTGCAGAAACATGTTTATTTCTGCTGAAAAACACGTTTTGACCCTTTCTGCACACTGGGGTTAAGAGCTGAGTGTGTGGGCTCCTCTGAGCCTTGCTGTTACATGGGGATTCAGTTGTCTGAAAAAACGCGTTTATTTCGGGCTGAAAAACACGTTTTGAAAAGTGTTCTGTTACTGCCCCATAACTTACATGGGGTTGACCAAACTTGCAGAAAAATGTTTATTTCTGCTGAAAAACACGTTTTGACCCTTTCTGCACACTGGGGTTAAGAGCTGAGTGTGTGGGCTCCTCTGAGCCTTGCTGTTACATGGGGATTCAGATGTCTGAAAAAACGCGTTTATTTCGGGCTGAAAAACACGTTTTGAAAAGTGTGCTGTTACTGCCCCATAACTTACATGGGGTTGACCAATCTTGCAGAAACATGTTTATTTCTGCTGAAAAACATGTTTTGACTCTTTCTGCACACTGGGGTTAAGAGCTGAGTGTGTGGGCTCCTCTGAGCCTTGCTGCTGCATGGGGATTCAGTTGTCTGAAAAAACGCGTTTATTTCGGGCTGAAAAACACGTTTTGAAAAGTGTTCTGTTACTGCCCCATAACTTACATGGGGTTGACCAAACTTGCAGAAACATGTTTATTTCTGCTGAAAAACACGTTTTGACTCTCTCTGCACACTGGGGTTAAGAGCTGAGTGTGTGGGCTCCTCTGAGCCTTGCTGTTACATGGGGATTCAGTTGTCTGAAAAAACGCGTTTATTTCGGGCTGAAAAACACGTTTTGAAAAGTGTTCTGTTACTGCCCCATAACTTACATGGGGTTGACCAAACTTGCAGAAACATGTTTATTTCTGCTGAAAAACACGTTTTGACCCTTTCTGCACACTGGGGTTAAGATCTGAGTGTGTGGGCTCCTCTGAGCCTTGCTGTTACATGGGGATTCAGTTGTCTGAAAAAACGCGTTTATTTCGGGCTGAAAAACACGTTTTGAAAAGTGTTCTGTTACTGTCCCATAACTTACATGGGGTTGACCAAACTTGCAGAAACATGTTTATTTCTGCTGAAAAACACGTTTTGACCCTTTCTGCACACTGGGGTTAAGATCTGAGTGTGTGGGCTCCTCTGAGCCTTGCTGTTACATGGGGATTCAGTTGTCTGAAAAAACGCGTTTATTTCGGGCTGAAAAACACGTTTTGAAAAGTGTTCTGTTACTGCCCCATAACTTACATGGTGTTGACCAAACTTGCAGAAAAATGTTTATTTCTGCTGAAAAACTCGTTTTGACCCTTTCTGCACACTGGGGTTAAGAGCTGAGTGTGTGGGCTCCTCTGAGCCTTGCTGTTACATGGGGATTCAGTTGTCTGAAAAAACGCGTTTATTTCGGGCTGAAAAACACGTTTTGAAAAGTGTTCTGTTACTGCCCCATAACTTACATGGGGTTGACCAAACTTGCAGAAACATGTTTATTTCTGCTGAAAAACACATTTTGACCCTTTCTGCACACTGGGGTTAAGAGCTGAGTGTGTGGGCTCCTCTGAGCCTTGCTGTTACATGGGGATTCAGTTGTCTGAAAAAACGCGTTTATTTCGGGCTGAAAAACACGTTTTGAAAAGTGTTCTGTTACTGTCCCATAACTTACATGGGGTTGACCAAACTTGCAGAAACATGTTTATTTCTGCTGAAAAACACGTTGTGACCCTTTCTGCACACTGGGGTTAAGAGCTGAGTGTGTGGGCTCCTCTGAGCCTTGCTGTTACATGGGGATTCAGTTGTCTGAAAAAACGCGTTTATTTCGGGCTGAAAAACACGTTTTGAAAAGTGTTCTGTTACTGCCCCATAACTTACATGGGGTTGACCAAACTTGCAGAAACATGTTTATTTCTGCTGAAAAACACGTTTTGACCCTTTCTGCACACTGGGGTTAAGAGCTGAGTGTGTGGGCTCCTCTGAGCCTTGCTGTTACATGGGGATTCAGTTGTCTGAAAAAACGCGTTTATTTCGGGCTGAAAAACACGTTTTGAAAAGTGTTCTGTTACTGCCCCATAACTTACATGGGGTTGACCAAACTTGCAGAAACATGTTTATTTCTGCTGAAAAACACGTTTTGACCCTTTCTGCACACTGGGGTTAAGAGCTGAGTGTGTGGGCTCCTCTGAGCCTTGCTGTTACATGGGGATTCAGTTGTCTGAAAAAACGCGTTTATTTCGGGCTGAAAAACACGTTTTGAAAAGTGTTCTGTTACTGCCCCATAACTTACATGGGGTTGACCAAACTTGCAGAAACATGTCTATTTCTGCTGAAAAACACGTTTTGACTCTTTCTGCACACTGGGGTTAAGAGCTGAGTGTGGGGGCTCTTCTGAGCCTTGCTGTTGCATGGGGATTCAGTTGTCTGAAAAAACGCGTTTATTTCGGGCTGAAAAACACGTTTTGAAAAGTGTTCTGTTACTGCACCATAACTTACATGGGGTTGACCAAACTTGCAGAAACATGTTTATTTCTGCTGAAAAACACGTTTTGACTCTTTCTGCACACTGGGGTTAAGAGCTGAGTGTGTGGGCTCTTCTGAGCCTTGCTGTTGCATGGGGATTCAGTTGTCTGAAAAAACGCGTTTATTTCGGGCTGAAAAACACGTTTTGAAAAGTGTTCTGTTACTGTCCCATAACTTACATGGGGTTGACCAAACTTGCAGAAACATGTTTATTTCTGCTGAAAAACACGTTTTGACTCTCTCTGCACACTGGGGTTAAGAGCTGAGTGTGTGGGCTCTTCTGAGCCTTGCTGTTGCATGGGGATTCAGTTGTCTGAAAAAACGCGTTTATTTCGGGCTTAAAAACACGTTTTGAAAAGTGTTCTGTTACTGTCCCATAACTTACATGGGGTTGACCAAACTTGCAGAAACATGTTTATTTCTGCTGAAAAACACGTTTTGACCCTTTCTGCACACTGGGGTTAAGATCTGAGTGTGTGGGCTCCTCTGAGCCTTGCTGTTACATGGGGATTCAGTTGTCTGAAAAAACGCGTTTATTTCGGGCTGAAAAACACGTTTTGAAAAGTGTTCTGTTACTGCCCCATAACTTACATGGGGTTGACCAAACTTGCAGAAACATGTTTATTTCTGCTGAAAAACACGTTTTGACCCTTTCTGCACACTGGGGTTAAGAGCTGAGTGTGTGGGCTCCTCTGAGCCTTGCTGTTACATGGGGATTCAGTTGTCTGAAAAAACGCGTTTATTTCGGGCTGAAAAACACGTTTTGAAAAGTGTTCTGTTACTGTCCCATAACTTACATGGGGTTGACCAAACTTGCAGAAACATGTTTATTTCTGCTGAAAAACACGTTGTGACCCTTTCTGCACACTGGGGTTAAGAGCTGAGTGTGTGGGCTCCTCTGAGCCTTGCTGTTACATGGGGATTCAGTTGTCTGAAAAAACGCGTTTATTTCGGGCTGAAAAACACGTTTTGAAAAGTGTTCTGTTACTGCCCCATAACTTACATGGGGTTGACCAAACTTGCAGAAACATGTTTATTTCTGCTGAAAAACACGTTTTGACCCTTTCTGCACACTGGGGTTAAGAGCTGAGTGTGTGGGCTCCTCTGAGCCTTGCTGTTACATGGGGATTCAGTTGTCTGAAAAAACGCGTTTATTTCGGGCTGAAAAACACGTTTTGAAAAGTGTTCTGTTACTGTCCCATAACTTACATGGGGTTGACCAAACTTGCAGAAACATGTTTATTTCTGCTGAAAAACACGTTGTGACCCTTTCTGCACACTGGGGTTAAGAGCTGAGTGTGTGGGCTCCTCTGAGCCTTGCTGTTACATGGGGATTCAGTTGTCTGAAAAAACGCGTTTATTTCGGGCTGAAAAACACGTTTTGAAAAGTGTTCTGTTACTGTCCCATAACTTACATGGGGTTGACCAAACTTGCAGAAACATGTTTATTTCTGCTGAAAAACACGTTGTGACCCTTTCTGCACACTGGGGTTAAGAGCTGAGTGTGTGGGCTCCTCTGAGCCTTGCTGTTACATGGGGATTCAGTTGTCTGAAAAAACGCGTTTATTTCGGGCTGAAAAACACGTTTTGAAAAGTGTTCTGTTACTGTCCCATAACTTACATGGGGTTGACCAAACTTGCAGAAACATGTTTATTTCTGCTGAAAAACACGTTTTGACCCTTTCTGCACACTGGGGTTAAGAGCTGAGTGTGTGGGCTCCTCTGAGCCTTTCTGTTACATGGGGATTCAGTTGTCTGAAAAAACGCGTTTATTTCGGGCTGAAAAACACGTTTTGAAAAGTGTTCTGTTACTGCCCCATAACTTACATGGGGTTGACCAAACTTGCAGAAAAATGTTTATTTCTGCTGAAAAACACGTTTTGACCCTTTCTGCACACTGGGGTTAAGAGCTGAGTGTGTGGGCTCCTCTGAGCCTTGCTGTTACATGGGGATTCAGATGTCTGAAAAAACGCGTTTATTTCGGGCTGAAAAACACGTTTTGAAAAGTGTGCTGTTACTGCCCCATAACTTACATGGGGTTGACCAATCTTGCAGAAACATGTTTATTTCTGCTGAAAAACATGTTTTGACTCTTTCTGCACACTGGGGTTAAGAGCTGAGTGTGTGGGCTCCTCTGAGCCTTGCTGCTGCATGGGGATTCAGTTGTCTGAAAAAACGCGTTTATTTCGGGCTGAAAAACACGTTTTGAAAAGTGTTCTGTTACTGCCCCATAACTTACATGGTGTTGACCAAACTTGCAGAAAAATGTTTATTTCTGCTGAAAAACACGTTTTGACCCTTTCTGCACACTGGGGTTAAGAGCTGAGTGTGTGGGCTCCTCTGAGCCTTGCTGTTACATGGGGATTCAGTTGTCTGAAAAAACGCGTTTATTTCGGGCTGAAAAACACGTTTTGAAAAGTGTTCTGTTACTGTCCCATAACTTACATGGGGTTGACCAAACTTGCAGAAACATGTTTATTTCTGCTGAAAAACACGTTTTGACCCTTTCTGCACACTGGGGTTAAGAGCTGAGTGTGTGGGCTCCTCTGAGCCTTGCTGTTACATGGGGATTCAGATGTCTGAAAAAACGCGTTTATTTCGGGCTGAAAAACACGTTTTGAAAAGTGTGCTGTTACTGCCCCATAACTTACATGGGGTTGACCAATCTTGCAGAAACATGTTTATTTCTGCTGAAAAACATGTTTTGACTCTTTCTGCACACTGGGGTTAAGAGCTGAGTGTGTGGGCTCCTCTGAGCCTTGCTGCTGCATGGGGATTCAGTTGTCTGAAAAAACGCGTTTATTTCGGGCTGAAAAACACGTTTTGAAAAGTGTTCTGTTACTGCCCCATAACTTACATGGGGTTGACCAAACTTGCAGAAACATGTTTATTTCTGCTGAAAAACACGTTTTGACTCTCTCTGCACACTGGGGTTAAGAGCTGAGTGTGTGGGCTCCTCTGAGCCTTGCTGTTACATGGGGATTCAGTTGTCTGAAAAAACGCGTTTATTTCGGGCTGAAAAACACGTTTTGAAAAGTGTTCTGTTACTGCCCCATAACTTACATGGGGTTGACCAAACTTGCAGAAACATGTTTATTTCTGCTGAAAAACACGTTTTGACCCTTTCTGCACACTGGGGTTAAGATCTGAGTGTGTGGGCTCCTCTGAGCCTTGCTGTTACATGGGGATTCAGTTGTCTGAAAAAACGCGTTTATTTCGGGCTGAAAAACACGTTTTGAAAAGTGTTCTGTTACTGTCCCATAACTTACATGGGGTTGACCAAACTTGCAGAAACATGTTTATTTCTGCTGAAAAACACGTTTTGACCCTTTCTGCACACTGGGGTTAAGATCTGAGTGTGTGGGCTCCTCTGAGCCTTGCTGTTACATGGGGATTCAGTTGTCTGAAAAAACGCGTTTATTTCGGGCTGAAAAACACGTTTTGAAAAGTGTTCTGTTACTGCCCCATAACTTACATGGTGTTGACCAAACTTGCAGAAAAATGTTTATTTCTGCTGAAAAACTCGTTTTGACCCTTTCTGCACACTGGGGTTAAGAGCTGAGTGTGTGGGCTCCTCTGAGCCTTGCTGTTACATGGGGATTCAGTTGTCTGAAAAAACGCGTTTATTTCGGGCTGAAAAACACGTTTTGAAAAGTGTTCTGTTACTGCCCCATAACTTACATGGGGTTGACCAAACTTGCAGAAACATGTTTATTTCTGCTGAAAAACACGTTTTGACCCTTTCTGCACACTGGGGTTAAGAGCTGAGTGTGTGGGCTCCTCTGAGCCTTGCTGTTACATGGGGATTCAGTTGTCTGAAAAAACGCGTTTATTTCGGGCTGAAAAACACGTTTTGAAAAGTGTTCTGTTACTGTCCCATAACTTACATGGGGTTGACCAAACTTGCAGAAACATGTTTATTTCTGCTGAAAAACACGTTGTGACCCTTTCTGCACACTGGGGTTAAGAGCTGAGTGTGTGGGCTCCTCTGAGCCTTGCTGTTACATGGGGATTCAGTTGTCTGAAAAAACGCGTTTATTTCGGGCTGAAAAACACGTTTTGAAAAGTGTTCTGTTACTGCCCCATAACTTACATGGGGTTGACCAAACTTGCAGAAACATGTTTATTTCTGCTGAAAAACACGTTTTGACCCTTTCTGCACACTGGGGTTAAGAGCTGAGTGTGTGGGCTCCTCTGAGCCTTGCTGTTACATGGGGATTCAGTTGTCTGAAAAAACGCGTTTATTTCGGGCTGAAAAACACGTTTTGAAAAGTGTTCTGTTACTGCCCCATAACTTACATGGGGTTGACCAAACTTGCAGAAACATGTTTATTTCTGCTGAAAAACACGTTTTGACCCTTTCTGCACACTGGGGTTAAGAGCTGAGTGTGTGGGCTCCTCTGAGCCTTGCTGTTACATGGGGATTCAGTTGTCTGAAAAAACGCGTTTATTTCGGGCTGAAAAACACGTTTTGAAAAGTGTTCTGTTACTGCCCCATAACTTACATGGGGTTGACCAAACTTGCAGAAACATGTCTATTTCTGCTGAAAAACACGTTTTGACTCTTTCTGCACACTGGGGTTAAGAGCTGAGTGTGGGGGCTCTTCTGAGCCTTGCTGTTGCATGGGGATTCAGTTGTCTGAAAAAACGCGTTTATTTCGGGCTGAAAAACACGTTTTGAAAAGTGTTCTGTTACTGCACCATAACTTACATGGGGTTGACCAAACTTGCAGAAACATGTTTATTTCTGCTGAAAAACACGTTTTGACTCTTTCTGCACACTGGGGTTAAGAGCTGAGTGTGTGGGCTCTTCTGAGCCTTGCTGTTGCATGGGGATTCAGTTGTCTGAAAAAACGCGTTTATTTCGGGCTGAAAAACACGTTTTGAAAAGTGTTCTGTTACTGTCCCATAACTTACATGGGGTTGACCAAACTTGCAGAAACATGTTTATTTCTGCTGAAAAACACGTTTTGACTCTCTCTGCACACTGGGGTTAAGAGCTGAGTGTGTGGGCTCTTCTGAGCCTTGCTGTTGCATGGGGATTCAGTTGTCTGAAAAAACGCGTTTATTTCGGGCTTAAAAACACGTTTTGAAAAGTGTTCTGTTACTGTCCCATAACTTACATGGGGTTGACCAAACTTGCAGAAACATGTTTATTTCTGCTGAAAAACACGTTTTGACCCTTTCTGCACACTGGGGTTAAGATCTGAGTGTGTGGGCTCCTCTGAGCCTTGCTGTTACATGGGGATTCAGTTGTCTGAAAAAACGCGTTTATTTCGGGCTGAAAAACACGTTTTGAAAAGTGTTCTGTTACTGCCCCATAACTTACATGGGGTTGACCAAACTTGGAGAAACATGTTTATTTCTGCTGAAAAACACGTTTTGACCCTTTCTGCACACTGGGGTTAAGAGCTGAGTGTGTGGGCTCCTCTGAGCCTTGCTGTTACATGGGGATTCAGTTGTCTGAAAAAACGCGTTTATTTCGGGCTGAAAAACACGTTTTGAAAAGTGTTCTGTTACTGTCCCATAACTTACATGGGGTTGACCAAACTTGCAGAAACATGTTTATTTCTGCTGAAAAACACGTTTTGACCCTTTCTGCACACTGGGGTTAAGAGCTGAGTGTGTGGGCTCCTCTGAGCCTTGCTGTTACATGGGGATTCAGTTGTCTGAAAAAACGCGTTTATTTCGGGCTGAAAAACACGTTTTGAAAAGTGTTCTGTTACTGCCCCATAACTTACATGGGGTTGACCAAACTTGCAGAAAAATGTTTATTTCTGCTGAAAAACACGTTTTGACCCTTTCTGCACACTGGGGTTAAGAGCTGAGTGTGTGGGCTCCTCTGAGCCTTGCTGTTACATGGGGATTCAGATGTCTGAAAAAACGCGTTTATTTCGGGCTGAAAAACACGTTTTGAAAAGTGTGCTGTTACTGCCCCATAACTTACATGGGGTTGACCAATCTTGCAGAAACATGTTTATTTCTGCTGAAAAACATGTTTTGACTCTTTCTGCACACTGGGGTTAAGAGCTGAGTGTGTGGGCTCCTCTGAGCCTTGCTGCTGCATGGGGATTCAGTTGTCTGAAAAAACGCGTTTATTTCGGGCTGAAAAACACGTTTTGAAAAGTGTTCTGTTACTGCCCCATAACTTACATGGGGTTGACCAAACTTGCAGAAACATGTTTATTTCTGCTGAAAAACACGTTTTGACTCTCTCTGCACACTGGGGTTAAGAGCTGAGTGTGTGGGCTCCTCTGAGCCTTGCTGTTACATGGGGATTCAGTTGTCTGAAAAAACGCGTTTATTTCGGGCTGAAAAACACGTTTTGAAAAGTGTTCTGTTACTGCCCCATAACTTACATGGGGTTGACCAAACTTGCAGAAACATGTTTATTTCTGCTGAAAAACACGTTTTGACCCTTTCTGCACACTGGGGTTAAGATCTGAGTGTGTGGGCTCCTCTGAGCCTTGCTGTTACATGGGGATTCAGTTGTCTGATAAAACGCGTTTATTTCGGGCTGAAAAACACGTTTTGAAAAGTGTTCTGTTACTGTCCCATAACTTACATGGGGTTGACCAAACTTGCAGAAACATGTTTATTTCTGCTGAAAAACACGTTTTGACCCTTTCTGCACACTGGGGTTAAGATCTGAGTGTGTGGGCTCCTCTGAGCCTTGCTGTTACATGGGGATTCAGTTGTCTGAAAAAACGCGTTTATTTCGGGCTGAAAAACACGTTTTGAAAAGTGTTCTGTTACTGCCCCATAACTTACATGGTGTTGACCAAACTTGCAGAAAAATGTTTATTTCTGCTGAAAAACTCGTTTTGACCCTTTCTGCACACTGGGGTTAAGAGCTGAGTGTGTGGGCTCCTCTGAGCCTTGCTGTTACATGGGGATTCAGTTGTCTGAAAAAACGCGTTTATTTCGGGCTGAAAAACACGTTTTGAAAAGTGTTCTGTTACTGTCCCATAACTTACATGGGGTTGACCAAACTTGCAGAAACATGTTTATTTCTGCTGAAAAACACGTTGTGACCCTTTCTGCACACTGGGGTTAAGAGCTGAGTGTGTGGGCTCCTCTGAGCCTTGCTGTTACATGGGGATTCAGTTGTCTGAAAAAACGCGTTTATTTCGGGCTGAAAAACACGTTTTGAAAAGTGTTCTGTTACTGCCCCATAACTTACATGGGGTTGACCAAACTTGCAGAAACATGTTTATTTCTGCTGAAAAACACGTTTTGACCCTTTCTGCACACTGGGGTTAAGAGCTGAGTGTGTGGGCTCCTCTGAGCCTTGCTGTTACATGGGGATTCAGTTGTCTGAAAAAACGCGTTTATTTCGGGCTGAAAAACACGTTTTGAAAAGTGTTCTGTTACTGCCCCATAACTTACATGGGGTTGACCAAACTTGCAGAAACATGTTTATTTCTGCTGAAAAACACGTTTTGACCCTTTCTGCACACTGGGGTTAAGAGCTGAGTGTGTGGGCTCCTCTGAGCCTTGCTGTTACATGGGGATTCAGTTGTCTGAAAAAACGCGTTTATTTCGGGCTGAAAAACACGTTTTGAAAAGTGTTCTGTTACTGCCCCATAACTTACATGGGGTTGACCAAACTTGCAGAAACATGTCTATTTCTGCTGAAAAACACGTTTTGACTCTTTCTGCACACTGGGGTTAAGAGCTGAGTGTGGGGGCTCTTCTGAGCCTTGCTGTTGCATGGGGATTCAGTTGTCTGAAAAAACGCGTTTATTTCGGGCTGAAAAACACGTTTTGAAAAGTGTTCTGTTACTGCACCATAACTTACATGGGGTTGACCAAACTTGCAGAAACATGTTTATTTCTGCTGAAAAACACGTTTTGACTCTTTCTGCACACTGGGGTTAAGAGCTGAGTGTGTGGGCTCTTCTGAGCCTTGCTGTTGCATGGGGATTCAGTTGTCTGAAAAAACGCGTTTATTTCGGGCTGAAAAACACGTTTTGAAAAGTGTTCTGTTACTGTCCCATAACTTACATGGGGTTGACCAAACTTGCAGAAACATGTTTATTTCTGCTGAAAAACACGTTTTGACTCTCTCTGCACACTGGGGTTAAGAGCTGAGTGTGTGGGCTCTTCTGAGCCTTGCTGTTGCATGGGGATTCAGTTGTCTGAAAAAACGCGTTTATTTCGGGCTTAAAAACACGTTTTGAAAAGTGTTCTGTTACTGTCCCATAACTTACATGGGGTTGACCAAACTTGCAGAAACATGTTTATTTCTGCTGAAAAACACGTTTTGACCCTTTCTGCACACTGGGGTTAAGATCTGAGTGTGTGGGCTCCTCTGAGCCTTGCTGTTACATGGGGATTCAGTTGTCTGAAAAAACGCGTTTATTTCGGGCTGAAAAACACGTTTTGAAAAGTGTTCTGTTACTGCCCCATAACTTACATGGGGTTGACCAAACTTGCAGAAACATGTTTATTTCTGCTGAAAAACACGTTTTGACCCTTTCTGCACACTGGGGTTAAGAGCTGAGTGTGTGGGCTCCTCTGAGCCTTGCTGTTACATGGGGATTCAGTTGTCTGAAAAAACGCGTTTATTTCGGGCTGAAAAACACGTTTTGAAAAGTGTTCTGTTACTGTCCCATAACTTACATGGGGTTGACCAAACTTGCAGAAACATGTTTATTTCTGCTGAAAAACACGTTGTGACCCTTTCTGCACACTGGGGTTAAGAGCTGAGTGTGTGGGCTCCTCTGAGCCTTGCTGTTACATGGGGATTCAGTTGTCTGAAAAAACGCGTTTATTTCGGGCTGAAAAACACGTTTTGAAAAGTGTTCTGTTACTGTCCCATAACTTACATGGGGTTGACCAAACTTGCAGAAACATGTTTATTTCTGCTGAAAAACACGTTGTGACCCTTTCTGCACACTGGGGTTAAGAGCTGAGTGTGTGGGCTCCTCTGAGCCTTGCTGTTACATGGGGATTCAGTTGTCTGAAAAAACGCGTTTATTTCGGGCTGAAAAACACGTTTTGAAAAGTGTTCTGTTACTGTCCCATAACTTACATGGGGTTGACCAAACTTGCAGAAACATGTTTATTTCTGCTGAAAAACACGTTGTGACCCTTTCTGCACACTGGGGTTAAGAGCTGAGTGTGTGGGCTCCTCTGAGCCTTGCTGTTACATGGGGATTCAGTTGTCTGAAAAAACGCGTTTATTTCGGGCTGAAAAACACGTTTTGAAAAGTGTTCTGTTACTGTCCCATAACTTACATGGGGTTGACCAAACTTGCAGAAACATGTTTATTTCTGCTGAAAAACACGTTTTGACCCTTTCTGCACACTGGGGTTAAGAGCTGAGTGTGTGGGCTCCTCTGAGCCTTTCTGTTACATGGGGATTCAGTTGTCTGAAAAAACGCGTTTATTTCGGGCTGAAAAACACGTTTTGAAAAGTGTTCTGTTACTGCCCCATAACTTACATGGGGTTGACCAAACTTGCAGAAAAATGTTTATTTCTGCTGAAAAACACGTTTTGACCCTTTCTGCACACTGGGGTTAAGAGCTGAGTGTGTGGGCTCCTCTGAGCCTTGCTGTTACATGGGGATTCAGATGTCTGAAAAAACGCGTTTATTTCGGGCTGAAAAACACGTTTTGAAAAGTGTGCTGTTACTGCCCCATAACTTACATGGGGTTGACCAATCTTGCAGAAACATGTTTATTTCTGCTGAAAAACATGTTTTGACTCTTTCTGCACACTGGGGTTAAGAGCTGAGTGTGTGGGCTCCTCTGAGCCTTGCTGCTGCATGGGGATTCAGTTGTCTGAAAAAACGCGTTTATTTCGGGCTGAAAAACACGTTTTGAAAAGTGTTCTGTTACTGCCCCATAACTTACATGGTGTTGACCAAACTTGCAGAAAAATGTTTATTTCTGCTGAAAAACACGTTTTGACCCTTTCTGCACACTGGGGTTAAGAGCTGAGTGTGTGGGCTCCTCTGAGCCTTGCTGTTACATGGGGATTCAGTTGTCTGAAAAAACGCGTTTATTTCGGGCTGAAAAACACGTTTTGAAAAGTGTTCTGTTACTGTCCCATAACTTACATGGGGTTGACCAAACTTGCAGAAACATGTTTATTTCTGCTGAAAAACACGTTTTGACCCTTTCTGCACACTGGGGTTAAGAGCTGAGTGTGTGGGCTCCTCTGAGCCTTGCTGTTACATGGGGATTCAGATGTCTGAAAAAACGCGTTTATTTCGGGCTGAAAAACACGTTTTGAAAAGTGTGCTGTTACTGCCCCATAACTTACATGGGGTTGACCAATCTTGCAGAAACATGTTTATTTCTGCTGAAAAACATGTTTTGACTCTTTCTGCACACTGGGGTTAAGAGCTGAGTGTGTGGGCTCCTCTGAGCCTTGCTGCTGCATGGGGATTCAGTTGTCTGAAAAAACGCGTTTATTTCGGGCTGAAAAACACGTTTTGAAAAGTGTTCTGTTACTGCCCCATAACTTACATGGGGTTGACCAAACTTGCAGAAACATGTTTATTTCTGCTGAAAAACACGTTTTGACTCTCTCTGCACACTGGGGTTAAGAGCTGAGTGTGTGGGCTCCTCTGAGCCTTGCTGTTACATGGGGATTCAGTTGTCTGAAAAAACGCGTTTATTTCGGGCTGAAAAACACGTTTTGAAAAGTGTTCTGTTACTGCCCCATAACTTACATGGGGTTGACCAAACTTGCAGAAACATGTTTATTTCTGCTGAAAAACACGTTTTGACCCTTTCTGCACACTGGGGTTAAGATCTGAGTGTGTGGGCTCCTCTGAGCCTTGCTGTTACATGGGGATTCAGTTGTCTGAAAAAACGCGTTTATTTCGGGCTGAAAAACACGTTTTGAAAAGTGTTCTGTTACTGTCCCATAACTTACATGGGGTTGACCAAACTTGCAGAAACATGTTTATTTCTGCTGAAAAACACGTTTTGACCCTTTCTGCACACTGGGGTTAAGATCTGAGTGTGTGGGCTCCTCTGAGCCTTGCTGTTACATGGGGATTCAGTTGTCTGAAAAAACGCGTTTATTTCGGGCTGAAAAACACGTTTTGAAAAGTGTTCTGTTACTGCCCCATAACTTACATGGTGTTGACCAAACTTGCAGAAAAATGTTTATTTCTGCTGAAAAACTCGTTTTGACCCTTTCTGCACACTGGGGTTAAGAGCTGAGTGTGTGGGCTCCTCTGAGCCTTGCTGTTACATGGGGATTCAGTTGTCTGAAAAAACGCGTTTATTTCGGGCTGAAAAACACGTTTTGAAAAGTGTTCTGTTACTGCCCCATAACTTACATGGGGTTGACCAAACTTGCAGAAACATGTTTATTTCTGCTGAAAAACACGTTTTGACCCTTTCTGCACACTGGGGTTAAGAGCTGAGTGTGTGGGCTCCTCTGAGCCTTGCTGTTACATGGGGATTCAGTTGTCTGAAAAAACGCGTTTATTTCGGGCTGAAAAACACGTTTTGAAAAGTGTTCTGTTACTGTCCCATAACTTACATGGGGTTGACCAAACTTGCAGAAACATGTTTATTTCTGCTGAAAAACACGTTGTGACCCTTTCTGCACACTGGGGTTAAGAGCTGAGTGTGTGGGCTCCTCTGAGCCTTGCTGTTACATGGGGATTCAGTTGTCTGAAAAAACGCGTTTATTTCGGGCTGAAAAACACGTTTTGAAAAGTGTTCTGTTACTGCCCCATAACTTACATGGGGTTGACCAAACTTGCAGAAACATGTTTATTTCTGCTGAAAAACACGTTTTGACCCTTTCTGCACACTGGGGTTAAGAGCTGAGTGTGTGGGCTCCTCTGAGCCTTGCTGTTACATGGGGATTCAGTTGTCTGAAAAAACGCGTTTATTTCGGGCTGAAAAACACGTTTTGAAAAGTGTTCTGTTACTGCCCCATAACTTACATGGGGTTGACCAAACTTGCAGAAACATGTTTATTTCTGCTGAAAAACACGTTTTGACCCTTTCTGCACACTGGGGTTAAGAGCTGAGTGTGTGGGCTCCTCTGAGCCTTGCTGTTACATGGGGATTCAGTTGTCTGAAAAAACGCGTTTATTTCGGGCTGAAAAACACGTTTTGAAAAGTGTTCTGTTACTGCCCCATAACTTACATGGGGTTGACCAAACTTGCAGAAACATGTCTATTTCTGCTGAAAAACACGTTTTGACTCTTTCTGCACACTGGGGTTAAGAGCTGAGTGTGGGGGCTCTTCTGAGCCTTGCTGTTGCATGGGGATTCAGTTGTCTGAAAAAACGCGTTTATTTCGGGCTGAAAAACACGTTTTGAAAAGTGTTCTGTTACTGCACCATAACTTACATGGGGTTGACCAAACTTGCAGAAACATGTTTATTTCTGCTGAAAAACACGTTTTGACTCTTTCTGCACACTGGGGTTAAGAGCTGAGTGTGTGGGCTCTTCTGAGCCTTGCTGTTGCATGGGGATTCAGTTGTCTGAAAAAACGCGTTTATTTCGGGCTGAAAAACACGTTTTGAAAAGTGTTCTGTTACTGCCCCATAACTTACATGGGGTTGACCAAACTTGCAGAAACATGTTTATTTCTGCTGAAAAACACGTTTTGACCCTTTCTGCACACTGGGGTTAAGAGCTGAGTGTGTGGGCTCCTCTGAGCCTTGCTGTTACATGGGGATTCAGTTGTCTGAAAAAACGCGTTTATTTCGGGCTGAAAAACACGTTTTGAAAAGTGTTCTGTTACTGCCCCATAACTTACATGGGGTTGACCAAACTTGCAGAAACATGTCTATTTCTGCTGAAAAACACGTTTTGACTCTTTCTGCACACTGGGGTTAAGAGCTGAGTGTGGGGGCTCTTCTGAGCCTTGCTGTTGCATGGGGATTCAGTTGTCTGAAAAAACGCGTTTATTTCGGGCTGAAAAACACGTTTTGAAAAGTGTTCTGTTACTGCACCATAACTTACATGGGGTTGACCAAACTTGCAGAAACATGTTTATTTCTGCTGAAAAACACGTTTTGACTCTTTCTGCACACTGGGGTTAAGAGCTGAGTGTGTGGGCTCTTCTGAGCCTTGCTGTTGCATGGGGATTCAGTTGTCTGAAAAAACGCGTTTATTTCGGGCTGAAAAACACGTTTTGAAAAGTGTTCTGTTACTGTCCCATAACTTACATGGGGTTGACCAAACTTGCAGAAACATGTTTATTTCTGCTGAAAAACACGTTTTGACTCTCTCTGCACACTGGGGTTAAGAGCTGAGTGTGTGGGCTCTTCTGAGCCTTGCTGTTGCATGGGGATTCAGTTGTCTGAAAAAACGCGTTTATTTCGGGCTTAAAAACACGTTTTGAAAAGTGTTCTGTTACTGTCCCATAACTTACATGGGGTTGACCAAACTTGCAGAAACATGTTTATTTCTGCTGAAAAACACGTTTTGACCCTTTCTGCACACTGGGGTTAAGATCTGAGTGTGTGGGCTCCTCTGAGCCTTGCTGTTACATGGGGATTCAGTTGTCTGAAAAAACGCGTTTATTTCGGGCTGAAAAACACGTTTTGAAAAGTGTTCTGTTACTGCCCCATAACTTACATGGGGTTGACCAAACTTGGAGAAACATGTTTATTTCTGCTGAAAAACACGTTTTGACCCTTTCTGCACACTGGGGTTAAGAGCTGAGTGTGTGGGCTCCTCTGAGCCTTGCTGTTACATGGGGATTCAGTTGTCTGAAAAAACGCGTTTATTTCGGGCTGAAAAACACGTTTTGAAAAGTGTTCTGTTACTGTCCCATAACTTACATGGGGTTGACCAAACTTGCAGAAACATGTTTATTTCTGCTGAAAAACA
The DNA here is from genome assembly GCF_059453375.1 of Lepisosteus platostomus. Classification (NCBI taxonomy): domain Eukaryota; kingdom Metazoa; phylum Chordata; class Actinopteri; order Semionotiformes; family Lepisosteidae; genus Lepisosteus; species Lepisosteus platostomus. The sequence continues at coordinate 21,873,737 of NC_142623.1, read as the reverse complement.
CGTTTTGACCCTTTCTGCACACTGGGGTTAAGAGCTGAGTGTGTGGGCTCCTCTGAGCCTTGCTGTTACATGGGGATTCAGTTGTCTGAAAAAACGCGTTTATTTCGGGCTGAAAAACACGTTTTGAAAAGTGTTCTGTTACTGCCCCATAACTTACATGGGGTTGACCAAACTTGCAGAAAAATGTTTATTTCTGCTGAAAAACACGTTTTGACCCTTTCTGCACACTGGGGTTAAGAGCTGAGTGTGTGGGCTCCTCTGAGCCTTGCTGTTACATGGGGATTCAGATGTCTGAAAAAACGCGTTTATTTCGGGCTGAAAAACACGTTTTGAAAAGTGTGCTGTTACTGCCCCATAACTTACATGGGGTTGACCAATCTTGCAGAAACATGTTTATTTCTGCTGAAAAACATGTTTTGACTCTTTCTGCACACTGGGGTTAAGAGCTGAGTGTGTGGGCTCCTCTGAGCCTTGCTGCTGCATGGGGATTCAGTTGTCTGAAAAAACGCGTTTATTTCGGGCTGAAAAACACGTTTTGAAAAGTGTTCTGTTACTGCCCCATAACTTACATGGGGTTGACCAAACTTGCAGAAACATGTTTATTTCTGCTGAAAAACACGTTTTGACTCTCTCTGCACACTGGGGTTAAGAGCTGAGTGTGTGGGCTCCTCTGAGCCTTGCTGTTACATGGGGATTCAGTTGTCTGAAAAAACGCGTTTATTTCGGGCTGAAAAACACGTTTTGAAAAGTGTTCTGTTACTGCCCCATAACTTACATGGGGTTGACCAAACTTGCAGAAACATGTTTATTTCTGCTGAAAAACACGTTTTGACCCTTTCTGCACACTGGGGTTAAGATCTGAGTGTGTGGGCTCCTCTGAGCCTTGCTGTTACATGGGGATTCAGTTGTCTGAAAAAACGCGTTTATTTCGGGCTGAAAAACACGTTTTGAAAAGTGTTCTGTTACTGTCCCATAACTTACATGGGGTTGACCAAACTTGCAGAAACATGTTTATTTCTGCTGAAAAACACGTTTTGACCCTTTCTGCACACTGGGGTTAAGATCTGAGTGTGTGGGCTCCTCTGAGCCTTGCTGTTACATGGGGATTCAGTTGTCTGAAAAAACGCGTTTATTTCGGGCTGAAAAACACGTTTTGAAAAGTGTTCTGTTACTGCCCCATAACTTACATGGTGTTGACCAAACTTGCAGAAAAATGTTTATTTCTGCTGAAAAACTCGTTTTGACCCTTTCTGCACACTGGGGTTAAGAGCTGAGTGTGTGGGCTCCTCTGAGCCTTGCTGTTACATGGGGATTCAGTTGTCTGAAAAAACGCGTTTATTTCGGGCTGAAAAACACGTTTTGAAAAGTGTTCTGTTACTGTCCCATAACTTACATGGGGTTGACCAAACTTGCAGAAACATGTTTATTTCTGCTGAAAAACACGTTGTGACCCTTTCTGCACACTGGGGTTAAGAGCTGAGTGTGTGGGCTCCTCTGAGCCTTGCTGTTACATGGGGATTCAGTTGTCTGAAAAAACGCGTTTATTTCGGGCTGAAAAACACGTTTTGAAAAGTGTTCTGTTACTGCCCCATAACTTACATGGGGTTGACCAAACTTGCAGAAACATGTTTATTTCTGCTGAAAAACACGTTTTGACCCTTTCTGCACACTGGGGTTAAGAGCTGAGTGTGTGGGCTCCTCTGAGCCTTGCTGTTACATGGGGATTCAGTTGTCTGAAAAAACGCGTTTATTTCGGGCTGAAAAACACGTTTTGAAAAGTGTTCTGTTACTGCCCCATAACTTACATGGGGTTGACCAAACTTGCAGAAACATGTTTATTTCTGCTGAAAAACACGTTTTGACCCTTTCTGCACACTGGGGTTAAGAGCTGAGTGTGTGGGCTCCTCTGAGCCTTGCTGTTACATGGGGATTCAGTTGTCTGAAAAAACGCGTTTATTTCGGGCTGAAAAACACGTTTTGAAAAGTGTTCTGTTACTGCCCCATAACTTACATGGGGTTGACCAAACTTGCAGAAACATGTCTATTTCTGCTGAAAAACACGTTTTGACTCTTTCTGCACACTGGGGTTAAGAGCTGAGTGTGGGGGCTCTTCTGAGCCTTGCTGTTGCATGGGGATTCAGTTGTCTGAAAAAACGCGTTTATTTCGGGCTGAAAAACACGTTTTGAAAAGTGTTCTGTTACTGCACCATAACTTACATGGGGTTGACCAAACTTGCAGAAACATGTTTATTTCTGCTGAAAAACACGTTTTGACTCTTTCTGCACACTGGGGTTAAGAGCTGAGTGTGTGGGCTCTTCTGAGCCTTGCTGTTGCATGGGGATTCAGTTGTCTGAAAAAACGCGTTTATTTCGGGCTGAAAAACACGTTTTGAAAAGTGTTCTGTTACTGTCCCATAACTTACATGGGGTTGACCAAACTTGCAGAAACATGTTTATTTCTGCTGAAAAACACGTTTTGACTCTCTCTGCACACTGGGGTTAAGAGCTGAGTGTGTGGGCTCTTCTGAGCCTTGCTGTTGCATGGGGATTCAGTTGTCTGAAAAAACGCGTTTATTTCGGGCTTAAAAACACGTTTTGAAAAGTGTTCTGTTACTGTCCCATAACTTACATGGGGTTGACCAAACTTGCAGAAACATGTTTATTTCTGCTGAAAAACACGTTTTGACCCTTTCTGCACACTGGGGTTAAGATCTGAGTGTGTGGGCTCCTCTGAGCCTTGCTGTTACATGGGGATTCAGTTGTCTGAAAAAACGCGTTTATTTCGGGCTGAAAAACACGTTTTGAAAAGTGTTCTGTTACTGCCCCATAACTTACATGGGGTTGACCAAACTTGCAGAAACATGTTTATTTCTGCTGAAAAACACGTTTTGACCCTTTCTGCACACTGGGGTTAAGAGCTGAGTGTGTGGGCTCCTCTGAGCCTTGCTGTTACATGGGGATTCAGTTGTCTGAAAAAACGCGTTTATTTCGGGCTGAAAAACACGTTTTGAAAAGTGTTCTGTTACTGTCCCATAACTTACATGGGGTTGACCAAACTTGCAGAAACATGTTTATTTCTGCTGAAAAACACGTTGTGACCCTTTCTGCACACTGGGGTTAAGAGCTGAGTGTGTGGGCTCCTCTGAGCCTTGCTGTTACATGGGGATTCAGTTGTCTGAAAAAACGCGTTTATTTCGGGCTGAAAAACACGTTTTGAAAAGTGTTCTGTTACTGTCCCATAACTTACATGGGGTTGACCAAACTTGCAGAAACATGTTTATTTCTGCTGAAAAACACGTTGTGACCCTTTCTGCACACTGGGGTTAAGAGCTGAGTGTGTGGGCTCCTCTGAGCCTTGCTGTTACATGGGGATTCAGTTGTCTGAAAAAACGCGTTTATTTCGGGCTGAAAAACACGTTTTGAAAAGTGTTCTGTTACTGTCCCATAACTTACATGGGGTTGACCAAACTTGCAGAAACATGTTTATTTCTGCTGAAAAACACGTTGTGACCCTTTCTGCACACTGGGGTTAAGAGCTGAGTGTGTGGGCTCCTCTGAGCCTTGCTGTTACATGGGGATTCAGTTGTCTGAAAAAACGCGTTTATTTCGGGCTGAAAAACACGTTTTGAAAAGTGTTCTGTTACTGTCCCATAACTTACATGGGGTTGACCAAACTTGCAGAAACATGTTTATTTCTGCTGAAAAACACGTTTTGACCCTTTCTGCACACTGGGGTTAAGAGCTGAGTGTGTGGGCTCCTCTGAGCCTTTCTGTTACATGGGGATTCAGTTGTCTGAAAAAACGCGTTTATTTCGGGCTGAAAAACACGTTTTGAAAAGTGTTCTGTTACTGCCCCATAACTTACATGGGGTTGACCAAACTTGCAGAAAAATGTTTATTTCTGCTGAAAAACACGTTTTGACCCTTTCTGCACACTGGGGTTAAGAGCTGAGTGTGTGGGCTCCTCTGAGCCTTGCTGTTACATGGGGATTCAGATGTCTGAAAAAACGCGTTTATTTCGGGCTGAAAAACACGTTTTGAAAAGTGTGCTGTTACTGCCCCATAACTTACATGGGGTTGACCAATCTTGCAGAAACATGTTTATTTCTGCTGAAAAACATGTTTTGACTCTTTCTGCACACTGGGGTTAAGAGCTGAGTGTGTGGGCTCCTCTGAGCCTTGCTGCTGCATGGGGATTCAGTTGTCTGAAAAAACGCGTTTATTTCGGGCTGAAAAACACGTTTTGAAAAGTGTTCTGTTACTGCCCCATAACTTACATGGGGTTGACCAAACTTGCAGAAACATGTTTATTTCTGCTGAAAAACACGTTTTGACCCTTTCTGCACACTGGGGTTAAGAGCTGAGTGTGTGGGCTCCTCTGAGCCTTGCTGTTACATGGGGATTCAGTTGTCTGAAAAAACGCGTTTATTTCGGGCTGAAAAACACGTTTTGAAAAGTGTTCTGTTACTGCCCCATAACTTACATGGGGTTGACCAAACTTGCAGAAACATGTTTATTTCTGCTGAAAAACACGTTTTGACCCTTTCTGCACACTGGGGTTAAGATCTGAGTGTGTGGGCTCCTCTGAGCCTTGCTGTTACATGGGGATTCAGTTGTCTGAAAAAACGCGTTTATTTCGGGCTGAAAAACACGTTTTGAAAAGTGTTCTGTTACTGTCCCATAACTTACATGGGGTTGACCAAACTTGCAGAAACATGTTTATTTCTGCTGAAAAACACGTTTTGACCCTTTCTGCACACTGGGGTTAAGATCTGAGTGTGTGGGCTCCTCTGAGCCTTGCTGTTACATGGGGATTCAGTTGTCTGAAAAAACGCGTTTATTTCGGGCTGAAAAACACGTTTTGAAAAGTGTTCTGTTACTGCCCCATAACTTACATGGTGTTGACCAAACTTGCAGAAAAATGTTTATTTCTGCTGAAAAACACGTTTTGACCCTTTCTGCACACTGGGGTTAAGAGCTGAGTGTGTGGGCTCCTCTGAGCCTTGCTGTTACATGGGGATTCAGTTGTCTGAAAAAACGCGTTTATTTCGGGCTGAAAAACACGTTTTGAAAAGTGTTCTGTTACTGTCCCATAACTTACATGGGGTTGACCAAACTTGCAGAAACATGTTTATTTCTGCTGAAAAACACGTTTTGACCCTTTCTGCACACTGGGGTTAAGAGCTGAGTGTGTGGGCTCCTCTGAGCCTTGCTGTTACATGGGGATTCAGATGTCTGAAAAAACGCGTTTATTTCGGGCTGAAAAACACGTTTTGAAAAGTGTGCTGTTACTGCCCCATAACTTACATGGGGTTGACCAATCTTGCAGAAACATGTTTATTTCTGCTGAAAAACATGTTTTGACTCTTTCTGCACACTGGGGTTAAGAGCTGAGTGTGTGGGCTCCTCTGAGCCTTGCTGCTGCATGGGGATTCAGTTGTCTGAAAAAACGCGTTTATTTCGGGCTGAAAAACACGTTTTGAAAAGTGTTCTGTTACTGCCCCATAACTTACATGGGGTTGACCAAACTTGCAGAAACATGTTTATTTCTGCTGAAAAACACGTTTTGACTCTCTCTGCACACTGGGGTTAAGAGCTGAGTGTGTGGGCTCCTCTGAGCCTTGCTGTTACATGGGGATTCAGTTGTCTGAAAAAACGCGTTTATTTCGGGCTGAAAAACACGTTTTGAAAAGTGTTCTGTTACTGCCCCATAACTTACATGGGGTTGACCAAACTTGCAGAAACATGTTTATTTCTGCTGAAAAACACGTTTTGACCCTTTCTGCACACTGGGGTTAAGATCTGAGTGTGTGGGCTCCTCTGAGCCTTGCTGTTACATGGGGATTCAGTTGTCTGAAAAAACGCGTTTATTTCGGGCTGAAAAACACGTTTTGAAAAGTGTTCTGTTACTGTCCCATAACTTACATGGGGTTGACCAAACTTGCAGAAACATGTTTATTTCTGCTGAAAAACACGTTTTGACCCTTTCTGCACACTGGGGTTAAGATCTGAGTGTGTGGGCTCCTCTGAGCCTTGCTGTTACATGGGGATTCAGTTGTCTGAAAAAACGCGTTTATTTCGGGCTGAAAAACACGTTTTGAAAAGTGTTCTGTTACTGCCCCATAACTTACATGGTGTTGACCAAACTTGCAGAAAAATGTTTATTTCTGCTGAAAAACTCGTTTTGACCCTTTCTGCACACTGGGGTTAAGAGCTGAGTGTGTGGGCTCCTCTGAGCCTTGCTGTTACATGGGGATTCAGTTGTCTGAAAAAACGCGTTTATTTCGGGCTGAAAAACACGTTTTGAAAAGTGTTCTGTTACTGCCCCATAACTTACATGGGGTTGACCAAACTTGCAGAAACATGTTTATTTCTGCTGAAAAACACGTTTTGACCCTTTCTGCACACTGGGGTTAAGAGCTGAGTGTGTGGGCTCCTCTGAGCCTTGCTGTTACATGGGGATTCAGTTGTCTGAAAAAACGCGTTTATTTCGGGCTGAAAAACACGTTTTGAAAAGTGTTCTGTTACTGTCCCATAACTTACATGGGGTTGACCAAACTTGCAGAAACATGTTTATTTCTGCTGAAAAACACGTTGTGACCCTTTCTGCACACTGGGGTTAAGAGCTGAGTGTGTGGGCTCCTCTGAGCCTTGCTGTTACATGGGGATTCAGTTGTCTGAAAAAACGCGTTTATTTCGGGCTGAAAAACACGTTTTGAAAAGTGTTCTGTTACTGCCCCATAACTTACATGGGGTTGACCAAACTTGCAGAAACATGTTTATTTCTGCTGAAAAACACGTTTTGACCCTTTCTGCACACTGGGGTTAAGAGCTGAGTGTGTGGGCTCCTCTGAGCCTTGCTGTTACATGGGGATTCAGTTGTCTGAAAAAACGCGTTTATTTCGGGCTGAAAAACACGTTTTGAAAAGTGTTCTGTTACTGCCCCATAACTTACATGGGGTTGACCAAACTTGCAGAAACATGTTTATTTCTGCTGAAAAACACGTTTTGACCCTTTCTGCACACTGGGGTTAAGAGCTGAGTGTGTGGGCTCCTCTGAGCCTTGCTGTTACATGGGGATTCAGTTGTCTGAAAAAACGCGTTTATTTCGGGCTGAAAAACACGTTTTGAAAAGTGTTCTGTTACTGCCCCATAACTTACATGGGGTTGACCAAACTTGCAGAAACATGTCTATTTCTGCTGAAAAACACGTTTTGACTCTTTCTGCACACTGGGGTTAAGAGCTGAGTGTGGGGGCTCTTCTGAGCCTTGCTGTTGCATGGGGATTCAGTTGTCTGAAAAAACGCGTTTATTTCGGGCTGAAAAACACGTTTTGAAAAGTGTTCTGTTACTGCACCATAACTTACATGGGGTTGACCAAACTTGCAGAAACATGTTTATTTCTGCTGAAAAACACGTTTTGACTCTTTCTGCACACTGGGGTTAAGAGCTGAGTGTGTGGGCTCTTCTGAGCCTTGCTGTTGCATGGGGATTCAGTTGTCTGAAAAAACGCGTTTATTTCGGGCTGAAAAACACGTTTTGAAAAGTGTTCTGTTACTGTCCCATAACTTACATGGGGTTGACCAAACTTGCAGAAACATGTTTATTTCTGCTGAAAAACACGTTTTGACTCTCTCTGCACACTGGGGTTAAGAGCTGAGTGTGTGGGCTCTTCTGAGCCTTGCTGTTGCATGGGGATTCAGTTGTCTGAAAAAACGCGTTTATTTCGGGCTTAAAAACACGTTTTGAAAAGTGTTCTGTTACTGTCCCATAACTTACATGGGGTTGACCAAACTTGCAGAAACATGTTTATTTCTGCTGAAAAACACGTTTTGACCCTTTCTGCACACTGGGGTTAAGATCTGAGTGTGTGGGCTCCTCTGAGCCTTGCTGTTACATGGGGATTCAGTTGTCTGAAAAAACGCGTTTATTTCGGGCTGAAAAACACGTTTTGAAAAGTGTTCTGTTACTGCCCCATAACTTACATGGGGTTGACCAAACTTGCAGAAACATGTTTATTTCTGCTGAAAAACACGTTTTGACCCTTTCTGCACACTGGGGTTAAGAGCTGAGTGTGTGGGCTCCTCTGAGCCTTGCTGTTACATGGGGATTCAGTTGTCTGAAAAAACGCGTTTATTTCGGGCTGAAAAACACGTTTTGAAAAGTGTTCTGTTACTGTCCCATAACTTACATGGGGTTGACCAAACTTGCAGAAACATGTTTATTTCTGCTGAAAAACACGTTGTGACCCTTTCTGCACACTGGGGTTAAGAGCTGAGTGTGTGGGCTCCTCTGAGCCTTGCTGTTACATGGGGATTCAGTTGTCTGAAAAAACGCGTTTATTTCGGGCTGAAAAACACGTTTTGAAAAGTGTTCTGTTACTGCCCCATAACTTACATGGGGTTGACCAAACTTGCAGAAACATGTTTATTTCTGCTGAAAAACACGTTTTGACCCTTTCTGCACACTGGGGTTAAGAGCTGAGTGTGTGGGCTCCTCTGAGCCTTGCTGTTACATGGGGATTCAGTTGTCTGAAAAAACGCGTTTATTTCGGGCTGAAAAACACGTTTTGAAAAGTGTTCTGTTACTGTCCCATAACTTACATGGGGTTGACCAAACTTGCAGAAACATGTTTATTTCTGCTGAAAAACACGTTGTGACCCTTTCTGCACACTGGGGTTAAGAGCTGAGTGTGTGGGCTCCTCTGAGCCTTGCTGTTACATGGGGATTCAGTTGTCTGAAAAAACGCGTTTATTTCGGGCTGAAAAACACGTTTTGAAAAGTGTTCTGTTACTGCCCCATAACTTACATGGTGTTGACCAAACTTGCAGAAACATGTTTATTTCTGCTGAAAAACACGTTTTGACCCTTTCTGCACACTGGGGTTAAGAGCTGAGTGTGTGGGCTCCTCTGAGCCTTGCTGTTACATGGGGATTCAGTTGTCTGAAAAAACGCGTTTATTTCGGGCTGAAAAACACGTTTTGAAAAGTGTTCTGTTACTGTCCCATAACTTACATGGGGTTGACCAAACTTGCAGAAACATGTTTATTTCTGCTGAAAAACACGTTTTGACCCTTTCTGCACACTGGGGTTAAGAGCTGAGTGTGTGGGCTCCTCTGAGCCTTTCTGTTACATGGGGATTCAGTTGTCTGAAAAAACGCGTTTATTTCGGGCTGAAAAACACGTTTTGAAAAGTGTTCTGTTACTGCCCCATAACTTACATGGGGTTGACCAAACTTGCAGAAAAATGTTTATTTCTGCTGAAAAACACGTTTTGACCCTTTCTGCACACTGGGGTTAAGAGCTGAGTGTGTGGGCTCCTCTGAGCCTTGCTGTTACATGGGGATTCAGATGTCTGAAAAAACGCGTTTATTTCGGGCTGAAAAACACGTTTTGAAAAGTGTGCTGTTACTGCCCCATAACTTACATGGGGTTGACCAATCTTGCAGAAACATGTTTATTTCTGCTGAAAAACATGTTTTGACTCTTTCTGCACACTGGGGTTAAGAGCTGAGTGTGTGGGCTCCTCTGAGCCTTGCTGCTGCATGGGGATTCAGTTGTCTGAAAAAACGCGTTTATTTCGGGCTGAAAAACACGTTTTGAAAAGTGTTCTGTTACTGCCCCATAACTTACATGGGGTTGACCAAACTTGCAGAAACATGTTTATTTCTGCTGAAAAACACGTTTTGACCCTTTCTGCACACTGGGGTTAAGAGCTGAGTGTGTGGGCTCCTCTGAGCCTTGCTGTTACATGGGGATTCAGTTGTCTGAAAAAACGCGTTTATTTCGGGCTGAAAAACACGTTTTGAAAAGTGTTCTGTTACTGCCCCATAACTTACATGGGGTTGACCAAACTTGCAGAAACATGTTTATTTCTGCTGAAAAACACGTTTTGACCCTTTCTGCACACTGGGGTTAAGATCTGAGTGTGTGGGCTCCTCTGAGCCTTGCTGTTACATGGGGATTCAGTTGTCTGAAAAAACGCGTTTATTTCGGGCTGAAAAACACGTTTTGAAAAGTGTTCTGTTACTGTCCCATAACTTACATGGGGTTGACCAAACTTGCAGAAACATGTTTATTTCTGCTGAAAAACACGTTTTGACCCTTTCTGCACACTGGGGTTAAGATCTGAGTGTGTGGGCTCCTCTGAGCCTTGCTGTTACATGGGGATTCAGTTGTCTGAAAAAACGCGTTTATTTCGGGCTGAAAAACACGTTTTGAAAAGTGTTCTGTTACTGCCCCATAACTTACATGGTGTTGACCAAACTTGCAGAAAAATGTTTATTTCTGCTGAAAAACACGTTTTGACCCTTTCTGCACACTGGGGTTAAGAGCTGAGTGTGTGGGCTCCTCTGAGCCTTGCTGTTACATGGGGATTCAGTTGTCTGAAAAAACGCGTTTATTTCGGGCTGAAAAACACGTTTTGAAAAGTGTTCTGTTACTGTCCCATAACTTACATGGGGTTGACCAAACTTGCAGAAACATGTTTATTTCTGCTGAAAAACACGTTTTGACCCTTTCTGCACACTGGGGTTAAGAGCTGAGTGTGTGGGCTCCTCTGAGCCTTTCTGTTACATGGGGATTCAGTTGTCTGAAAAAACGCGTTTATTTCGGGCTGAAAAACACGTTTTGAAAAGTGTTCTGTTACTGCCCCATAACTTACATGGGGTTGACCAAACTTGCAGAAAAATGTTTATTTCTGCTGAAAAACACGTTTTGACCCTTTCTGCACACTGGGGTTAAGAGCTGAGTGTGTGGGCTCCTCTGAGCCTTGCTGTTACATGGGGATTCAGATGTCTGAAAAAACGCTTTTATTTCGGGCTGAAAAACACGTTTTGAAAAGTGTGCTGTTACTGCCCCATAACTTACATGGGGTTGACCAAACTTGCAGAAACATGTTTATTTCTGCTGAAAAACACGTTTTGACTCTTTCTGCACACTGGGGTTAAGAGCTGAGTGTGTGGGCTCCTCTGAGCCTTGCTGCTGCATGGGGATTCAGTTGTCTGAAAAAACGCGTTTATTTCGGGCTGAAAAACACGTTTTGAAAAGTGTTCTGTTACTGCCCCATAACTTACATGGGGTTGACCAAACTTGCAGAAACATGTTTATTTCTGCTGAAAAACACGTTTTGACCCTTTCTGCACACTGGGGTTAAGAGCTGAGTGTGTGGGCTCCTCTGAGCCTTGCTGTTACATGGGGATTCAGTTGTCTGAAAAAACGCGTTTATTTCGGGCTGAAAAACACGTTTTGAAAAGTGTTCTGTTACTGCCCCATAATTTACATGGGGTTGACCAAACTTGCAGAAACATGTTTATTTCTGCTGAAAAACACGTTTTGACCCTTTCTGCACACTGGGGTTAAGATCTGAGTGTGTGGGCTCCTCTGAGCCTTGCTGTTACATGGGGATTCAGTTGTCTGAAAAAACGCGTTTATTTCGGGCTGAAAAACACGTTTTGAAAAGTGTTCTGTTACTGCCCCATAACTTACATGGGGTTGACCAAACTTGCAGAAACATGTTTGTTTCTGCTGAAAAACACGTTTTGACCCTTTCTGCACACTGGGGTTAAGAGCTGAGTGTGTGGGCTCCTCTGAGCCTTGCTGTTACATGGGGATTCAGTTGTCTGAAAAAACGCGTTTATTTCGGGCTGAAAAACACGTTTTGAAAAGTGTTCTGTTACTGTCCCATAACTTACATGGGGTTGACCAAACTTGCAGAAACATGTTTATTTCTGCTGAAAAACACGTTGTGACCCTTTCTGCACACTGGGGTTAAGAGCTGAGTGTGTGGGCTCCTCTGAGCCTTGCTGTTACATGGGGATTCAGTTGTCTGAAAAAACGCGTTTATTTCGGGCTGAAAAACACGTTTTGAAAAGTGTTCTGTTACTGCCCCATAACTTACATGGGGTTGACCAAACTTGCAGAAACATGTTTATTTCTGCTGAAAAACACGTTTTGACCCTTTCTGCACACTGGGGTTAAGAGCTGAGTGTGTGGGCTCCTCTGAGCCTTGCTGTTACATGGGGATTCAGTTGTCTGAAAAAACGCGTTTATTTCGGGCTGAAAAACACGTTTTGAAAAGTGTTCTGTTACTGTCCCATAACTTACATGGGGTTGACCAAACTTGCAGAAACATGTTTATTTCTGCTGAAAAACACGTTTTGACCCTTTCTGCACACTGGGGTTAAGAGCTGAGTGTGTGGGCTCCTCTGAGCCTTGCTGTTACATGGGGATTCAGTTGTCTGAAAAAACGCGTTTATTTCGGGCTGAAAAACACGTTTTGAAAAGTGTTCTGTTACTGTCCCATAACTTACATGGGGTTGACCAAACTTGCAGAAACATGTTTATTTCTGCTGAAAAACACGTTTTGACCCTTTCTGCACACTGGGGTTAAGAGCTGAGTGTGTGGGCTCCTCTGAGCCTTGCTGTTACATGGGGATTCAGTTGTCTGAAAAAACGCGTTTATTTCGGGCTGAAAAACACGTTTTGAAAAGTGTTCTGTTACTGCCCCATAACTTACATGGGGTTGACCAAACTTGCAGAAAAATGTTTATTTCTGCTGAAAAACACGTTTTGACCCTTTCTGCACACTGGGGTTAAGAGCTGAGTGTGTGGGCTACTCTGAGCCTTGCTGTTACATGGGGATTCAGATGTCTGAAAAAACGCGTTTATTTCGGGCTGAAAAACACGTTTTGAAAAGTGTTCTGTTACTGCCCCATAACTTACATGGGGTTGACCAAACTTGCAGAAACATGTTTGTTTCTGCTGAAAAACACGTTTTGACCCTTTCTGCACACTGGGGTTAAGAGCTGAGTGTGTGGGCTCCTCTGAGCCTTGCTGTTACATGGGGATTCAGTTGTCTGAAAAAACGCGTTTATTTCGGGCTGAAAAACACGTTTTGAAAAGTGTTCTGTTACTGTCCCATAACTTACATGGGTTTGACCAAACTTGCAGAAACATGTTTATTTCTGCTGAAAAACACGTTTTGACCCTTTCTGCACACTGGGGTTAAGAGCTGAGTGTGTGGGCTCCTCTGAGCCTTTCTGTTACATGGGGATTCAGTTGTCTGAAAAAACGCGTTTATTTCGGGCTGAAAAACACGTTTTGAAAAGTGTTCTGTTACTGCGCCATAACTTACATGGGGTTGACCAAACTTGCAGAAAAATGTTTATTTCTGCTGAAAAACACGTTTTGACCCTTTCTGCACACTGGGGTTAAGAGCTGAGTGTGTGGGCTCCTCTGAGCCTTGCTGTTACATGGGGATTCAGATGTCTGAAAAAACGCGTTTATTTCGGGCTGAAAAACACGTTTTGAAAAGTGTGCTGTTACTGTCCCATAACTTACATGGGGTTGACCAAACTTGCAGAAACATGTTTATTTCTGCTGAAAAACACGTTTTGACTCTTTCTGCACACTGGGGTTAAGAGCTGAGTGTGTGGGCTCCTCTGAGCCTTGCTGCTGCATGGGGATTCAGTTGTCTGAAAAAACGCGTTTATTTCGGGCTGAAAAACACGTTTTGAAAAGTGTTCTGTTACTGCCCCATAACTTACATGGGGTTGACCAAACTTGCAGAAACATGTTTATTTCTGCTGAAAAACACGTTTTGACCCTTTCTGCACACTGGGGTTAAGAGCTGAGTGTGTGGGCTCCTCTGAGCCTTGCTGTTACATGGGGATTCAGTTGTCTGAAAAAACGCGTTTATTTCGGGCTGAAAAACACGTTTTGAAAAGTGTTCTGTTACTGCCCCATAATTTACATGGGGTTGACCAAACTTGCAGAAACATGTTTATTTCTGCTGAAAAACACGTTTTGACCCTTTCTGCACACTGGGGTTAAGATCTGAGTGTGTGGGCTCCTCTGAGCCTTGCTGTTACATGGGGATTCAGTTGTCTGAAAAAACGCGTTTATTTCGGGCTGAAAAACACGTTTTGAAAAGTGTTCTGTTACTGCCCCATAACTTACATGGGGTTGACCAAACTTGCAGAAACATGTTTATTTCTGCTGAAAAACACGTTTTGACCCTTTCTGCACACTGGGGTTAAGAGCTGAGTGTGTGGGCTCCTCTGAGCCTTGCTGTTACATGGGGATTCAGTTGTCTGAACAAACGCGTTTATTTCGGGCTGAAAAACACGTTTTGAAAAGTGTTCTGTTACTGTCCCATAACTTACATGGGGTTGACCAAACTTGCAGAAACATGTTTATTTCTGCTGAAAAACACGTTGTGACCCTTTCTGCACACTGGGGTTAAGAGCTGAGTGTGTGGGCTCCTCTGAGCCTTGCTGTTACATGGGGATTCAGTTGTCTGAAAAAACGCGTTTATTTCGGGCTGAAAAACACGTTTTGAAAAGTGTTCTGTTACTGCCCCATAACTTACATGGGGTTGACCAAACTTGCAGAAACATGTTTATTTCTGCTGAAAAACACGTTTTGACCCTTTCTGCACACTGGGGTTAAGAGCTGAGTGTGTGGGCTCCTCTGAGCCTTGCTGTTACATGGGGATTCAGTTGTCTGAAAAAACGCGTTTATTTCGGGCTGAAAAACACGTTTTGAAAAGTGTGCTGTTACTGCCCCATAACTTACATGGGGTTGACCAAACTTGCAGAAACATGTTTATTTCTGCTGAAAAACACGTTTTGACTCTTTCTGCACACTGGGGTTAAGAGCTGAGTGTGTGGGCTCCTCTGAGCCTTGCTGCTGCATGGGGATTCAGATGTCTGAAAAAACGCGTTTATTTCGGGCTGAAAAACACGTTTTGAAAAGTGTGCTGTTACTGCCCCATAACTTACATGGGGTTGACCAAACTTGCAGAAACATGTTTATTTCTGCTGAAAAACACGTTTTGACTCTTTCTGCACACTGGGGTTAAGAGCTGAGTGTGTGGGCTCCTCTGAGCCTTGCTGCTGCATGGGGATTCAGTTGTCTGAAAAAACGCGTTTATTTCGGGCTGAAAAACACGTTTTGAAAAGTGTTCTGTTACTGCCCCATAACTTACATGGGGTTGACCAAACTTGCAGAAACATGTTTATTTCTGCTGAAAAACACGTTTTGACCCTTTCTGCACACTGGGGTTAAGAGCTGAGTGTGTGGGCTCCTCTGAGCCTTGCTGTTACATGGGGATTCAGTTGTCTGAAAAAACGCGTTTATTTCGGGCTGAAAAACACGTTTTGAAAAGTGTTCTGTTACTGCCCCATAATTTACATGGGGTTGACCAAACTTGCAGAAACATGTTTATTTCTGCTGAAAAACACGTTTTGACCCTTTCTGCACACTGGGGTTAAGATCTGAGTGTGTGGGCTCCTCTGAGCCTTGCTGTTACATGGGGATTCAGTTGTCTGAAAAAACGCGTTTATTTCGGGCTGAAAAACACGTTTTGAAAAGTGTTCTGTTACTGCCCCATAACTTACATGGGGTTGACCAAACTTGCAGAAACATGTTTATTTCTGCTGAAAAACACGTTTTGACCCTTTCTGCACACTGGGGTTAAGAGCTGAGTGTGTGGGCTCCTCTGAGCCTTGCTGTTACATGGGGATTCAGTTGTCTGAAAAAACGCGTTTATTTCGTGCTGAAAAACACGTTTTGAAAAGTGTTCTGTTACTGCCCCATAACTTACATGGGGTTGACCAAACTTGCAGAAACATGTTTATTTCTGCTGAAAAACACGTTTTGACCCTTTCTGCACACTGGGGTTAAGAGCTGAGTGTGTGGGCTCCTCTGAGCCTTGCTGTTACATGGGGATTCAGTTGTCTGAAAAAACGCGTTTATTTCGGGCTGAAAAACACGTTTTGAAAAGTGTTCTGTTACTGTCCCATAACTTACATGGGGTTGACCAAACTTGCAGAAACATGTTTATTTCTGCTGAAAAACACGTTGTGACCCTTTCTGCACACTGGGGTTAAGAGCTGAGTGTGTGGGCTCCTCTGAGCCTTGCTGTTACATGGGGATTCAGTTGTCTGAAAAAACGCGTTTATTTCGGGCTGAAAAACACGTTTTGAAAAGTGTTCTGTTACTGCCCCATAACTTACATGGGGTTGACCAAACTTGCAGAAACATGTTTATTTCTGCTGAAAAACACGTTTTGACCCTTTCTGCACACTGGGGTTAAGAGCTGAGTGTGTGGGCTCCTCTGAGCCTTGCTGTTACATGGGGATTCAGTTGTCTGAAAAAACGCGTTTATTTCGGGCTGAAAAACACGTTTTGAAAAGTGTTCTGTTACTGTCCCATAACTTACATGGGGTTGACCAAACTTGCAGAAACATGTTTATTTCTGCTGAAAAACACGTTTTGACCCTTTCTGCACACTGGGGTTAAGAGCTGAGTGTGTGGGCTCCTCTGAGCCTTGCTGTTACATGGGGATTCAGTTGTCTGAAAAAACGCGTTTATTTCGGGCTGAAAAACACGTTTTGAAAAGTGTTCTGTTACTGCCCCATAACTTACATGGGGTTGACCAAACTTGCAGAAACATGTTTATTTCTGCTGAAAAACACGTTTTGACCCTTTCTGCACACTGGGGTTAAGAGCTGAGTGTGTGGGCTCCTCTGAGCCTTGCTGTTACATGGGGATTCAGTTGTCTGAAAAAACGCGTTTATTTCGGGCTGAAAAACACGTTTTGAAAAGTGTTCTGTTACTGTCCCATAACTTACATGGGGTTGACCAAACTTGCAGAAACATGTTTATTTCTGCTGAAAAACACGTTGTGACCCTTTCTGCACACTGGGGTTAAGAGCTGAGTGTGTGGGCTCCTCTGAGCCTTGCTGTTACATGGGGATTCAGTTGTCTGAAAAAACGCGTTTATTTCGGGCTGAAAAACACGTTTTGAAAAGTGTGCTGTTACTGCCCCATAACTTACATGGGGTTGACCAAACTTGCAGAAACATGTTTATTTCTGCTGAAAAACACGTTTTGACCCTTTCTGCACACTGGGGTTAAGAGCTGAGTGTGTGGGCTCCTCTGAGCCTTGCTGTTACATGGGGATTCAGTTGTCTGAAAAAACGCGTTTATTTCGGGCTGAAAAACACGTTTTGAAAAGTGTTCTGTTACTGTCCCATAACTTACATGGGGTTGACCAAACTTGCAGAAACATGTTTATTTCTGCTGAAAAACACGTTGTGACCCTTTCTGCACACTGGGGTTAAGAGCTGAGTGTGTGGGCTCCTCTGAGCCTTGCTGTTACATGGGGATTCAGTTGTCTGAAAAAACGCGTTTATTTCGGGCTGAAAAACACGTTTTGAAAAGTGTTCTGTTACTGTCCCATAACTTACATGGGGTTGACCAAACTTGCAGAAACATGTTTATTTCTGCTGAAAAACACGTTGTGACCCTTTCTGCACACTGGGGTTAAGAGCTGAGTGTGTGGGCTCCTCTGAGCCTTGCTGTTACATGGGGATTCAGTTGTCTGAAAAAACGCGTTTATTTCGGGCTGAAAAACACGTTTTGAAAAGTGTTCTGTTACTGCCCCATAACTTACATGGGGTTGACCAAACTTGCAGAAACATGTTTATTTCTGCTGAAAAACACGTTTTGACCCTTTCTGCACACTGGGGTTAAGAGCTGAGTGTGTGGGCTCCTCTGAGCCTTGCTGTTACATGGGGATTCAGTTGTCTGAAAAAACGCGTTTATTTCGGGCTGAAAAACACGTTTTGAAAAGTGTTCTGTTACTGTCCCATAACTTACATGGGGTTGACCAAACTTGCAGAAACATGTTTATTTCTGCTGAAAAACACGTTTTGACCCTTTCTGCACACTGGGGTTAAGAGCTGAGTGTGTGGGCTCCTCTGAGCCTTTCTGTTACATGGGGATTCAGTTGTCTGAAAAAACGCGTTTATTTCGGGCTGAAAAACACGTTTTGAAAAGTGTGCTGTTACTGCCCCATAACTTACATGGGGTTGACCAAACTTGCAGAAACATGTTTATTTCTGCTGAAAAACACGTTTTGACTCTTTCTGCACACTGGGGTTAAGAGCTGAGTGTGTGGGCTCCTCTGAGCCTTGCTGCTGCATGGGGATTCAGATGTCTGAAAAAACGCGTTTATTTCGGGCTGAAAAACACGTTTTGAAAAGTGTGCTGTTACTGCCCCATAACTTACATGGGGTTGACCAAACTTGCAGAAACATGTTTATTTCTGCTGAAAAACACGTTTTGACTCTTTCTGCACACTGGGGTTAAGAGCTGAGTGTGTAGGCTCCTCTGAGCCTTGCTGCTGCATGGGGATTCAGTTGTCTGAAAAAACGCGTTTATTTCGGGCTGAAAAACACGTTTTGAAAAGTGTTCTGTTACTGCCCCATAACTTACATGGGGTTGACCAAACTTGCAGAAACATGTTTATTTCTGCTGAAAAACACGTTTTGACCCTTTCTGCACACTGGGGTTAAGAGCTGAGTGTGTGGGCTCCTCTGAGCCTTGCTGTTACATGGGGATTC
This sequence comes from Lepisosteus platostomus, assembly GCF_059453375.1. Classification (NCBI taxonomy): domain Eukaryota; kingdom Metazoa; phylum Chordata; class Actinopteri; order Semionotiformes; family Lepisosteidae; genus Lepisosteus; species Lepisosteus platostomus. The sequence continues at coordinate 21,855,324 of NC_142623.1, read as the reverse complement.
AGTTGTCTGAAAAAACGCGTTTATTTCGGGCTGAAAAACACGTTTTGAAAAGTGTTCTGTTACTGCCCCATAATTTACATGGGGTTGACCAAACTTGCAGAAACATGTTTATTTCTGCTGAAAAACACGTTTTGACCCTTTCTGCACACTGGGGTTAAGATCTGAGTGTGTGGGCTCCTCTGAGCCTTGCTGTTACATGGGGATTCAGTTGTCTGAAAAAACGCGTTTATTTCGGGCTGAAAAACACGTTTTGAAAAGTGTTCTGTTACTGCCCCATAACTTACATGGGGTTGACCAAACTTGCAGAAACATGTTTATTTCTGCTGAAAAACACGTTTTGACCCTTTCTGCACACTGGGGTTAAGAGCTGAGTGTGTGGGCTCCTCTGAGCCTTGCTGTTACATGGGGATTCAGTTGTTTGAAAAAACGCGTTTATTTCGTGCTGAAAAACACGTTTTGAAAAGTGTTCTGTTACTGCCCCATAACTTACATGGGGTTGACCAAACTTGCAGAAACATGTTTATTTCTGCTGAAAAACACGTTTTGACCCTTTCTGCACACTGGGGTTAAGAGCTGAGTGTGTGGGCTCCTCTGAGCCTTGCTGTTACATGGGGATTCAGTTGTCTGAAAAAACGCGTTTATTTCGGGCTGAAAAACACGTTTTGAAAAGTGTTCTGTTACTGCCCCATAACTTACATGGGGTTGACCAAACTTGCAGAAACATGTTTATTTCTGCTGAAAAACACGTTTTGACCCTTTCTGCACACTGGGGTTAAGAGCTGAGTGTGTGGGCTCCTCTGAGCCTTGCTGTTACATGGGGATTCAGTTGTCTGAAAAAACGCGTTTATTTCGGGCTGAAAAACACGTTTTGAAAAGTGTTCTGTTACTGTCCCATAACTTACATGGGGTTGACCAAACTTGCAGAAACATGTTTATTTCTGCTGAAAAACACGTTTTGACCCTTTCTGCACACTGGGGTTAAGAGCTGAGTGTGTAGGCTCCTCTGAGCCTTGCTGTTACATGGGGATTCAGTTGTCTGAAAAAACGCGTTTATTTCGGGCTGAAAAACACGTTTTGAAAAGTGTTCTGTTACTGCCCCATAACTTACATGGGGTTGACCAAACTTGCAGAAAAATGTTTATTTCTGCTGAAAAACACGTTTTGACCCTTTCTGCACACTGGGGTTAAGAGCTGAGTGTGTGGGCTCCTCTGAGCCTTGCTGTTACATGGGGATTCAGTTGTCTGAAAAAACGCGTTTATTTCGGGCTGAAAAACACGTTTTGAAAAGTGTTCTGTTACTGCCCCATAACTTACATGGGGTTGACCAAACTTGGAGAAACATGTTTATTTCTGCTGAAAAACACGTTTTGACCCTTTCTGCACACTGGGGTTAAGAGCTGAGTGTGTGGGCTCCTCTGAGCCTTGCTGTTACATGGGGATTCAGTTGTCTGAAAAAACGCGTTTATTTCGGGCTGAAAAACACGTTTTGAAAAGTGTTCTGTTACTGTCCCATAACTTACATGGGGTTGACCAAACTTGCAGAAACATGTTTATTTCTGCTGAAAAACACGTTTTGACCCTTTCTGCACACTGGGGTTAAGAGCTGAGTGTGTGGGCTCCTCTGAGCCTTGCTGTTACATGGGGATTCAGTTGTCTGAAAAAACGCGTTTATTTCGGGCTGAAAAACACGTTTTGAAAAGTGTTCTGTTACTGCCCCATAACTTACATGGGGTTGACCAAACTTGCAGAAAAATGTTTATTTCTGCTGAAAAACACGTTTTGACCCTTTCTGCACACTGGGGTTAAGAGCTGAGTGTGTGGGCTCCTCTGAGCCTTGCTGTTACATGGGGATTCAGATGTCTGAAAAAACGCGTTTATTTCGGGCTGAAAAACACGTTTTGAAAAGTGTGCTGTTACTGCCCCATAACTTACATGGGGTTGACCAATCTTGCAGAAACATGTTTATTTCTGCTGAAAAACATGTTTTGACTCTTTCTGCACACTGGGGTTAAGAGCTGAGTGTGTGGGCTCCTCTGAGCCTTGCTGCTGCATGGGGATTCAGTTGTCTGAAAAAACGCGTTTATTTCGGGCTGAAAAACACGTTTTGAAAAGTGTTCTGTTACTGCCCCATAACTTACATGGGGTTGACCAAACTTGCAGAAACATGTTTATTTCTGCTGAAAAACACGTTTTGACTCTCTCTGCACACTGGGGTTAAGAGCTGAGTGTGTGGGCTCCTCTGAGCCTTGCTGTTACATGGGGATTCAGTTGTCTGAAAAAACGCGTTTATTTCGGGCTGAAAAACACGTTTTGAAAAGTGTTCTGTTACTGCCCCATAACTTACATGGGGTTGACCAAACTTGCAGAAACATGTTTATTTCTGCTGAAAAACACGTTTTGACCCTTTCTGCACACTGGGGTTAAGATCTGAGTGTGTGGGCTCCTCTGAGCCTTGCTGTTACATGGGGATTCAGTTGTCTGAAAAAACGCGTTTATTTCGGGCTGAAAAACACGTTTTGAAAAGTGTTCTGTTACTGTCCCATAACTTACATGGGGTTGACCAAACTTGCAGAAACATGTTTATTTCTGCTGAAAAACACGTTTTGACCCTTTCTGCACACTGGGGTTAAGATCTGAGTGTGTGGGCTCCTCTGAGCCTTGCTGTTACATGGGGATTCAGTTGTCTGAAAAAACGCGTTTATTTCGGGCTGAAAAACACGTTTTGAAAAGTGTTCTGTAACTGCCCCATAACTTACATGGGGTTGACCAAACTTGCAGAAACATGTTTATTTCTGCTGAAAAACACGTTTTGACCCTTTCTGCACACTGGGGTTAAGAGCTGAGTGTGTGGGCTCCTCTGAGCCTTGCTGTTACATGGGGATTCAGTTGTTTGAAAAAACGCGTTTATTTCGTGCTGAAAAACACGTTTTGAAAAGTGTTCTGTTACTGCCCCATAACTTACATGGGGTTGACCAAACTTGCAGAAACATGTTTATTTCTGCTGAAAAACACGTTTTGACCCTTTCTGCACACTGGGGTTAAGAGCTGAGTGTGTGGGCTCCTCTGAGCCTTGCTGTTACATGGGGATTCAGTTGTCTGAAAAAACGCGTTTATTTCGGGCTGAAAAACACGTTTTGAAAAGTGTTCTGTTACTGCCCCATAACTTACATGGGGTTGACCAAACTTGCAGAAACATGTTTATTTCTGCTGAAAAACACGTTTTGACCCTTTCTGCACACTGGGGTTAAGAGCTGAGTGTGTGGGCTCCTCTGAGCCTTGCTGTTACATGGGGATTCAGTTGTCTGAAAAAACGCGTTTATTTCGGGCTGAAAAACACGTTTTGAAAAGTGTTCTGTTACTGTCCCATAACTTACATGGGGTTGACCAAACTTGCAGAAACATGTTTATTTCTGCTGAAAAACACGTTTTGACCCTTTCTGCACACTGGGGTTAAGAGCTGAGTGTGTGGGCTCCTCTGAGCCTTGCTGTTACATGGGGATTCAGTTGTCTGAAAAAACGCGTTTATTTCGGGCTGAAAAACACGTTTTGAAAAGTGTTCTGTTACTGCCCCATAACTTACATGGGGTTGACCAAACTTGCAGAAAAATGTTTATTTCTGCTGAAAAACACGTTTTGACCCTTTCTGCACACTGGGGTTAAGAGCTGAGTGTGTGGGCTCCTCTGAGCCTTGCTGTTACATGGGGATTCAGTTGTCTGAAAAAACGCGTTTATTTCGGGCTGAAAAACACGTTTTGAAAAGTGTTCTGTTACTGCCCCATAACTTACATGGGGTTGACCAAACTTGGAGAAACATGTTTATTTCTGCTGAAAAACACGTTTTGACCCTTTCTGCACACTGGGGTTAAGAGCTGAGTGTGTGGGCTCCTCTGAGCCTTGCTGTTACATGGGGATTCAGTTGTCTGAAAAAACGCGTTTATTTCGGGCTGAAAAACACGTTTTGAAAAGTGTTCTGTTACTGTCCCATAACTTACATGGGGTTGACCAAACTTGCAGAAACATGTTTATTTCTGCTGAAAAACACGTTTTGACCCTTTCTGCACACTGGGGTTAAGAGCTGAGTGTGTGGGCTCCTCTGAGCCTTGCTGTTACATGGGGATTCAGTTGTCTGAAAAAACGCGTTTATTTCGGGCTGAAAAACACGTTCTGAAAAGTGTTCTGTTACTGCCCCATAACTTACATGGGGTTGACCAAACTTGCAGAAAAATGTTTATTTCTGCTGAAAAACACGTTTTGACCCTTTCTGCACACTGGGGTTAAGAGCTGAGTGTGTGGGCTCCTCTGAGCCTTGCTGTTACATGGGGATTCAGATGTCTGAAAAAACGCGTTTATTTCGGGCTGAAAAACACGTTTTGAAAAGTGTGCTGTTACTGCCCCATAACTTACATGGGGTTGACCAATCTTGCAGAAACATGTTTATTTCTGCTGAAAAACATGTTTTGACTCTTTCTGCACACTGGGGTTAAGAGCTGAGTGTGTGGGCTCCTCTGAGCCTTGCTGCTGCATGGGGATTCAGTTGTCTGAAAAAACGCGTTTATTTCGGGCTGAAAAACACGTTTTGAAAAGTGTTCTGTTACTGCCCCATAACTTACATGGGGTTGACCAAACTTGCAGAAACATGTTTATTTCTGCTGAAAAACACGTTTTGACTCTCTCTGCACACTGGGGTTAAGAGCTGAGTGTGTGGGCTCCTCTGAGCCTTGCTGTTACATGGGGATTCAGTTGTCTGAAAAAACGCGTTTATTTCGGGCTGAAAAACACGTTTTGAAAAGTGTTCTGTTACTGCCCCATAACTTACATGGGGTTGACCAAACTTGCAGAAACATGTTTATTTCTGCTGAAAAACACGTTTTGACCCTTTCTGCACACTGGGGTTAAGATCTGAGTGTGTGGGCTCCTCTGAGCCTTGCTGTTACATGGGGATTCAGTTGTCTGAAAAAACGCGTTTATTTCGGGCTGAAAAACACGTTTTGAAAAGTGTTCTGTTACTGTCCCATAACTTACATGGGGTTGACCAAACTTGCAGAAACATGTTTATTTCTGCTGAAAAACACGTTTTGACCCTTTCTGCACACTGGGGTTAAGATCTGAGTGTGTGGGCTCCTCTGAGCCTTGCTGTTACATGGGGATTCAGTTGTCTGAAAAAACGCGTTTATTTCGGGCTGAAAAACACGTTTTGAAAAGTGTTCTGTTACTGCCCCATAACTTACATGGTGTTGACCAAACTTGCAGAAAAATGTTTATTTCTGCTGAAAAACTCGTTTTGACCCTTTCTGCACACTGGGGTTAAGAGCTGAGTGTGTGGGCTCCTCTGAGCCTTGCTGTTACATGGGGATTCAGTTGTCTGAAAAAACGCGTTTATTTCGGGCTGAAAAACACGTTTTGAAAAGTGTTCTGTTACTGCCCCATAACTTACATGGGGTTGACCAAACTTGCAGAAACATGTTTATTTCTGCTGAAAAACACGTTTTGACCCTTTCTGCACACTGGGGTTAAGAGCTGAGTGTGTGGGCTCCTCTGAGCCTTGCTGTTACATGGGGATTCAGTTGTCTGAAAAAACGCGTTTATTTCGGGCTGAAAAACACGTTTTGAAAAGTGTTCTGTTACTGTCCCATAACTTACATGGGGTTGACCAAACTTGCAGAAACATGTTTATTTCTGCTGAAAAACACGTTGTGACCCTTTCTGCACACTGGGGTTAAGAGCTGAGTGTGTGGGCTCCTCTGAGCCTTGCTGTTACATGGGGATTCAGTTGTCTGAAAAAACGCGTTTATTTCGGGCTGAAAAACACGTTTTGAAAAGTGTTCTGTTACTGCCCCATAACTTACATGGGGTTGACCAAACTTGCAGAAACATGTTTATTTCTGCTGAAAAACACGTTTTGACCCTTTCTGCACACTGGGGTTAAGAGCTGAGTGTGTGGGCTCCTCTGAGCCTTGCTGTTACATGGGGATTCAGTTGTCTGAAAAAACGCGTTTATTTCGGGCTGAAAAACACGTTTTGAAAAGTGTTCTGTTACTGCCCCATAACTTACATGGGGTTGACCAAACTTGCAGAAACATGTTTATTTCTGCTGAAAAACACGTTTTGACCCTTTCTGCACACTGGGGTTAAGAGCTGAGTGTGTGGGCTCCTCTGAGCCTTGCTGTTACATGGGGATTCAGTTGTCTGAAAAAACGCGTTTATTTCGGGCTGAAAAACACGTTTTGAAAAGTGTTCTGTTACTGCCCCATAACTTACATGGGGTTGACCAAACTTGCAGAAACATGTCTATTTCTGCTGAAAAACACGTTTTGACTCTTTCTGCACACTGGGGTTAAGAGCTGAGTGTGGGGGCTCTTCTGAGCCTTGCTGTTGCATGGGGATTCAGTTGTCTGAAAAAACGCGTTTATTTCGGGCTGAAAAACACGTTTTGAAAAGTGTTCTGTTACTGCACCATAACTTACATGGGGTTGACCAAACTTGCAGAAACATGTTTATTTCTGCTGAAAAACACGTTTTGACTCTTTCTGCACACTGGGGTTAAGAGCTGAGTGTGTGGGCTCTTCTGAGCCTTGCTGTTGCATGGGGATTCAGTTGTCTGAAAAAACGCGTTTATTTCGGGCTGAAAAACACGTTTTGAAAAGTGTTCTGTTACTGTCCCATAACTTACATGGGGTTGACCAAACTTGCAGAAACATGTTTATTTCTGCTGAAAAACACGTTTTGACTCTCTCTGCACACTGGGGTTAAGAGCTGAGTGTGTGGGCTCTTCTGAGCCTTGCTGTTGCATGGGGATTCAGTTGTCTGAAAAAACGCGTTTATTTCGGGCTTAAAAACACGTTTTGAAAAGTGTTCTGTTACTGTCCCATAACTTACATGGGGTTGACCAAACTTGCAGAAACATGTTTATTTCTGCTGAAAAACACGTTTTGACCCTTTCTGCACACTGGGGTTAAGATCTGAGTGTGTGGGCTCCTCTGAGCCTTGCTGTTACATGGGGATTCAGTTGTCTGAAAAAACGCGTTTATTTCGGGCTGAAAAACACGTTTTGAAAAGTGTTCTGTTACTGCCCCATAACTTACATGGGGTTGACCAAACTTGCAGAAACATGTTTATTTCTGCTGAAAAACACGTTTTGACCCTTTCTGCACACTGGGGTTAAGAGCTGAGTGTGTGGGCTCCTCTGAGCCTTGCTGTTACATGGGGATTCAGTTGTCTGAAAAAACGCGTTTATTTCGGGCTGAAAAACACGTTTTGAAAAGTGTTCTGTTACTGTCCCATAACTTACATGGGGTTGACCAAACTTGCAGAAACATGTTTATTTCTGCTGAAAAACACGTTGTGACCCTTTCTGCACACTGGGGTTAAGAGCTGAGTGTGTGGGCTCCTCTGAGCCTTGCTGTTACATGGGGATTCAGTTGTCTGAAAAAACGCGTTTATTTCGGGCTGAAAAACACGTTTTGAAAAGTGTTCTGTTACTGCCCCATAACTTACATGGGGTTGACCAAACTTGCAGAAACATGTTTATTTCTGCTGAAAAACACGTTTTGACCCTTTCTGCACACTGGGGTTAAGAGCTGAGTGTGTGGGCTCCTCTGAGCCTTGCTGTTACATGGGGATTCAGTTGTCTGAAAAAACGCGTTTATTTCGGGCTGAAAAACACGTTTTGAAAAGTGTTCTGTTACTGTCCCATAACTTACATGGGGTTGACCAAACTTGCAGAAACATGTTTATTTCTGCTGAAAAACACGTTGTGACCCTTTCTGCACACTGGGGTTAAGAGCTGAGTGTGTGGGCTCCTCTGAGCCTTGCTGTTACATGGGGATTCAGTTGTCTGAAAAAACGCGTTTATTTCGGGCTGAAAAACACGTTTTGAAAAGTGTTCTGTTACTGCCCCATAACTTACATGGGGTTGACCAAACTTGCAGAAACATGTTTATTTCTGCTGAAAAACACGTTTTGACCCTTTCTGCACACTGGGGTTAAGAGCTGAGTGTGTGGGCTCCTCTGAGCCTTGCTGTTACATGGGGATTCAGTTGTCTGAAAAAACGCGTTTATTTCGGGCTGAAAAACACGTTTTGAAAAGTGTTCTGTTACTGTCCCATAACTTACATGGGGTTGACCAAACTTGCAGAAACATGTTTATTTCTGCTGAAAAACACGTTTTGACCCTTTCTGCACACTGGGGTTAAGAGCTGAGTGTGTGGGCTCCTCTGAGCCTTTCTGTTACATGGGGATTCAGTTGTCTGAAAAAACGCGTTTATTTCGGGCTGAAAAACACGTTTTGAAAAGTGTTCTGTTACTGCCCCATAACTTACATGGGGTTGACCAAACTTGCAGAAAAATGTTTATTTCTGCTGAAAAACACGTTTTGACCCTTTCTGCACACTGGGGTTAAGAGCTGAGTGTGTGGGCTCCTCTGAGCCTTGCTGTTACATGGGGATTCAGATGTCTGAAAAAACGCGTTTATTTCGGGCTGAAAAACACGTTTTGAAAAGTGTGCTGTTACTGCCCCATAACTTACATGGGGTTGACCAATCTTGCAGAAACATGTTTATTTCTGCTGAAAAACATGTTTTGACTCTTTCTGCACACTGGGGTTAAGAGCTGAGTGTGTGGGCTCCTCTGAGCCTTGCTGCTGCATGGGGATTCAGTTGTCTGAAAAAACGCGTTTATTTCGGGCTGAAAAACACGTTTTGAAAAGTGTTCTGTTACTGCCCCATAACTTACATGGGGTTGACCAAACTTGCAGAAACATGTTTATTTCTGCTGAAAAACACGTTTTGACCCTTTCTGCACACTGGGGTTAAGAGCTGAGTGTGTGGGCTCCTCTGAGCCTTGCTGTTACATGGGGATTCAGTTGTCTGAAAAAACGCGTTTATTTCGGGCTGAAAAACACGTTTTGAAAAGTGTTCTGTTACTGCCCCATAACTTACATGGGGTTGACCAAACTTGCAGAAACATGTTTATTTCTGCTGAAAAACACGTTTTGACCCTTTCTGCACACTGGGGTTAAGATCTGAGTGTGTGGGCTCCTCTGAGCCTTGCTGTTACATGGGGATTCAGTTGTCTGAAAAAACGCGTTTATTTCGGGCTGAAAAACACGTTTTGAAAAGTGTTCTGTTACTGTCCCATAACTTACATGGGGTTGACCAAACTTGCAGAAACATGTTTATTTCTGCTGAAAAACACGTTTTGACCCTTTCTGCACACTGGGGTTAAGATCTGAGTGTGTGGGCTCCTCTGAGCCTTGCTGTTACATGGGGATTCAGTTGTCTGAAAAAACGCGTTTATTTCGGGCTGAAAAACACGTTTTGAAAAGTGTTCTGTTACTGCCCCATAACTTACATGGTGTTGACCAAACTTGCAGAAAAATGTTTATTTCTGCTGAAAAACACGTTTTGACCCTTTCTGCACACTGGGGTTAAGAGCTGAGTGTGTGGGCTCCTCTGAGCCTTGCTGTTACATGGGGATTCAGTTGTCTGAAAAAACGCGTTTATTTCGGGCTGAAAAACACGTTTTGAAAAGTGTTCTGTTACTGTCCCATAACTTACATGGGGTTGACCAAACTTGCAGAAACATGTTTATTTCTGCTGAAAAACACGTTTTGACCCTTTCTGCACACTGGGGTTAAGAGCTGAGTGTGTGGGCTCCTCTGAGCCTTTCTGTTACATGGGGATTCAGTTGTCTGAAAAAACGCGTTTATTTCGGGCTGAAAAACACGTTTTGAAAAGTGTTCTGTTACTGCCCCATAACTTACATGGGGTTGACCAAACTTGCAGAAAAATGTTTATTTCTGCTGAAAAACACGTTTTGACCCTTTCTGCACACTGGGGTTAAGAGCTGAGTGTGTGGGCTCCTCTGAGCCTTGCTGTTACATGGGGATTCAGATGTCTGAAAAAACGCTTTTATTTCGGGCTGAAAAACACGTTTTGAAAAGTGTGCTGTTACTGCCCCATAACTTACATGGGGTTGACCAAACTTGCAGAAACATGTTTATTTCTGCTGAAAAACACGTTTTGACTCTTTCTGCACACTGGGGTTAAGAGCTGAGTGTGTGGGCTCCTCTGAGCCTTGCTGCTGCATGGGGATTCAGTTGTCTGAAAAAACGCGTTTATTTCGGGCTGAAAAACACGTTTTGAAAAGTGTTCTGTTACTGCCCCATAACTTACATGGGGTTGACCAAACTTGCAGAAACATGTTTATTTCTGCTGAAAAACACGTTTTGACCCTTTCTGCACACTGGGGTTAAGAGCTGAGTGTGTGGGCTCCTCTGAGCCTTGCTGTTACATGGGGATTCAGTTGTCTGAAAAAACGCGTTTATTTCGGGCTGAAAAACACGTTTTGAAAAGTGTTCTGTTACTGCCCCATAATTTACATGGGGTTGACCAAACTTGCAGAAACATGTTTATTTCTGCTGAAAAACACGTTTTGACCCTTTCTGCACACTGGGGTTAAGATCTGAGTGTGTGGGCTCCTCTGAGCCTTGCTGTTACATGGGGATTCAGTTGTCTGAAAAAACGCGTTTATTTCGGGCTGAAAAACACGTTTTGAAAAGTGTTCTGTTACTGCCCCATAACTTACATGGGGTTGACCAAACTTGCAGAAACATGTTTGTTTCTGCTGAAAAACACGTTTTGACCCTTTCTGCACACTGGGGTTAAGAGCTGAGTGTGTGGGCTCCTCTGAGCCTTGCTGTTACATGGGGATTCAGTTGTCTGAAAAAACGCGTTTATTTCGGGCTGAAAAACACGTTTTGAAAAGTGTTCTGTTACTGTCCCATAACTTACATGGGGTTGACCAAACTTGCAGAAACATGTTTATTTCTGCTGAAAAACACGTTGTGACCCTTTCTGCACACTGGGGTTAAGAGCTGAGTGTGTGGGCTCCTCTGAGCCTTGCTGTTACATGGGGATTCAGTTGTCTGAAAAAACGCGTTTATTTCGGGCTGAAAAACACGTTTTGAAAAGTGTTCTGTTACTGCCCCATAACTTACATGGGGTTGACCAAACTTGCAGAAAAATGTTTATTTCTGCTGAAAAACACGTTTTGACCCTTTCTGCACACTGGGGTTAAGAGCTGAGTGTGTGGGCTCCTCTGAGCCTTGCTGTTACATGGGGATTCAGATGTCTGAAAAAACGTGTTTATTTCGGGCTGAAAAACACGTTTTGAAAAGTGTTCTGTTACTGCCCCATAACTTACATGGGGTTGACCAAACTTGCAGAAACATGTTTATTTCTGCTGAAAAACACGTTTTGACCCTTTCTGCACACTGGGGTTAAGATCTGAGTGTGTGGGCTCCTCTGAGCCTTGCTGTTACATGGGGATTCAGTTGTCTGAAAAAACGCGTTTATTTCGGGCTGAAAAACACGTTTTGAAAAGTGTTCTGTTACTGCCCCATAACTTACATGGGGTTGACCAAACTTGCAGAAACATGTTTATTTCTGCTGAAAAACACGTTTTGACCCTTTCTGCACACTGGGGTTAAGAGCTGAGTGTGTGGGCTCCTCTGAGCCTTGCTGTTACATGGGGATTCAGTTGTCTGAAAAAACGCGTTTATTTCGGGCTGAAAAACACGTTTTGAAAAGTGTTCTGTTACTGTCCCATAACTTACATGGGGTTGACCAAACTTGCAGAAACATGTTTATTTCTGCTGAAAAACACGTTGTGACCCTTTCTGCACACTGGGGTTAAGAGCTGAGTGTGTGGGCTCCTCTGAGCCTTGCAGTTACATGGGGATTCAGTTGTCTGAAAAAACGCGTTTATTTCGGGCTGAAAAACACGTTTTGAAAAGTGTTCTGTTACTGCCCCATAACTTACATGGGGTTGACCAAACTTGCAGAAACATGTTTATTTCTGCTGAAAAACACGTTTTGACCCTTTCTGCACACTGGGGTTAAGAGCTGAGTGTGTGGGCTCCTCTGAGCCTTGCTGTTACATGGGGATTCAGTTGTCTGAAAAAACGCGTTTATTTCGGGCTGAAAAACACGTTTTGAAAAGTGTTCTGTTACTGTCCCATAACTTACATGGGGTTGACCAAACTTGCAGAAACATGTTTATTTCTGCTGAAAAACACGTTGTGACCCTTTCTGCACACTGGGGTTAAGAGCTGAGTGTGTGGGCTCCTCTGAGCCTTTCTGTTACATGGGGATTCAGTTGTCTGAAAAAACGCGTTTATTTCGGGCTGAAAAACACGTTTTGAAAAGTGTTCTGTTACTGTCCCATAACTTACATGGGGTTGACCAAACTTGCAGAAACATGTTTATTTCTGCTGAAAAACACGTTTTGACCCTTTCTGCACACTGGGGTTAAGAGCTGAGTGTGTGGGCTCCTCTGAGCCTTTCTGTTACATGGGGATTCAGTTGTCTGAAAAAACGCGTTTATTTCGGGCTGAAAAACACGTTTTGAAAAGTGTTCTGTTACTGCCCCATAACTTACATGGGGTTGACCAAACTTGCAGAAAAATGTTTATTTCTGCTGAAAAACACGTTTTGACCCTTTCTGCACACTGGGGTTAAGAGCTGAGTGTGTGGGCTCCTCTGAGCCTTGCTGTTACATGGGGATTCAGATGTCTGAAAAAACGCGTTTATTTCGGGCTGAAAAACACGTTTTGAAAAGTGTGCTGTTACTGCCCCATAACTTACATGGGGTTGACCAATCTTGCAGAAACATGTTTATTTCTGCTGAAAAACATGTTTTGACTCTTTCTGCACACTGGGGTTAAGAGCTGAGTGTGTGGGCTCCTCTGAGCCTTGCTGCTGCATGGGGATTCAGTTGTCTGAAAAAACGCGTTTATTTCGGGCTGAAAAACACGTTTTGAAAAGTGTTCTGTTACTGCCCCATAACTTACATGGGGTTGACCAAACTTGCAGAAACATGTTTATTTCTGCTGAAAAACACGTTTTGACCCTTTCTGCACACTGGGGTTAAGAGCTGAGTGTGTGGGCTCCTCTGAGCCTTGCTGTTACATGGGGATTCAGTTGTCTGAAAAAACGCGTTTATTTCGGGCTGAAAAACACGTTTTGAAAAGTGTTCTGTTACTGCCCCATAACTTACATGGGGTTGACCAAACTTGCAGAAACATGTTTATTTCTGCTGAAAAACACGTTTTGACCCTTTCTGCACACTGGGGTTAAGATCTGAGTGTGTGGGCTCCTCTGAGCCTTGCTGTTACATGGGGATTCAGTTGTCTGAAAAAACGCGTTTATTTCGGGCTGAAAAACACGTTTTGAAAAGTGTTCTGTTACTGTCCCATAACTTACATGGGGTTGACCAAACTTGCAGAAAAATGTTTATTTCTGCTGAAAAACACGTTTTGACCCTTTCTGCACACTGGGGTTAAGAGCTGAGTGTGTGGGCTCCTCTGAGCCTTGCTGTTACATGGGGATTCAGTTGTCTGAAAAAACGCGTTTATTTCGGGCTGAAAAACACGTTTTGAAAAGTGTTCTGTTACTGTCCCATAACTTACATGGGGTTGACCAAACTTGCAGAAACATGTTTATTTCTGCTGAAAAACACGTTTTGACCCTTTCTGCACACTGGGGTTAAGAGCTGAGTGTGTGGGCTCCTCTGAGCCTTTCTGTTACATGGGGATTCAGTTGTCTGAAAAAACGCGTTTATTTCGGGCTGAAAAACACGTTTTGAAAAGTGTTCTGTTACTGCCCCATAACTTACATGGGGTTGACCAAACTTGCAGAAAAATGTTTATTTCTGCTGAAAAACACGTTTTGACCCTTTCTGCACACTGGGGTTAAGAGCTGAGTGTGTGGGCTCCTCTGAGCCTTGCTGTTACATGGGGATTCAGATGTCTGAAAAAACGCGTTTATTTCGGGCTGAAAAACAAGTTTTGAAAAGTGTGCTGTTACTGCCCCATAACTTACATGGGGTTGACCAAACTTGCAGAAACATGTTTGTTTCTGCTGAAAAACACGTTTTGACTCTTTCTGCACACTGGGGTTAAGAGCTGAGTGTGTGGGCTCCTCTGAGCCTTGCTGCTGCATGGGGATTCAGTTGTCTGAAAAAACGCGTTTATTTCGGGCTGAAAAACACGTTTTGAAAAGTGTTCTGTTACTGCCCCATAACTTACATGGGGTTGACCAAACTTGCAGAAACATGTTTATTTCTGCTGAAAAACACGTTTTGACCCTTTCTGCACACTGGGGTTAAGAGCTGAGTGTGTGGGCTCCTCTGAGCCTTGCTGTTACATGGGGATTCAGTTGTCTGAAAAAACGCGTTTATTTCGGGCTGAAAAACACGTTTTGAAAAGTGTTCTGTTACTGCCCTATAATTTACATGGGGTTGACCAAACTTGCAGAAACATGTTTATTTCTGCTGAAAAACACGTTTTGACCCTTTCTGCACACTGGGGTTAAGATCTGAGTGTGTGGGCTCCTCTGAGCCTTGCTGTTACATGGGGATTCAGTTGTCTGAAAAAACGCGTTTATTTCGGGCTGAAAAACACGTTTTGAAAAGTGTTCTGTTACTGCCCTATAACTTACATGGGGTTGACCAAACTTGCAGAAACATGTTTATTTCTGCTGAAAAACACGTTTTGACCCTTTCTGCACACTGGGGTTAAGAGCTGAGTGTGTGGGCTCCTCTGAGCCTTGCTGTTACATGGGGATTCAGTTGTCTGAAAAAACGCGTTTATTTCGGGCTGAAAAACACGTTTTGAAAAGTGTTCTGTTACTGTCCCATAACTTACATGGGGTTGACCAAACTTGCAGAAACATGTTTATTTCTGCTGAAAAACACGTTGTGACCCTTTCTGCACACTGGGGTTAAGAGCTGAGTGTGTGGGCTCCTCTGAGCCTTGCTGTTACATGGGGATTCAGTTGTCTGAAAAAACGCGTTTATTTCGGGCTGAAAAACACGTTTTGAAAAGTGTTCTGTTACTGTCCCATAACTTACATGGGGTTGACCAAACTTGCAGAAACATGTTTATTTCTGCTGAAAAACACGTTTTGACCCTTTCTGCACACTGGGGTTAAGAGCTGAGTGTGTGGGCTCCTCTGAGCATTTCTGTTACATGGGGATTCAGTTGTCTGAAAAAACGCGTTTATTTCGGGCTGAAAAACACGTTTTGAAAAGTGTTCTGTTACTGCCCCATAACTTACATGGGGTTGACCAAACTTGCAGAAACATGTTTATTTCTGCTGAAAAACACGTTTTGACCCTTTCTGCACACTGGGGTTAAGATCTGAGTGTGTGGGCTCCTCTGAGCCTTGCTGTTACATGGGGATTCAGTTGTCTGAAAAAACGCGTTTATTTCGGGCTGAAAAACACGTTTTGAAAAGTGTTCTGTTACTGTCCCATAACTTACATGGGGTTGACCAAACTTGCAGAAAAATGTTTATTTCTGCTGAAAAACACGTTTTGACCCTTTCTGCACACTGGGGTTAAGAGCTGAGTGTGTGGGCTCCTCTGAGCCTTGCTGTTACATGGGGATTCAGTTGTCTGAAAAAACGCGTTTATTTCGGGCTGAAAAACACGTTTTGAAAAGTGTTCTGTTACTGTCCCATAACTTACATGGGGTTGACCAAACTTGCAGAAACATGTTTATTTCTGCTGAAAAACACGTTTTGACCCTTTCTGCACACTGGGGTTAAGAGCTGAGTGTGTGGGCTCCTCTGAGCCTTTCTGTTACATGGGGATTCAGTTGTCTGAAAAAACGCGTTTATTTCGGGCTGAAAAACACGTTTTGAAAAGTGTTCTGTTACTGCCCCATAACTTACATGGGGTTGACCAAACTTGCAGAAAAATGTTTATTTCTGCTGAAAAACACGTTTTGACCCTTTCTGCACACTGGGGTTAAGAGCTGAGTGTGTGGGCTCCTCTGAGCCTTGCTGTTACATGGGGATTCAGATGTCTGAAAAAACGCGTTTATTTCGGGCTGAAAAACAAGTTTTGAAAAGTGTGCTGTTACTGCCCCATAACTTACATGGGGTTGACCAAACTTGCAGAAACATGTTTGTTTCTGCTGAAAAACACGTTTTGACTCTTTCTGCACACTGGGGTTAAGAGCTGAGTGTGTGGGCTCCTCTGAGCCTTGCTGCTGCATGGGGATTCAGTTGTCTGAAAAAACGCGTTTATTTCGGGCTGAAAAACACGTTTTGAAAAGTGTTCTGTTACTGCCCCATAACTTACATGGGGTTGACCAAACTTGCAGAAACATGTTTATTTCTGCTGAAAAACACGTTTTGACCCTTTCTGCACACTGGGGTTAAGAGCTGAGTGTGTGGGCTCCTCTGAGCCTTGCTGTTACATGGGGATTCAGTTGTCTGAAAAAACGCGTTTATTTCGGGCTGAAAAACACGTTTTGAAAAGTGTTCTGTTACTGCCCTATAATTTACATGGGGTTGACCAAACTTGCAGAAACATGTTTATTTCTGCTGAAAAACACGTTTTGACCCTTTCTGCACACTGGGGTTAAGATCTGAGTGTGTGGGCTCCTCTGAGCCTTGCTGTTACATGGGGATTCAGTTGTCTGAAAAAACGCGTTTATTTCGGGCTGAAAAACACGTTTTGAAAAGTGTTCTGTTACTGCCCCATAACTTACATGGGGTTGACCAAACTTGCAGAAACATGTTTATTTCTGCTGAAAAACACGTTTTGACCCTTTCTGCACACTGGGGTTAAGAGCTGAGTGTGTGGGCTCCTCTGAGCCTTGCTGTTACATGGGGATTCAGTTGTCTGAAAAAACGCGTTTATTTCGGGCTGAAAAACACGTTTTGAAAAGTGTTCTGTTACTGTCCCATAACTTACATGGGGTTGACCAAACTTGCAGAAACATGTTTATTTCTGCTGAAAAACACGTTGTGACCCTTTCTGCACACTGGGGTTAAGAGCTGAGTGTGTGGGCTCCTCTGAGCCTTGCTGTTACATGGGGATTCAGTTGTCTGAAAAAACGCGTTTATTTCGGGCTGAAAAACACGTTTTGAAAAGTGTTCTGTTACTGTCCCATAACTTACATGGGGTTGACCAAACTTGCAGAAACATGTTTATTTCTGCTGAAAAACACGTTTTGACCCTTTCTGCACACTGGGGTTAAGAGCTGAGTGTGTGGGCTCCTCTGAGCATTTCTGTTACATGGGGATTCAGTTGTCTGAAAAAACGCGTTTATTTCGGGCTGAAAAACACGTTTTGAAAAGTGTTCTGTTACTGCCCCATAACTTACATGGGGTTGACCAAACTTGCAGAAACATGTTTATTTCTGCTGAAAAACACGTTTTGACCCTTTCTGCACACTGGGGTTAAGATCTGAGTGTGTGGGCTCCTCTGAGCCTTGCTGTTACATGGGGATTCAGTTGTCTGAAAAAACGCGTTTATTTCGGGCTGAAAAACACGTTTTGAAAAGTGTTCTGTTACTGTCCCATAACTTACATGGGGTTGACCAAACTTGCAGAAAAATGTTTATTTCTGCTGAAAAACACGTTTTGACCCTTTCTGCACACTGGGGTTAAGAGCTGAGTGTGTGGGCTCCTCTGAGCCTTGCTGTTACATGGGGATTCAGTTGTCTGAAAAAACGCGTTTATTTCGGGCTGAAAAACACGTTTTGAAAAGTGTTCTGTTACTGTCCCATAACTTACATGGGGTTGACCAAACTTGCAGAAACATGTTTATTTCTGCTGAAAAACACGTTTTGACCCTTTCTGCACACTGGGGTTAAGAGCTGAGTGTGTGGGCTCCTCTGAGCCTTTCTGTTACATGGGGATTCAGTTGTCTGAAAAAACGCGTTTATTTCGGGCTGAAAAACACGTTTTGAAAAGTGTTCTGTTACTGCCCCATAACTTACATGGGGTTGACCAAACTTGCAGAAAAATGTTTATTTCTGCTGAAAAACACGTTTTGACCCTTTCTGCACACTGGGGTTAAGAGCTGAGTGTGTGGGCTCCTCTGAGCCTTGCTGTTACATGGGGATTCAGATGTCTGAAAAAACGCGTTTATTTCGGGCTGAAAAACAAGTTTTGAAAAGTGTGCTGTTACTGCCCCATAACTTACATGGGGTTGACCAAACTTGCAGAAACATGTTTGTTTCTGCTGAAAAACACGTTTTGACTCTTTCTGCACACTGGGGTTAAGAGCTGAGTGTGTGGGCTCCTCTGAGCCTTGCTGCTGCATGGGGATTCAGTTGTCTGAAAAAACGCGTTTATTTCGGGCTGAAAAACACGTTTTGAAAAGTGTTCTGTTACTGCCCCATAACTTACATGGGGTTGACCAAACTTGCAGAAACATGTTTATTTCTGCTGAAAAACACGTTTTGACCCTTTCTGCACACTGGGGTTAAGAGCTGAGTGTGTGGGCTCCTCTGAGCCTTGCTGTTACATGGGGATTCAGTTGTCTGAAAAAACGCGTTTATTTCGGGCTGAAAAACACGTTTTGAAAAGTGTTCTGTTACTGCCCTATAATTTACATGGGGTTGACCAAACTTGCAGAAACATGTTTATTTCTGCTGAAAAACACGTTTTGACCCTTTCTGCACACTGGGGTTAAGATCTGAGTGTGTGGGCTCCTCTGAGCCTTGCTGTTACATGGGGATTCAGTTGTCTGAAAAAACGCGTTTATTTCGGGCTGAAAAACACGTTTTGAAAAGTGTTCTGTTACTGCCCCATAACTTACATGGGGTTGACCAAACTTGCAGAAACATGTTTATTTCTGCTGAAAAACACGTTTTGACCCTTTCTGCACACTGGGGTTAAGAGCTGAGTGTGTGGGCTCCTCTGAGCCTTGCTGTTACATGGGGATTCAGTTGTCTGAAAAAACGCGTTTATTTCGGGCTGAAAAACACGTTTTGAAAAGTGTTCTGTTACTGTCCCATAACTTACATGGGGTTGACCAAACTTGCAGAAACATGTTTATTTCTGCTGAAAAACACGTTGTGACCCTTTCTGCACACTGGGGTTAAGAGCTGAGTGTGTGGGCTCCTCTGAGCCTTGCTGTTACATGGGGATTCAGTTGTCTGAAAAAACGCGTTTATTTCGGGCTGAAAAACACGTTTTGAAAAGTGTTCTGTTACTGTCCCATAACTTACATGGGGTTGACCAAACTTGCAGAAACATGTTTATTTCTGCTGAAAAACACGTTTTGACCCTTTCTGCACACTGGGGTTAAGAGCTGAGTGTGTGGGCTCCTCTGAGCATTTCTGTTACATGGGGATTCAGTTGTCTGAAAAAACGCGTTTATTTCGGGCTGAAAAACACGTTTTGAAAAGTGTGCTGTTACTGCCCCATAACTTACATGGGGTTGACCAAACTTGCAGAAACATGTTTATTTCTGCTGAAAAACACGTTTTGACTCTTTCTGCACACTGGGGTTAAGAGCTGAGTGTGTGGGCTCCTCTGAGCCTTGCTGCTGCATGGGGATTCAGATGTCTGAAAAAACGCGTTTATTTCGGGCTGAAAAACACGTTTTGAAAAGTGTGCTGTTACTGCCCCATAACTTACATGGGGTTGACCAAACTTGCAGAAACATGTTTATTTCTGCTGAAAAACACGTTTTGACTCTTTCTGCACACTGGGGTTAAGAGCTGAGTGTGTGGGCTCCTCTGAGCCTTGCTGCTGCATGGGGATTCAGTTGTCTGAAAAAACGCGTTTATTTCGGGCTGAAAAACACGTTTTGAAAAGTGTTCTGTTACTGCCCCATAACTTACATGGGGTTGACCAAACTTGCAGAAACATGTTTATTTCTGCTGAAAAACACGTTTTGACCCTTTCTGCACACTTGGGTTAAGAGCTGAGTGTGTGGGCTCCTCTGAGCCTTGCTGTTACATGGGGATTCAGTTGTCTGAAAAAACGCGTTTATTTCGGGCTGAAAAACACGTTTTGAAAAGTGTTCTGTTACTGCCCCATAATTTACATGGGGTTGACCAAACTTGCAGAAACATGTTTATTTCTGCTGAAAAACACGTTTTGACCCTTTCTGCACACTGGGGTTAAGATCTGAGTGTGTGGGCTCCTCTGAGCCTTGCTGTTACATGGGGATTCAGTTGTCTGAAAAAACGCGTTTATTTCGGGCTGAAAAACACGTTTTGAAAAGTGTTCTGTTACTGCCCCATAACTTACATGGGGTTGACCAAACTTGCAGAAACATGTTTATTTCTGCTGAAAAACACGTTTTGACCCTTTCTGCACACTGGGGTTATGAGCTGAGTGTGTGGGCTCCTCTGAGCCTTGCTGTTACATGGGGATTCAGTTGTCTGAAAAAACGCGTTTATTTCGGGCTGAAAAACACGTTTTGAAAAGTGTTCTGTTACTGTCCCATAACTTACATGGGGTTGACCAAACTTGCAGAAACATGTTTATTTCTGCTGAAAAACACGTTGTGACCCTTTCTGCACACTGGGGTTAAGAGCTGAGTGTGTGGGCTCCTCTGAGCCTTGCTGTTACATGGGGATTCAGTTGTCTGAAAAAACGCGTTTATTTCGGGCTGAAAAACACGTTTTGAAAAGTGTTCTGTTACTGCCCCATAACTTACATGGGGTTGACCAAACTTGCAGAAACATGTTTATTTCTGCTGAAAAACACGTTTTGACCCTTTCTGCACACTGGGGTTAAGAGCTGAGTGTGTGGGCTCCTCTGAGCCTTGCTGTTACATGGGGATTCAGTTGTCTGAAAAAACGCGTTTATTTCGGGCTGAAAAACACGTTTTGAAAAGTGTTCTGTTACTGTCCCATAACTTACATGGGGTTGACCAAACTTGCAGAAACATGTTTATTT
The DNA here is from genome assembly GCF_059453375.1 of Lepisosteus platostomus. Classification (NCBI taxonomy): domain Eukaryota; kingdom Metazoa; phylum Chordata; class Actinopteri; order Semionotiformes; family Lepisosteidae; genus Lepisosteus; species Lepisosteus platostomus. The sequence goes on along the minus strand of NC_142623.1, from coordinate 21,834,610 downwards.
CTGCTGAAAAACACGTTGTGACCCTTTCTGCACACTGGGGTTAAGAGCTGAGTGTGTGGGCTCCTCTGAGCCTTGCTGTTACATGGGGATTCAGTTGTCTGAAAAAACGCGTTTATTTCGGGCTGAAAAACACGTTTTGAAAAGTGTTCTGTTACTGCCCCATAACTTACATGGGGTTGACCAAACTTGCAGAAACATGTTTATTTCTGCTGAAAAACACGTTTTGACCCTTTCTGCACACTGGGGTTAAGAGCTGAGTGTGTGGGCTCCTCTGAGCCTTGCTGTTACATGGGGATTCAGTTGTCTGAAAAAACGCGTTTATTTCGGGCTGAAAAACACGTTTTGAAAAGTGTTCTGTTACTGCCCCATAACTTACATGGGGTTGACCAAACTTGCAGAAACATGTTTATTTCTGCTGAAAAACACGTTTTGACCCTTTCTGCACACTGGGGTTAAGAGCTGAGTGTGTGGGCTCCTCTGAGCCTTGCTGTTACATGGGGATTCAGATGTCTGAAAAAACGCGTTTATTTCGGGCTGAAAAACACGTTTTAAGAAGTGTGCTGTTACTGCCCCATAACTTACATGGGGTTGACCAAACTTGCAGAAACATGTTTATTTCTGCTGAAAAACACGTTTTGACTCTCTCTGCACACTGGGGTTAAGAGCTGAGTGTGTGGGCTCCTCTGAGCCTTGCTGTTACATGGGGATTCAGTTGTCTGAAAAAACGCGTTTATTTCGGGCTGAAAAACACGTTTTGAAAAGTGTTCTGTTACTGCCCCATAACTTACATGGGGTTGACCAAACTTGCAGAAACATGTTTATTTCTGCTGAAAAACACGTTTTGACCCTTTCTGCACACTGGGGTTAAGATCTGAGTGTGTGGGCTCCTCTGAGCCTTGCTGTTACATGGGGATTCAGTTGTCTGAAAAAACGCGTTTATTTCGGGCTGAAAAACACGTTTTGAAAAGTGTTCTGTTACTGCCCCATAACTTACATGGGGTTGACCAAACTTGCAGAAACATGTTTATTTCTGCTGAAAAACACGTTTTGACCCTTTCTGCACACTGGGGTTATGAGCTGAGTGTGTGGGCTCCTCTGAGCCTTGCTGTTACATGGGGATTCAGTTGTCTGAAAAAACGCGTTTATTTCGGGCTGAAAAACACGTTTTGAAAAGTGTTCTGTTACTGTCCCATAACTTACATGGGGTTGACCAAACTTGCAGAAACATGTTTATTTCTGCTGAAAAACACGTTGTGACCCTTTCTGCACACTGGGGTTAAGAGCTGAGTGTGTGGGCTCCTCTGAGCCTTGCTGTTACATGGGGATTCAGTTGTCTGAAAAAACGCGTTTATTTCGGGCTGAAAAACACGTTTTGAAAAGTGTTCTGTTACTGCCCCATAACTTACATGGGGTTGACCAAACTTGCAGAAACATGTTTATTTCTGCTGAAAAACACGTTTTGACCCTTTCTGCACACTGGGGTTAAGAGCTGAGTGTGTGGGCTCCTCTGAGCCTTGCTGTTACATGGGGATTCAGTTGTCTGAAAAAACGCGTTTATTTCGGGCTGAAAAACACGTTTTGAAAAGTGTTCTGTTACTGTCCCATAACTTACATGGGGTTGACCAAACTTGCAGAAACATGTTTATTTCTGCTGAAAAACACGTTGTGACCCTTTCTGCACACTGGGGTTAAGAGCTGAGTGTGTGGGCTCCTCTGAGCCTTGCTGTTACATGGGGATTCAGTTGTCTGAAAAAACGCGTTTATTTCGGGCTGAAAAACACGTTTTGAAAAGTGTTCTGTTACTGCCCCATAACTTACATGGGGTTGACCAAACTTGCAGAAACATGTTTATTTCTGCTGAAAAACACGTTTTGACCCTTTCTGCACACTGGGGTTAAGAGCTGAGTGTGTGGGCTCCTCTGAGCCTTGCTGTTACATGGGGATTCAGTTGTCTGAAAAAACGCATTTATTTCGGGCTGAAAAACACGTTTTGAAAAGTGTTCTGTTACTGCCCCATAACTTACATGGGGTTGACCAAACTTGCAGAAACATGTTTATTTCTGCTGAAAAACACGTTATGACCCTTTCTGCACACTGGGGTTAAGAGCTGAGTGTGTGGGCTCCTCTGAGCCTTGCTGTTACATGGGGATTCAGATGTCTGAAAAAACGCGTTTATTTCGGGCTGAAAAACACGTTTTAAGAAGTGTGCTGTTACTGCCCCATAACTTACATGGGGTTGACCAAACTTGCAGAAACATGTTTATTTCTGCTGAAAAACACGTTTTGACTCTCTCTGCACACTGGGGTTAAGAGCTGAGTGTGTGGGCTCCTCTGAGCCTTGCTGTTACATGGGGATTCAGTTGTCTGAAAAAACGCGTTTATTTCGGGCTGAAAAACACGTTTTGAAAAGTGTTCTGTTACTGCCCCATAACTTACATGGGGTTGACCAAACTTGCAGAAACATGTTTATTTCTGCTGAAAAACACGTTTTGACCCTTTCTGCACACTGGGGTTAAGATCTGAGTGTGTGGGCTCCTCTGAGCCTTGCTGTTACATGGGGATTCAGTTGTCTGAAAAAACGCGTTTATTTCGGGCTGAAAAACACGTTTTGAAAAGTGTTCTGTTACTGTCCCATAACTTACATGGGGTTGACCAAACTTGCAGAAACATGTTTATTTCTGCTGAAAAACACGTTTTGACCCTTTCTGCACACTGGGGTTAAGATCTGAGTGTGTGGGCTCCTCTGAGCCTTGCTGTTACATGGGGATTCAGTTGTCTGAAAAAACGCGTTTATTTCGGGCTGAAAAACACGTTTTGAAAAGTGTTCTGTTACTGCCCCATAACTTACATGGTGTTGACCAAACTTGCAGAAAAATGTTTATTTCTGCTGAAAAACACGTTTTGACCCTTTCTGCACGGGGGTTAAGAGCTGAGTGTGTGGGCTCCTCTGAGCCTTGCTGTTACATGGGGATTCAGTTGTCTGAAAAAACGCGTTTATTTCGGGCTGAAAAACACGTTTTGAAAAGTGTTCTGTTACTGCCCCATAACTTACATGGGGTTGACCAAACTTGCAGAAACATGTTTATTTCTGCTGAAAAACACGTTTTGACCCTTTCTGCACACTGGGGTTAAGAGCTGAGTGTGTGGGCTCCTCTGAGCCTTGCTGTTACATGGGGATTCAGTTGTCTGAAAAAACGCGTTTATTTCGGGCTGAAAAACACGTTTTGAAAAGTGTTCTGTTACTGTCCCATAACTTACATGGGGTTGACCAAACTTGCAGAAACATGTTTATTTCTGCTGAAAAACACGTTGTGACCCTTTCTGCACACTGGGGTTAAGAGCTGAGTGTGTGGGCTCCTCTGAGCCTTGCTGTTACATGGGGATTCAGTTGTCTGAAAAAACGCGTTTATTTCGGGCTGAAAAACACGTTTTGAAAAGTGTTCTGTTACTGCCCCATAACTTACATGGGGTTGACCAAACTTGCAGAAACATGTTTATTTCTGCTGAAAAACACGTTTTGACCCTTTCTGCACACTGGGGTTAAGAGCTGAGTGTGTGGGCTCCTCTGAGCCTTGCTGTTACATGGGGATTCAGTTGTCTGAAAAAACGCGTTTATTTCGGGCTGAAAAACACGTTTTGAAAAGTGTTCTGTTACTGTCCCATAACTTACATGGGGTTGACCAAACTTGCAGAAACATGTTTATTTCTGCTGAAAAACACTTTTTGACCCTTTCTGCACACTGGGGTTAAGAGCTGAGTGTGTGGGCTCCTCTGAGCCTTTCTGTTACATGGGGATTCAGTTGTCTGAAAAAACGCGTTTATTTCGGGCTGAAAAACACGTTTTGAAAAGTGTTCTGTTACTGCCCCATAACTTACATGGGGTTGACCAAACTTGCAGAAAAATGTTTATTTCTGCTGAAAAACACGTTTTGACTCTTTCTGCACACTGGGGTTAAGAGCTGAGTGTGTGGGCTCCTCTGAGCCTTGCTGCTGCATGGGGATTCAGTTGTCTGAAAAAACGCGTTTATTTCGGGCTGAAAAACACGTTTTGAAAAGTGTTCTGTTACTGCCCCATAACTTACATGGGGTTGACCAAACTTGCAGAAACATGTTTATTTCTGCTGAAAAACACGTTTTGACCCTTTCTGCACACTGGGGTTAAGAGCTGAGTGTGTGGGCTCCTCTGAGCCTTGCTGTTACATGGGGATTCAGTTGTCTGAAAAAACGCGTTTATTTCGGGCTGAAAAACACGTTTTGAAAAGTGTTCTGTTACTGCCCCATAACTTACATGGGGTTGACCAAACTTGCAGAAACATGTTTATTTCTGCTGAAAAACACGTTTTGACCCTTTCTGCACACTGGGGTTAAGATCTGAGTGTGTGGGCTCCTCTGAGCCTTGCTGTTACATGGGGATTCAGTTGTCTGAAAAAACGCGTTTATTTCGGGCTGAAAAACACGTTTTGAAAAGTGTTCTGTTACTGCCCCATAACTTACATGGGGTTGACCAAACTTGCAGAAACATGTTTATTTCTGCTGAAAAACACGTTTTGACCCTTTCTGCACTCTGGGGTTAAGAGCTGAGTGTGTGGGCTCCTCTGAGCCTTGCTGTTACATGGGGATTCAGTTGTCTGAAAAAACGCGTTTATTTCGGGCTGAAAAACACGTTTTGAAAAGTGTTCTGTTACTGTCCCATAACTTACATGGGGTTGACCAAACTTGCAGAAACATGTTTATTTCTGCTGAAAAACACGTTGTGACCCTTTCTGCACACTGGGGTTAAGAGCTGAGTGTGTGGGCTCCTCTGAGCCTTGCTGTTACATGGGGATTCAGTTGTCTGAAAAAACGCGTTTATTTCGGGCTGAAAAACACGTTTTGAAAAGTGTTCTGTTACTGCCCCATAACTTACATGGGGTTGACCAAACTTGCAGAAACATGTTTATTTCTGCTGAAAAACACGTTTTGACCCTTTCTGCACACTGGGGTTAAGAGCTGAGTGTGTGGGCTCCTCTGAGCCTTGCTGTTACATGGGGATTCAGTTGTCTGAAAAAACGCGTTTATTTCGGGCTGAAAAACACGTTTTGAAAAGTGTTCTGTTACTGTCCCATAACTTACATGGGGTTGACCAAACTTGCAGAAACATGTTTATTTCTGCTGAAAAACACGTTGTGACCCTTTCTGCACACTGGGGTTAAGAGCTGAGTGTGTGGGCTCCTCTGAGCCTTGCTGTTACATGGGGATTCAGTTGTCTGAAAAAACGCGTTTATTTCGGGCTGAAAAACACGTTTTGAAAAGTGTTCTGTTACTGCCCCATAACTTACATGGGGTTGACCAAACTTGCAGAAACATGTTTATTTCTGCTGAAAAACACGTTTTGACCCTTTCTGCACACTGGGGTTAAGAGCTGAGTGTGTGGGCTCCTCTGAGCCTTGCTGTTACATGGGGATTCAGTTGTCTGAAAAAACGCGTTTATTTCGGGCTGAAAAACACGTTTTGAAAAGTGTTCTGTTACTGTCCCATAACTTACATGGGGTTGACCAAACTTGCAGAAACATGTTTATTTCTGCTGAAAAACACTTTTTGACCCTTTCTGCACACTGGGGTTAAGAGCTGAGTGTGTGGGCTCCTCTGAGCCTTTCTGTTACATGGGGATTCAGTTGTCTGAAAAAACGCGTTTATTTCGGGCTGAAAAACACGTTTTGAAAAGTGTTCTGTTACTGCCCCATAACTTACATGGGGTTGACCAAACTTGCAGAAAAATGTTTATTTCTGCTGAAAAACACGTTTTGACTCTTTCTGCACACTGGGGTTAAGAGCTGAGTGTGTGGGCTCCTCTGAGCCTTGCTGCTGCATGGGGATTCAGTTGTCTGAAAAAACGCGTTTATTTCGGGCTGAAAAACACGTTTTGAAAAGTGTTCTGTTACTGCCCCATAACTTACATGGGGTTGACCAAACTTGCAGAAACATGTTTATTTCTGCTGAAAAACACGTTTTGACCCTTTCTGCACACTGGGGTTAAGAGCTGAGTGTGTGGGCTCCTCTGAGCCTTGCTGTTACATGGGGATTCAGTTGTCTGAAAAAACGCGTTTATTTCGGGCTGAAAAACACGTTTTGAAAAGTGTTCTGTTACTGCCCCATAACTTACATGGGGTTGACCAAACTTGCAGAAACATGTTTATTTCTGCTGAAAAACACGTTTTGACCCTTTCTGCACACTGGGGTTAAGATCTGAGTGTGTGGGCTCCTCTGAGCCTTGCTGTTACATGGGGATTCAGTTGTCTGAAAAAACGCGTTTATTTCGGGCTGAAAAACACGTTTTGAAAAGTGTTCTGTTACTGCCCCATAACTTACATGGGGTTGACCAAACTTGCAGAAACATGTTTATTTCTGCTGAAAAACACGTTTTGACCCTTTCTGCACTCTGGGGTTAAGAGCTGAGTGTGTGGGCTCCTCTGAGCCTTGCTGTTACATGGGGATTCAGTTGTCTGAAAAAACGCGTTTATTTCGGGCTGAAAAACACGTTTTGAAAAGTGTTCTGTTACTGTCCCATAACTTACATGGGGTTGACCAAACTTGCAGAAACATGTTTATTTCTGCTGAAAAACACGTTGTGACCCTTTCTGCACACTGGGGTTAAGAGCTGAGTGTGTGGGCTCCTCTGAGCCTTGCTGTTACATGGGGATTCAGTTGTCTGAAAAAACGCGTTTATTTCGGGCTGAAAAACACGTTTTGAAAAGTGTTCTGTTACTGCCCCATAACTTACATGGGGTTGACCAAACTTGCAGAAACATGTTTATTTCTGCTGAAAAACACGTTTTGACCCTTTCTGCACACTGGGGTTAAGAGCTGAGTGTGTGGGCTCCTCTGAGCCTTGCTGTTACATGGGGATTCAGTTGTCTGAAAAAACGCGTTTATTTCGGGCAGAAAAACACGTTTTGAAAAGTGTTCTGTTACTGTCCCATAACTTACATGGGGTTGACCAAACTTGCAGAAACATGTTTATTTCTGCTGAAAAACACGTTGTGACCCTTTCTGCACACTGGGGTTAAGAGCTGAGTGTGTGGGCTCCTCTGAGCCTTGCTGTTACATGGGGATTCAGTTGTCTGAAAAAACGCGTTTATTTCGGGCTGAAAAACACGTTTTGAAAAGTGTTCTGTTACTGCCCCATAACTTACATGGGGTTGACCAAACTTGCAGAAACATGTTTATTTCTGCTGAAAAACACGTTTTGACCCTTTTTGCACACTGGGGTTAAGAGCTGAGTGTGTGGGCTCCTCTGAGCCTTGCTGTTACATGGGGATTCAGTTGTCTGAAAAAACGCGTTTATTTCGGGCTGAAAAACACGTTTTGAAAAGTGTTCTGTTACTGTCCCATAACTTACATGGGGTTTACCAAACTTGCAGAAACATGTTTATTTCTGCTGAAAAACACGTTTTGACCCTTTCTGCACACTGGGGTTAAGAGCTGAGTGTGTGGGCTCCTCTGAGCCTTTCTGTTACATGGGGATTCAGTTGTCTGAAAAAACGCGTTTATTTCGGGCTGAAAAACACGTTTTGAAAAGTGTTCTGTTACTGCCCCATAACTTACATGGGGTTGACCAAACTTGCAGAAAAATGTTTATTTCTGCTGAAAAACACGTTTTGACCCTTTCTGCACACTGGGGTTAAGAGCTGAGTGTGTGGGCTCCTCTGAGCCTTGCTGTTACATGGGGATTCAGATGTCTGAAAAAACGCGTTTATTTCGGGCTGAAAAACACGTTTTGAAAAGTGTGCTGTTACTGCCCCATAACTTACATGGGGTTGACCAATCTTGCAGAAACATGTTTATTTCTGCTGAAAAACATGTTTTGACTCTTTCTGCACACTGGGGTTAAGAGCTGAGTGTGTGGGCTCCTCTGAGCCTTGCTGCTGCATGGGGATTCAGTTGTCTGAAAAAACGCGTTTATTTCGGGCTGAAAAACACGTTTTGAAAAGTGTTCTGTTACTGCCCCATAACTTACATGGGGTTGACCAAACTTGCAGAAACATGTTTATTTCTGCTGAAAAACACGTTTTGACCCTTTCTGCACACTGGGGTTAAGAGCTGAGTGTGTGGGCTCCTCTGAGCCTTGCTGTTACATGGGGATTCAGTTGTCTGAAAAAACGCGTTTATTTCGGGCTGAAAAACACGTTTTGAAAAGTGTTCTGTTACTGCCCCATAACTTACATGGGGTTGACCAAACTTGCAGAAACATGTTTATTTCTGCTGAAAAACACGTTTTTACCCTTTCTGCACACTGGGGTTAAGAGCTGAGTGTGTGGGCTCTTCTGAGCCTTGCTGTTACATGGGGATTCAGTTGTCTGAAAAAACGCGTTTATTTCGGGCTGAAAAACACGTTTTGAAAAGTGTGCTGTTACTGCCCCATAACTTACATGGGGTTGACCAAACTTGCAGAAACATGTCTATTTCTGCTGAAAAACACGTTTTGACTCTTTCTGCACACTGGGGTTAAGAGCTGAGTGTGGGGGCTCTTCTGAGCCTTGCTGTTGCATGGGGATTCAGTTGTCTGAAAAAACGCGTTTATTTCGGGCTGAAAAACACGTTTTGAAAAGTGTTCTGTTACTGCACCATAACTTACATGGGGTTGACCAAACTTGCAGAAACATGTTTATTTCTGCTGAAAAACACGTTTTGACTCTTTCTGCACACTGGGGTTAAGAGCTGAGTGTGTGGGCTCTTCTGAGCCTTGCTGTTGCATGGGGATTCAGTTGTCTGAAAAAACGCGTTTATTTCGGGCTGAAAAACACGTTTTGAAAAGTGTTCTGTTACTGTCCCATAACTTACATGGGGTTGACCAAACTTGCAGAAACATGTTTATTTCTGCTGAAAAACACGTTTTGACTCTCTCTGCACACTGGGGTTAAGAGCTGAGTGTGTGGGCTCTTCTGAGCCTTGCTGTTGCATGGGGATTCAGTTGTCTGAAAAAACGCGTTTATTTCGGGCTGAAAAACACGTTTTGAAAAGTGTTCTGTTACTGTCCCATAACTTACATGGGGTTGACCAAACTTGTAGAAACATGTTTATTTCTGCTGAAAAACACGTTTTGACCCTTTCTGCACACTGGGGTTAAGATCTGAGTGTGTGGGCTCCTCTGAGCCTTGCTGTTACATGGGGATTCAGTTGTCTGAAAAAACGCGTTTATTTCGGGCTGAAAAACACGTTTTGAAAAGTGTTCTGTTACTGCCCCATAACTTACATGGGGTTGACCAAACTTGCAGAAACATGTTTATTTCTGCTGAAAAACACGTTTTGACCCTTTCTGCACACTGGGGTTAAGATCTGAGTGTGTGGGCTCCTCTGAGCCTTGCTGTTACATGGGGATTCAGTTGTCTGAAAAAACGCGTTTATTTCGGGCTGAAAAACACGTTTTGAAAAGTGTTCTGTTACTGCCCCATAACTTACATGGGGTTGACCAAACTTGCAGAAAAATGTTTATTTCTGCTGAAAAACACGTTTTGACCCTTTCTGCACACTGGGGTTAAGAGCTGAGTGTGTGGGCTCCTCTGAGCCTTGCTGTTACATGGGGATTCAGATGTCTGAAAAAACGCGTTTATTTCGGGCTGAAAAACACGTT